>NC_092738.1:17587127-17920002 GCF_047496885.1 Scyliorhinus torazame | reverse complement strand
TGTGTGTGTGTTCCTGTGTGCGTGTTCCTGAGTGTGTGTGTGTTCCTGTGTGTGTGTTCCTGAGTGGGTGTGTGTGTTCCTGTGTGCGTGTTCCTGAGTGTGTGTGTGTGTTCCTGGGTGTGTGTGTGTAGCTGCGTGCGTGTTCCTGAGTGTGTGTGTTCCTGTGTGCGTGTTCCTGAGTGTGTGTATGTTCCTGTGTGCGTGTTCCTGAGTGTGTGTGTATGTTCCTGTGAGCGTGTTCCTGAGTGTGTGTGTATGTTCCTGTGTGCGTGTTCCTGAGTGTGTGTGTGTTTCTGTGTGTGTGTTCCTGAGTGTGTGTGTGTGTTCCTGTGTGCGTGTTCCTGAGTGTGTATGTATGTTCCTGTGTGCGTGTTCCTGAGTGTGTGGGTGTTCCTGTGCGCGAGTTCCTGTGTGTGTGTGTGTGTTACTGTGTGCATGTTCCTGAGTGTGTGTGTGTTCCTGTGTGCTTGTTCCTGAGTGTGTGTGTGTTCCTGTGTGCGTGTTCCTTAGTGTGTGTGTGTGTTCCTGTGTGCGTGTTCCTGAGTGTGTGTGTGTGTTCCTTTGTGTGTGTTCCTGAGTGTGTGTGTATTCCTGTGTGTGTGTTCCTGAGTGTGTGTGTGTGTTCCTGTGTGTGTGTTCCTGAGTGTGTGTGTGTGTTACTGTGTGCGTGTTCCTGAGTGTGTGTGTGTGTTCCTGTGTGTGTGTTCCTGAGTGTGTGTGTATTCCTATGTGTGTGTTCCTGAGTGTGTGTGTGTGTTCCTGTGTGCGTGTTCCTGAGTGTGTGTGTGTGTTCCTGTGTGTGTGTTCCTGAGGGTGTGTGTTCCTGTGCGCGTGTTCCAGAGTGTGGGTGTGTTTCAGTGCGCGTGTTCCTGAGAGTGTGTGTGTGTTCCTGTATGCGTGTTCCTGAGTGTGTGTGTGTGTGTTCCTGTGTGTGTGTTCCTGAGTGTGTGTGTGTTCCTGTGTGTGTGTTCCTGAGTGTGTGTGTGTGTTCCTGTGTGCGTGTTCCTGAGTGTGTGTGCGTGTTCCTGTGTGTGTGTTCCTGAGGGTGTGTGTGTTCCTGTGCGCGTGTTCCTGAGTGTGTGTGTGTTTCTGTGTGCGTGTTCCTGAGTGTGTGTGTGTGTTCCTGTGTGTGTGTTCCTGAGTGTGTGTGTGTTCCTGTGCGCGTGTTCCTGAGTGTGTGTGTGTTTCTGTGTGCGTGTTCCTGAGTGTGTGTGTGTGTGTTTCTGTGTGCGTGTTCCTGAATGTGTGTGTGTGTTCCTGTGTGCGTGTTCCTGAGTGTGTGTGTGTTCCTGTGTGCGTGTTCCTGAGTGTGTGTGTGTTCCTGTGTGCGTGTTCCTGAGTGTGTGTGTGTGTTCCTGTGTGCGTGTTCCTGAGTGTGTGTGTGTGTTCCTGTGTGTGTGTTCCTGAGTGTGTGTGTATTCCTGCGTGTGTGTTCCTGAGTGTGTGTGTGTTCCTGTGTGCGTGTTCCTGAGTGTGTGTGTGTGTTCCTGTGTGTGTGTTCCTGAGTGTGTGTGTTCCTGTGTGCGTGTTCCTGAGTGTGTGTGTGTTCCTGTGTGTGTGTTCCTGAGTGGGTGTGTATGTTCCTGTGTGCGTGTTCCTGAGTGTGTGTGTGTGTTCCTGGGTGTGTGTGTGTAGCTGCGTGCGTGTTCCTGAGTGTGTGTGTGTTCCTGTGTGCGTGTTCCTGAGTGTGTGTATGTTCCTGTGTGCGAGTTCCTGAGTGTGTGTATGTTCCTGTTTGCGTGTTCCTGAGTGTGTGTGTGTTCCTGTGCGCGTGTTCCTGAGTGTGTGTGTATGTTACTGTGTGCGTGTTCCTGAGTGTGTGTGCGTGTTCCTGAGTGTGTGTGTGTGTTCCTGTGTGTGTGTTCCTGAGTGTGTGTGTGTGTTACTGTGTGTGTGTATGTAGCTGCGTGCGTGTTCCTGAGTGTGTGTGTTCCTGTGTGCATGTTCCTGAGTGTGTGTATGTTCCTGTGTGCGAGTTCCTGAGTGTGTGTGTATGTTACTGTGTGCGTGTTCCTGAGTGTGTGTGCATGTTCCTGAGTGTGTGTGTGTGTTCCTGTGTGCGTGTTCCTGAGTGTGTGTGTGTTCCTGGGTGTGTGTGTCTAGCTGCGTGCGTGTTCCTGAGTGTGTGTGTTCCTGTGTGCGTGTTCCTGAGTGTGTGTATGTTCCTGTGTGCGAGTTCCTGAGTGTGTGTATGTTCCTGTTTGCGTGTTCCTGAGTGTGTGTGTGTGTTCCTGTGTGTGTGTTCCTGAGTGTGTGTGTATGTTACTGTGTGCGTGTTCCTGAGTGTGTGTGTGTGTTCCTGAGTGTGTGTGTGTGTTCCTGTGTGTGTGTTCCTGAGTGTGTGTGTGTGTTACTGTGTGCGTGTTCCTGAGTGTGTGTGTATGTTACTGTGTGCGTGTTCCTGAGTGTGTGTGTGTGTTCCTGAGTGTGTGTGTATGTTACTGTGTGCGTGTTCCTGAGTGTGTGTGTGTGTTCCTGAGTGTGTGTGTGTGTTCCTGTGTGTGTGTTCCTGAGGGTGTGTGTTCCTGTGCGCGTGTTCCTGAGTGTGTGTGTGTTTCTGTGTGCGTGTTCCTGAGAGTGTGTGTGTGTTCCTGTGTGCGTGTTCCTGAGTGTGTGTGTATGTTACTGTGTGCGTGTGTGTGTTCCTGTGTGTGTGTTCCTGAGTGTGTGTGTGTGTGTTACTGTGTGCGTGTTCCTGAGTGTGTGTGTGTGTTCCTGTGTGTGTGTTCCTGAGGGTGTGTGTTCCTGAGTGTGTGTGTGTTTCTGTGTGCGTGTTCCTGAGAGTGTGTGTGTGTTCCTGTGTGTGTGTTCCTGAGTGTGTGTATGTTCCTGTGTGCGTGTTCCTGAGTGTGTGTGTGTGTTCCTGTGTGTGTTCCTGAGTGTGTGTGTGTGTTCCTGTGTGCGTGTTCCTGAGTGTGTGTGTGTTCCTGAGTGTGTGTGTGTGTTCCTGTGTGCGTGTTCCTGAGTGTGTGTGTGTGTTCCTGGGTGTGTGTGTGTAGCTGCGTGCGTGTTCCTGAGTGTGTATGTTCCTGTGTGCGTGTTCCTGAGTGTGTGTATGTTCCTGTGTGCGAGTTCCTGAGTGTGTGTATGTTCCTGTTTGCGTGTTCCTGAGTGTGTGTGTGTTCCTGTGCGCGTGTTCCTGAGTGTGTGTGTATGTTACTGTGTGCGTGTTCCTGAGTGTGTGTGCGTGTTCCTGAGTGTGTGTGTGTGTTCCTGTGTGTGTGTTCCTGAGTGTGTGTGTGTGTTACTGTGTGTGTGTGTGTAGCTGCGTGCGTGTTCCTGAGTGTGTGTGTTCCTGTGTGCGTGTTCCTGAGTGTGTGTATGTTCCTGTGTGCGAGTTCCTGAGTGTGTGTGTATGTTACTGTGTGCGTGTTCCTGAGTGTGTGTGCGTGTTCCTGAGTGTGTGTGTGTAGCTGCGTGCGTGTTCCTGAGTGTGTGTGTGTGTTCCTGTGTGTGTGTTCCTGAGTGTGTGTGTGTGTGTTCCTGTGTGCGTGTTCCTGAGTGTGTGTGTGTTCCTGCGTGTGTGTTCCTGAGTGTGTGTGTGTGTTCCTGTGTGCGTGTTCCTGAGTGTGTGTGTGTTTCTGTGTGTGTGTTCCTGAGTGTGTGTGTGTGTGTTTCTGTGTGCGTGTTCCTGAGTGTGTGTGTGTTCCTGTGTGCGTGTTCCTGAGTGTGTGTGTGTTCCTGTGTGCGTGTTCCTGAGTGTGTGTGTGTTCCTGTGTGTGTGTTCCTGAGTGTGTGTGTGTGTTCCTGTGTGCGTGTTCCTGAGTGTGTGTGTGTGTTCCTGTGTGTGTGTTCCTGAGTGTGTGTGTGTGTGTTCCTGTGTGCGTGTTCCTGAGTGTGTGTGTGTTCCTGCGTGTGTGTTCCTGAGTGTGTGTGTGTGTTCCTGTGTGCGTGTTCCTGAGTGTGTGTGTGTTCCTGTGTGTGTGTTCCTGGGTGGGTGTGTGTGTTCCTGTGTGCGTGTTCCTGAGTGTGTGTGTGTGTTCCTGGGTGTGTGTGTGTAGCTGCGTGCGTGTTCCTGAGTGTGTGTGTTCCTGTGTGCGTGTTCCTGAGTGTGTGTATGTTCCTGTGTGCGTGTTCCTGAGTGTGTGTGTATGTTCCTGTGAGCGTGTTCCTGAGTGTGTGTGTATGTTCCTGTGTGCGTGTTCCTGAGTGTGTGTGTGTTTCTGTGTTTGTTCCTGAGTGTGTGTGTGTGTTCCTGTGTGCGTGTTCCTGAGTGTGTATGTATGTTCCTGTGTGCGTGTTCCTGAGTGTGTGGGTGTTCCTGTGCGCGAGTTCCTGTGTGTGTGTGTGTGTTACTGTGTGCATGTTCCTGAGTGTGTGTGTGTTCCTGTGTGCTTGTTCCTGAGTGTGTGTGTGTTCCTGTGTGCGTGTTCCTGAGTGTGTGTGTGTGTTCCTGTGTGCGTGTTCCTGAGTGTGTGTGTGTGTTCCTGAGTGTGTGTGTATTCCTGTGTGTGTGTTCCTGAGTGTGTGCGTGTGTTCCTGTGTGTGTGTTCCTGAGTGTGTGTGTGTGTTACTGTGTGCGTGTTCCTGAGTGTGTGTGTGTGTTCCTGTGTGTGTGTTCCTGAGTGTGTGTGTGTTCCTATGTGTGTGTTCCTGAGTGTGTGTGTGTGTTCCTGTGTGCGTGTTCCTGAGTGTGTGTGTGTGTTCCTGTGTGTGTGTTCCTGAGGGTGTGTGTTCCTGTGCGCGTGTTCCAGAGTGTGGGTGTGTTTCAGTGCGCGTGTTCCTGAGAGTGTGTGTGTGTTCCTGTATGCGTGTTCCTGAGTGTGTGTGTGTGTGTTCCTGTGTGTGTGTTCCTGAGTGTGTGTGTGTTCCTGTGTGTGTGTTCCTGAGTGTGTGTGTGTGTTCCTGTGTGCGTGTTCCTGAGTGCGTGTGCGTGTTCCTGTGTGTGTGTTCCTGAGGGTGTGTGTGTTCCTGTGCGCGTGTTCCTGAGTGTGTGTGTGTTTCTGTGTGCGTGTTCCTGAGTGTGTGTGTGTGTTCCTGTGTGTGTGTTCCTGAGTGTGTGTGTGTTCGTGTGCGCGTGTTCCTGAGTGTGTGTGTGTTTCTGTGTGCGTGTTCCTGAGTGTGTGTGTGTGTGTTTCTGTGTGCGTGTTCCTGAGTGTGTGTGTGTGTTCCTGTGTGCGTGTTCCTGAGTGAGTGTGTGTTCCTGTGTGCGTGTTCCTGAGTGTGTGTGTGTTCCTGTGTGCGTGTTCCTGAGTGTGTGTGTGTGTTCCTGTGTGCGTGTTCCTGAGTGTGTGTGTGTGTTCCTGTGTGTGTGTTCCTGAGTGTGTGTGTATTCCCGTGTGTGTGTTCCTGAGTGTGTGTGTGTTCCTGTGTGTGTGTTCCTGAGTGTGTGTGTGTGTTCCTGTGTGTGTGTTCCTGAGTGTGTGTGTGTTCCTGTGTGCGTGTTCCTGAGTGTGTGTGTGTTCCTGTGTGTGTGTTCCTGAGTGGGCGTGTATGTTCCTGTGTGCGTGTTCCTGAGTGTGTGTGTGTGTGTTCATGGGTGTGTGTGTGTAGCTGCGTGCGTGTTCCTGAGTGTGTGTGTTCCTGTGTGCGTGTTCCTGAGTGTGTGTATGTTCCTGTGTGCGAGTTCCTGAGTGTGTGTATGTTCCTGTGTGCGTGTTCCTGAGTGTGTGTATGTTCCTGTGTGCGAGTTCCTGAGTGTGTGTGTATGTTACTGTGTGCGTGTTCCTGAGTGTGTGTGCGTGTTCCTGAGTGTGTGTGTGTGTTCCTGTGTGCGTGTTCCTGAGTGTGTGTGTGTGTTCCTGGGTGTGTGTGTGTAGCTGCGTGCGTGTTCCTGAGTGTGTGTGTTCCTGTGTGCGTGTTCCTGAGTGTGTGTATGTTCCTGTGTGCGAGTTCCTGAGTGTGTGTATGTTCCTGTTTGCGTGTTCCTGAGTGTGTGTGTGTGTTCCTGTGTGTGTGTTCCTGAGTTTGTGTGTATGTTACTGTGTGCGTGTTCCTGAGCGTGTGTGCGTGTTCCTGAGTGTGTGTGTGTGTTCCTGTGTGTGTGTTCCTGAGTGTGTGTGTGTTTTACTGTGTGCGTGTTCCTGAGTGTGTGTGTGTGTTCCTGTGTGTGTGTTCCTGAGGGTGTGTGTTCCTGTGCGCGTGTTCCTGAGTGTGTGTGTGTTTCTGTGTGCGTGTTCCTGAGAGTGTGTGTGTGTTCCTGTGTGCGTGTTCCTGAGTGTGTGTGTATGTTACTGTGTGCGTGTGTGTGTTCCTGTGTGTGTGTTCCTGAGTGTGTGTGTGTGTGTTACTGTGTGCGTGTTCCTGAGTGTGTGTGTGTGTTCCTGTGTGTCTGTTCCTGAGGGTGTGTGTTCCTGAGTGTGTGTGTGTTTCTGTGTGCGTGTTCCTGAGAGTGTGTGTGTGTTCCTGTGTGTGTGTTCCTGAGTGTGTGTATGTTCCTGTGTGTGTGTTCCTGAGTGTGTGTGTGTGTTCCTGTGTGCGTGTTCCTGAGTGTGTGTGTGTTCCTGTGTGTGTGTTCCTGAGTGGGTGTGTATGTTCCTGTGTGCGTGTTCCTGAGTGTGTGTGTGTGTTCCTGGGTGTGTGTGTGTAGCTGCGTGCGTGTTCCTGAGTGTGTGTGTTCCTGTGTGCGTGTTCCTGAGTGTGTGCATGTTCCTGTGTGCGAGTTCCTGAGTGTCTGTATGTTCCTGTTTGCGTGTTCCTGAGTGTGTGTGTGTTCCTGTGCGCGTGGTCCTGAGTGTGTGTGTATGTTACTGTGTGCGTGTTCCTGAGTGTGTGTGCGTGTTCCTGAGTGTGTGTTTGTGTTCCTGTGTGTGTGTTCCTGAGTGTGTGTGTGTGTTACTGTGTGTGTGTGTGTAGCTGCGTGCGTGTTCCTGAGTGTGTGTGTTCCTGTGTGCGTGTTCCTGAGTGTGTGTATGTTCCTGTGTGCGAGTTCCTGAGTGTGTGTGTATGTTACTGTGTGCGTGTTCCTGAGTGTGTGTGCGTGTTCCTGAGTGTGTGTGTGTGTTCCTGTGTGCGTGTTCCTGAGTGTGTGTGTTCCTGTGTGCGTGTTCCTGAGTGTGTGTATGTTCCTGTGTGCGAGTTCCTGAGTGTGTGTGTGTGTTCCTGTGTGCGTGTTCCTGAGTGTGTGTATGTTCCTGTGTGCGAGTTCCTGAGTGTGTGTATGTTCCTGTTTGCGTGTTCCTGAGTGTGTGTGTGTGTTCCTGTGTGTGTGTTCCTGAGTGTGTGTGTATGTTACTGTGTGCGTGTTCCTGAGTGTGTGTGCGTGTTCCTGAGTGTGTGTGTGTGTTCCTGTGTGTGTGCTCCTGAGTGTGTGTGTGTGTTACTGTGTGCGTGTTCCTGAGTGTGTGTGTGTGTTCCTGTGTGTGTGTTCCTGAGGGTGTGTGTTCCTGTGCGCGTGTTCCTGAGTGTGTGTGTGTTTCTGTGTGCGTGTTCCTGAGAGTGTGTGTGTGTTCCTGTGTGCGTGTTCCTGAGTGTGTGTGTATGTTACTGTGTGCGTGTGTGTGTTCCTGTGTGTGTGTTCCTGAGTGTGTGTGTGTATGTTACTGTGTGCGTGTTCCTGAGTGTGTGTGTGTGTTCCTGTGTGTCTGTTCCTGAGGGTGTGTGTTCCTGAGTGTGTGTGTGTTTCTGTGTGCGTGTTCCTGAGAGTGTGTGTGTGTTCCTGTGTGTGTGTTCCTGAGTGTGTGTATGTTCCTGTGTGTGTGTTCCTGAGTGTGTGTGTGTGTTCCTGTGTGCGTGTTCCTGAGTGTGTGTGTGTTCCTGTGTGTGTGTTCCTGAGTGGGTGTGTATGTTCCTGTGTGCGTGTTCCTGAGTGTGTGTGTGTGTTCCTGGGTGTGTGTGTGTAGCTGCGTGCGTGTTCCTGAGTGTGTGTGTTCCTGTGTGCGTGTTCCTGAGTGTGTGTATGTTCCTGTGTGCGAGTTCCTGAGTGTGTGTATGTTCCTGTTTGCGTGTTCCTGAGTGTGTGTGTGTTCCTGTGCGCGTGTTCCTGAGTGTGTGTGTATGTTACTGTGTGCGTGTTCCTGAGTGTGTGTGCGTGTTCCTGAGTGTGTGTGTGTGTTCCTGTGTGTGTGTTCCTGAGTGTGTGTGTGTGTTACTGTGTGTGTGTGTGTGTAGCTGCGTGCGTGTTCCTGAGTGTGTGTGTTCCTGTGTGCGTGTTCCTGAGTGTGTGTATGTTCCTGTGTGCGAGTTCCTGAGTGTGTGTGTATGTTACTGTGTGCGTGTTCCTGAGTGTGTGTGCGTGTTCCTGAGTGTGTGTGTGTGTTCCTGTGTGCGTGTTCCTGAGTGTGTGTGTGTGTTCCTGGGTGTGTGTGTGTAGCTGCGTGCGTGTTCCTGAGTGTGTGTGTTCCTGTGTGCGTGTTCCTGAGTGTGTGTGTGTTCCTGTGTGTGTGTTCCTGAGTGTGTGTGTATGTTACTGTGTGCGTGTTCCTGAGTGTGTGTGCGTGTTCCTGAGTGTGTGTGTGTGTTCCTGTGTGTGTGTTCCTGAGTGTGTGTGTGTGTTACTGTGTGCGTGTTCCTGAGTGTGCAATGTCAGTTAGAGGGGTGCTGTGCTCTGACTGTGAGATGTGGCAGGTCCGGGAGGCTTCCAGCGTCCCGGGTGGCTTCATCTGCAGAAAGTGCACCCAACTGGAGCTCCTCACAGACCGCATGGTTCGGTTGGAGCAGCAATTGGATGCACTTAGGAGCATGCAGGTGGCGGAAAGCGTCATAGATCGCAGTTATGTAAATGTGGTCACACCCAAGGTGCAGGCAGAGAAATGGGTGACCACCAGAAAGGGCAGGCAGTCAGTGCAGGAATCCCCTGTGGTTGTCCCCCTCTCGAACAGATATACCCCTTTGGATACTGTCGGGGGGGATAGCCTATCAGGGGAAAACAGCAGCAGCCAGAGCAGTGGCACCACGGCTGGCTCTGATGTTCAGAAGGGAGGGTCAAAGCGCAGAAGAGTAATAGTAATAGGGGACTCTATAGTCAGGGGCACAGATAGGCGCTTCTGTGGACGTGAAAGAGACTCCAGGATGGTATGTTGCCTCCCTGGTGCCAGGGTCCAGGATGTCTCCGAACGGGTAGAGGGAATTCTGAAGGGGGAGGGCAAACAGGCAGAGGTCGTTGTACATATTGGTACTAACGACATAGGCAGGAAGGGGCATGAGGTCCTGCAGCAGGAGTTCAGGGAGCTAGGCAGAAAGTTAAAGGACAGGACCTCGAGGGTTGTAATCTCGGGATTACTCCCTGTGCCACGTGCCAGTGAGGCTAGAAATAGGAAGATAGAGCAGACAAACACGTGGCTAAACAGCTGGTGTAGGAGGGAGGGTTTCCGTTTTCTGGACCACTGGGAGCTCTTCCGGGGCAGGTGTGACCTGTATAAGATGGACGGGTTGCATCTAAACCGGAGAGGCATAAATATCCTGGCCGCGAGGTTTGCTAGTGTCACACGGGAGGGTTTAAACTAGTATGGCAGGGGGGTGGGTATGGGAGCAATAGGTCAGAAGGTGAGAGCATTGAGGGAGAACTAGGGAATAGGGACAGTGTGGCTCTGAGGCAGAGCAGACGGGGAAAAGTTGCTGAACACAGCGGGTCTGGTGGCCTGAAGTGCATATGTTTTAATGCAAGGAGCATTACGGGTAAGGCAGATGAACTTAGAGCTTGGATTACTACTTGGAACTATGATGTTATTGCCATTACAGAGACCTGGTTGAGGGAAGGGCAGGATTGGCAGCTAAACGTTCCAGGATTTAGATGTTTCAGGCGGGATAGAGGGGGATGTAAAAGGGGAGGCGGAGTTGCGCTACTTGTTCGGGAGAATATCACAGCTATACTGCGAGAGGACACCTCGGAGGGCAGTGAGGCTATATGGGTAGAGATCAGGAATAAGAAGGGTGCAGTCACAATGTTGGGGGTATACTACAGGCCTCCCAACAGCCAGCGGGAGATAGAGGAGCAGATAGGTAGACAGATTTTGGAAAAGAGTAAAAACAACAGGGTTGTGGTGATGGGAGACTTCAACTTCCCCAATATTGACTGGGACTCACTTAGTGCCAGGGGCTTAGACGGGGCAGAGTTTGTAAGGAGCATCCAGGAGGGCTTCTTAAAACAATATGTAAACAGTCCAACTAGGGAAGGGGCGGTACTGGACCTGGTATTGGGGAATGAGCCCGGCCAGGTGGTAGATGTTTCAGTAGGGGAGCATTTCGGTAACAGTGACCACAATTCAGTAAGTTTTAAAGTACTGGTGGACAAGGATAAGAGTGGTCCGAGGATGAATGTGCTAAATTGGGGGAAGGCTAATTATGACAATATTAGGCGGGAACTGAAGAACATAGATTGGGGGCGGATGTTTGAGGGCAAATCAACATCTGACATGTGGGAGGCTTTCAAGTGTCAGTTGAAGGGAATACAGGACAGGCATGTTCCTGTGAGGAAGAAAGATAAATACGGCAATTTTCGGGAACCTTGGATGACGAGTGATATTGTAGGCCTCGTCAAAAAGAAAAAGGAGGCATTTGTCAGGGCTAAAAGGCTGGGAACAGACGAAGCCTGTGTGGCATATAAGGAAAGTAGGAAGGAACTTAAGCAAGGAGTCAGGAGGGCTAGAAGGGGTCATGAAAAGTCATTGGCAAATAGGGTTAAGGAAAATCCCAAGGCTTTTTACACGTACATAAAAAGCAAGAGGGTAGCCAGGGAAAGGGTTGGCCCACTGAAGGATAGGCAAGGGAATCTATGTGTGGAGCCAGAGGAAATGGGCGAGGTACTAAATGAATACTTTGCATCAGTATTCACCAAAGAGAAGGAATTGGTAGATGTTGAGTCTGGAGAAGGGGGTGTAGATAGCCTGGGTCACATTGTGATCCAAAAAGACGAGGTGTTGGGTGTCTTAAAAAATATTAAGGTAGATAAGTCCCCAGGGCCTGATGGGATCTACCCCAGAATACTGAAGGAGGCTGGAGAGGAAATTGCTGAGGCCTTGACAGAAATCTTTGGATCCTCGCTGTCTTCAGGGGATGTCCCGGAGGACTGGAGAATAGCCAATGTTGTTCCTCTGTTTAAGAAGGGTAGCAAGGATAATCCCGGGAACTACAGGCCGGTGAGCCTTACTTCAGTGGTAGGGAAATTACTGGAGAGAATTCTTCGAGACAGGATCTACTCCCATTTGGAAGCAAATGGACGTATTAGTGAGAGGCAGCACGGTTTTGTGAAGGGGAGGTCGTGTCTCACTAACTTGATAGAGTTTTTCGAGGAGGTCACTAAGATGATTGATGCAGGTAGGGCAGTGGATGTTGTCTACATGGACTTCAGTAAGGCCTTTGACAAGGTCCCTCATGGTAGACTAGTACAAAAGGTGAAGTCACACGGGATCAGGGGTGAGCTGGCAAGGTGGATTCAGAACTGGCTAGGCCATAGAAGGCAGAGGGTAGCAATGGAGGGATGCTTTTCTAATTGGAGGGCTGTGACCAGTGGTGTTCCACAGGGATCAGTGCTGGGACCTTTGCTGTTTGTAGTATATATAAATGATTTGGAGGAAAATGTAACTGGTCTGATTAGTAAGTTTGCAGACGACACAAAGGTTGGTGGAATTGCGGATAGCGATGAGGACTGTCTGAGGATACAGCAGGATTTAGATTGTCTGGAGACTTGGGCGGAGAGATGGCAGATGGAGTTTAATCCGGACAAATGTGAGGTAATGCATTTTGGAAGGGCTAATGCAGGTAGGGAATATACAGTGAATGGTAGAACCCTCAAGAGTATTGAAAGTCAAAGAGATCTAGGAGTACAGGTCCACAGGTCATTGAAAGGGGCAACACAGGTGGAGAAGGTAGTCAAGAAGGCATACGGCATGCTTGCCTTCATTGGACGGGGCATTGAGTATAAGAATTGGCAAGTCATGTTGCAGCTGTATAGAACCTTAGTTAGGCCACACTTGGAGTATAGTGTTCAATTCTGGTCGCCACACTACCAGAAGGATGTGGAGGCTTTAGAGAGGGTGCAGAAGAGATTTACCAGAATGTTGCCTGGTATGGAGGGCATAAGCTATGAGGAGCGATTGAATAAACTCGGTTTGTTCTCTCTGGAACGAAGGAGGTTGAGGGGCGACCTGATAGAGGTCTACAAAATTATGAGGGGCATAGACAGAGTGGATAGTCAGAGGCTTTTCCCCAGGGTAGAGGGGTCAATTACTAGGGGGCATAGGTTTAAGGTGAGAGGGGCAAGGTTTAGAGTAGATGTACGAGGCAAGCTTTTTACGCAGAGGGTAGTGGGTGCCTGGAACTCGCTACCGGAGGAGGTAGTGGAAGCAGGGACGATAGGGACATTTAAGGGGCATCTTGACAAATATATGAATAGGATGGGAATAGAAGGATACGGACCCAGGAAGTGTAGAAGATTGTAGTTTAGTCGGGCAGTATGGTCGGTGCGGGCTTGGAGGGCCGAAGGGCCTGTTCCTGTGCTGTACATTTCTTTGTTCTTTGTTGTTCTTTGAGTGTGTGTGTGTGTTCCTGTGTGTGTGTTCCTGAGGGTGTGTGTTCCTGTGCGCGTGTTCCTGAGTGTGTGTGTGTTTCTGTGTGCGTGTTCCTGAGAGTGTGTGTGTGTTCCTGTGTGCGTGTTCCTGAGTGTGTGTGTATGTTACTGTGTGCGTGTGTGTGTTCCTGTGTGTGTGTTCCTGAGTGTGTGTGTGTGTTACTGTGTGCGTGTTCCTGAGTGTGTGTGTTCCTGAGGGTGTGTGTTCCTGAGTGTGTGTGTGTTTCTGTGTGCGTGTTCCTGAGAGTGTGTGTGTGTTCCTGTGTGTGTGTTCCTGAGTGTGCGTGTGTGTTCCTGTGTGCGTGTTCCTGAGTGTGTGTGTGTTCCTGTGTGCGTGTTCCTGAGTGTGTGTGTGTGTTCCTGTGTGCGTGTTCCTGAGTGTGTGTGTGTGTTCCTGTGTGTGTGTTCCTGAGTGTGTGTGTTCCTGTGTGCGTGTTCCTGAGTGTGTGTGTGTGTTCCTGTGTGTGTGTTCCTGAGTGTGTGTGGGTGTTCCTGTGTGCGTGTTCCTGAGTGTGTGTGTGTTCCTGTGTGTGTGTTCCTGAGTGTGTGTATGTTCCTGTGTGCGAGTTCCTGAGTGTGTGTGTTCCTGTGTGTGTGTTCCTGAGTGTGTGTGTGTTCCTGTGCGCGTGTTCCTGAGTGTGTGTGTGTGTTCCTGTGTGTGTGTTCCTGAGTGTGTGTGTTCCTGTGTGCGTGTTCCTGAGTGTGTGTGTGTGTTCCTGTGTGTGTGTTCCTGAGTGTGTGTGTTCCTGTGTGCGTGTTCCTGAGTGTGTGTGTGTGTTCCTGTGTGTGTGTTCCTGAGTGTGTGTGTGTGTTCCCGTGTGCGTGTTCCTGAGTGTGTGTGTGTTCCTGTGTGTGTGTTCCTGAGTGCGTATGTTCCTGTGTGCGAGTTCCTGAGTGTGTGTATGTTCCTGTGTGCGTGTTCCTGAGTGTGTGTGTGTTCCTGTGCGCGTGTTCCTGAGTGTGTGTGTGTGTTCCTGTGTGTGTGTTCCTGAGTGTGTGTGCGTGTTCCTGAGTGTGTGTGTGTGTTCCTGTGTGTGTATTCCTGAGTGTGTGTGTGTGTGTTACTGTGTGCGTGTTCCTGAGTGTGTGTGTGTGTTCCTGTGTGTGTGTTCCTGAGGGTGTGTGTTCCTGAGTGTGTGTGTGTTTCTGTGTGCGTGTTCCTGAGAGTGTGTGTGTGTTCCTGTGTGTGTGTTCGTGAGTGTGCGTGTGTGTTCCTGTGTGCGTGTTCCTGAGTGTGTGTGTGTGTTCCTGTGTGCGTGTTCCTGAGTGTGTGTGTGTGTTCCTGTGTGTGTGTTCCTGAGTGTGTGTGTGTTCCTGTGTGTGTGTTCCTGAGTGTGTGTGTTCCTGTGTGCGTGTTCCTGAGTGTGTGTGTGTGTTCCTGTGTGTGTGTTCCTGAGTGTGTGTGTGTGTTCCCGTGTGCGTGTTCCTGAGTGTGTGTGTGTTCCTGTGTGTGTGTTCCTGAGTCTGTGTATGTTCCTGTGTGCGAGTTCCTGAGTGTGTGGGTGCGTTCCTGTGTGTGTGTTCCTGAGTGTGTGTGTGTTCCTGTGCGCGTGTTCCTGAGTGTGTGTGTGTGTTCCTGTGTGTGTGTTCCTGAGTGTGTGTGTTCCTGTGTGCGTGTTCCTGAGTGTGTGTGTGTGTTCCTGTGTGTGTGTTCCTGAGTGTGTGTGTTCCTGTGTGCGTGTTCCTGAGTGTGTGTGTTCCTGTGTGTGTGTTCCTGAGTGTGTGTGTGTGTTCCCGTGTGCGTGTTCCTGAGTGTGTGTGTGTTCCTGTGTGTGTGTTCCTGAGTGTGTATGTTCCTGTGTGCGAGTTCCTGAGTGTGTGTATGTTCCTGTGTGCGTGTTCCTGAGTGTGTGTGTGTTCCTGTGCGCGTGTTCCTGAGTGTGTGTGTGTTCCTGTGAGTGTGTTCCTGAGTGTGTGTGTGTTCCTGTGTGTGTGTTCCTGAGTGTGTGTGTATGTTACTGTGTGCGTGTTCCTGAGTTTGTGTGCGTGTTCCTGAGTGTGTGTGTGTGTTCCTGTGTGTGTGTTCCTGAGCGTGTGTTCCTGAGGGTGTGTGTTCCTGTGCGCGTGTTCCTGAGTGTGTGTGTGTTTCTGTGTGCGTGTTCCTGAGAGTGTGTGTGTGTTCCTGTGTGCGTGTTCCTGAGTGTGTGTGTATGTTACTGTGTGCGTGTGTGTGTTCCTGTGTGTGTGTTCCTGAGTGTGTGTGTGTGTGTTACTGTGTGCGTGTTCCTGAGTGTGTGTGTGTGTTCCTGTGTGTGTGTTCCTGAGGGTGTGTGTTCCTGAGTGTGTGTGTGTTTCTGTGTGCGTGTTCCTGAGAGTGTGTGTGTGTTCCTGTGTGTGTGTTCCTGAGTGTGTGTATGTTCCTGTGTGCGAGTTCCTGAGTGTGTGTGTATGTTCCTGTGTGCGTGTTCCTGAGTGTGTGTGTGTTCCTGTGTGTGTGTGTGTGTGTTCCTGTGTGTGTGTTCCTGAGTGTGTGTGTGTGTGTTACTGTGTGCGTGTTCCTGAGTGTGTGTGTGTGTTCCTGTGTGTGTGTTCCTGAGGGTGTGTGTTCCTGAGTGTGTGTGTGTTTCTGTGTGCGTGTTCCTGAGAGTGTGTGTGTGTTCCTGTGTGTGTGTTCCTGAGTGTGTGTATGTTCCTGTGTGCGACTTCCTGAGTGTGTGTGTATGTTCCTGTGTGCGTGTTCCTGAGTGTGTGTGTGTTCCTGTGTGTGTGTTCCTGAGGGTGTGTGTGTTCCTGTGTGTGTGTTCCTGAGTGTGTGTGTATTCCTGTGTGTGTGTTCCTGAGTGTGTGTGTGTGTTCCTGTGTGTGTGTTCCTGAGTGTGTGTGTGTGTTACTGTGTGCGTGTTCCTGAGTGTGTGTGTGTGTTCCTGTGTGTGTGTTCCTGAGTGTGTGTGTGTTTCTTTGTGTGTGTTCCTGAGTGTTTGTGTGTGTCCCTGTGCGCGTGTTCCAGAGCGTGGGTGTGTTTCTGTGCGCGTGTTCCTGAGAGTGTGTGTGTGTTCCTGTGTGCGTGTTCCTGAGTGTGTGTGTGTGTGTTCCTGTGTGTGTGTTCCTGAGTGTGTGTGTGTGTTCCTG
This sequence comes from Scyliorhinus torazame, assembly GCF_047496885.1. Taxonomy (NCBI): domain Eukaryota; kingdom Metazoa; phylum Chordata; class Chondrichthyes; order Carcharhiniformes; family Scyliorhinidae; genus Scyliorhinus; species Scyliorhinus torazame. Next base: position 17,904,488 of record NC_092738.1, on the reverse strand, counting down.
TGTGTGTGTTCCTGAGTGTGTGTGTGTTCCTGTGTGCGTGTTCCTGAGTGTGTGTGCGTGTTCCTGTGTGTGTGTTCCTGAGGGTGTGTGTGTTCCTGTGCGCGTGTTCCTGAGTGTGTGTGTGTTTCTGTGTGCGTGTTCCTGAGTGTGTGTGTGTGTTCCTGTGTGCGTATTCCTGAGTGTGTGTGTGTGTTCCTGTGTGTGTGTTCCAGAGTGTGTGTGTGTGTGTTCCTGTGTGCGTGTTCCTGAGTGTGTGTGTGTTCCTGCGTGTGTGTTCCTGAGTGTGTGTGTGTGTTCCTGTGTGCGTGTTCCTGAGTGTGTGTGTGTTTCTGTGTGTGTGTTCCTGAGTGTGTGTGTGTGTGTTCCTGTGTGTGTGTTCCTGAGTGTGCGTGTGTGTTCCTGTGTGCGTGTTCCTGAGTGTGTGTGTGTTCCTGTGTGCGTGTTCCTGAGTGTGTGTGTGTGTTCCTGTGTGCGTGTTCCTGAGTGTGTGTGTGTGTTCCTGTGTGTGTGTTCCTGAGTGTGTGTGTTCCTGTGTGCGTGTTCCTGAGTGTGTGTGTGTGTTCCTGTGTGTGTGTTCCTGAGTGTGTGTGGGTGTTCCTGTGTGCGTGTTCCTGAGTGTGTGTGTGTTCCTGTGTGTGTGTTCCTGAGTGTGTGTATGTTCCTGTGTGCGAGTTCCTGAGTGTGTGTGTTCCTGTGTGTGTGTTCCTGAGTGTGTGTGTGTTCCTGTGCGCGTGTTCCTGAGTGTGTGTGTGTGTTCCTGTGTGTGTGTTCCTGAGTGTGTGTGTTCCTGTGTGCGTGTTCCTGAGTGTGTGTGTGTGTTCCTGTGTGTGTGTTCCTGAGTGTGTGTGTTCCTGTGTGCGTGTTCCTGAGTGTGTGTGTGTGTTCCTGTGTGTGTGTTCCTGAGTGTGTGTGTGTGTTCCCGTGTGCGTGTTCCTGAGTGTGTGTGTGTTCCTGTGTGTGTGTTCCTGAGTGCGTATGTTCCTGTGTGCGAGTTCCTGAGTGTGTGTATGTTCCTGTGTGCGTGTTCCTGAGTGTGTGTGTGTGTTCCTGTGCGCGTGTTCCTGAGTGTGTGTGTGTGTTCCTGTGTGTGTGTTCCTGAGTGTGTGTGTATGTTACTGTGTGCGTGTTCCTGAGTGTGTGTGCGTGTTCCTGAGTGTGTGTGTGTGTTCCTGTGTGTGTATTCCTGAGTGTGTGTGTGTGTGTTACTGTGTGCGTGTTCCTGAGTGTGTGTGTGTGTTCCTGTGTGTGTGTTCCTGAGGGTGTGTGTTCCTGAGTGTGTGTGTGTTTCTGTGTGCGTGTTCCTGAGAGTGTGTGTGTGTTCCTGTGTGTGTGTTCGTGAGTGTGCGTGTGTGTTCCTGTGTGCGTGTTCCTGAGTGTGTGTGTGTGTTCCTGTGTGCGTGTTCCTGAGTGTGTGTGTGTGTTCCTGTGTGTGTGTTCCTGAGTGTGTGTGTGTTCCTGTGTGTGTGTTCCTGAGTGTGTGTGTTCCTGTGTGCGTGTTCCTGAGTGTGTGTGTGTGTTCCTGTGTGTGTGTTCCTGAGTGTGTGTGTGTGTTCCCGTGTGCGTGTTCCTGAGTGTGTGTGTGTTCCTGTGTGTGTGTTCCTGAGTCTGTGTATGTTCCTGTGTGCGAGTTCCTGAGTGTGTGTGTGTGTTCCTGTGTGTGTGTTCCTGAGTGTGTGTGTGTTCCTGTGCGCGTGTTCCTGAGTGTGTGTGTGTGTTCCTGTGTGTGTGTTCCTGAGTGTGTGTGTTCCTGTGTGCGTGTTCCTGAGTGTGTGTGTGTGTTCCTGTGTGTGTGTTCCTGAGTGTGTGTGATCCTGTGTGCGTGTTCCTGAGTGTGTGTGTTCCTGTGTGTGTGTTCCTGAGTGTGTGTGTGTGTTCCCGTGTGCGTGTTCCTGAGTGTATGTGTGTTCCTGTGTGTGTGTTCCTGAGTGTGTATGTTCCTGTGTGCGAGTTCCTGAGTGTGTGTATGTTCCTGTGTGCGTGTTCCTGAGTGTGTGTGTGTTCCTGTGCGCGTGTTCCTGAGTGTGTGTGTGTTCCTGTGAGTGTGTTCCTGAGTGTGTGTGTGTTCCTGTGTGTGTGTTCCTGAGTGTGTGTGTATGTTACTGTGTGCGTGTTCCTGAGTTTGTGTGCGTGTTCCTGAGTGTGTGTGTGTGTTCCTGTGTGTGTGTTCCTGAGCGTGTGTTCCTGAGGGTGTGTGTTCCTGTGCGCGTGTTCCTGAGTGTGTGTGTGTTTCTGTGTGCGTGTTCCTGAGAGTGTGTGTGTGTTCCTGTGTGCGTGTTCCTGAGTGTGTGTGTATGTTACTGTGTGCGTGTGTGTGTTCCTGTGTGTGTGTTCCTGAGTGTGTGTGTGTGTGTTACTGTGTGCGTGTTCCTGAGTGTGTGTGTGTGTTCCTGTGTGTGTGTTCCTGAGGGTGTGTGTTCCTGAGTGTGTGTGTGTTTCTGTGTGCGTGTTCCTGAGAGTGTGTGTGTGTTCCTGTGTGTGTGTTCCTGAGTGTGTGTATGTTCCTGTGTGCGAGTTCCTGAGTGTGTGTGTATGTTCCTGTGTGCGTGTTCCTGAGTGTGTGTGTGTTCCTGTGTGTGTGTGTGTGTGTTCCTGTGTGTGTGTTCCTGAGTGTGTGTGTGTGTGTTACTGTGTGCGTGTTCCTGAGTGTGTGTGTGTGTTCCTGTGTGTGTGTTCCTGAGGGTGTGTGTTCCTGAGTGTGTGTGTGTTTCTGTGTGCGTGTTCCTGAGAGTGTGTGTGTGTTCCTGTGTGTGTGTTCCTGAGTGTGTGTATGTTCCTGTGTGCGACTTCCTGAGTGTGTGTGTATGTTCCTGTGTGCGTGTTCCTGAGTGTGTGTGTGTTCCTGTGTGTGTGTTCCTGAGGGTGTGTGTGTTCCTGTGTGTGTGTTCCTGAGTGTGTGTGTATTCCTGTGTGTGTGTTCCTGAGTGTGTGTGTGTGTTCCTGTGTGTGTGTTCCTGAGTGTGTGTGTGTGTTACTGTGTGCGTGTTCCTGAGTGTGTGTGTGTGTTCCTGTGTGTGTGTTCCTGAGTGTGTGTGTGTTTCTTTGTGTGTGTTCCTGAGTGTTTGTGTGTGTCCCTGTGCGCGTGTTCCAGAGCGTGGGTGTGTTTCTGTGCGCGTGTTCCTGAGAGTGTGTGTGTGTTCCTGTGTGCGTGTTCCTGAGTGTGTGTGTGTGTGTTCCTGTGTGTGTGTTCCTGAGTGTGTGTGTGTGTTCCTGTGTGTGTGTTCCTGAGTGTGTGTGTGTTCCTGTGTGCGTGTTCCTGAGTGTGTGTGCGTGTTCCTGTGTGTGTGTTCCTGAGGGTGTGTGTGTTCCTGTGCGCGTGTTCCTGAGTGTGTGTGTGTTTCTGTGTGCGTGTTCCTGAGTGTGTGTGTGTGTTCCTGTGTGCGTATTCCTGAGTGTGTGTGTGTGTTCCTGTGTGTGTGTTCCAGAGTGTGTGTGTGTGTGTTCCTGTGTGCGTGTTCCTGAGTGTGTGTGTGTTCCTGCGTGTGTGTTCCTGAGTGTGTGTGTGTGTTCCTGTGTGCGTGTTCCTGAGTGTGTGTGTGTTTCTGTGTGTGTGTTCCTGAGTGTGTGTGTGTGTGTTTCTGTGTGCGTGTTCCTGAGTGTGTGTGTGTTCCTGTGTGCGTGTTCCTGAGTGTGTGTGTGTTCCTGTGTGCGTGTTCCTGAGTGTGTGTGTGTTCCTGTGTGCGTGTTCCTGAGTGTGTGTGTGTGTCCCTGTGTGCGTGTTCCTGAGTGTGTGTGTGTGTTCCTGTGTGTGTGTTCCTGAGTGTGTGTGTGTGTGTTCCTGTGTGCGTGTTCCTGAGTGTGTGTGTGTTCCTGCGTGTGTGTTCCTGAGTGTGTGTGTGTGTTCCTGTGTGCGTGTTCCTGAGTGTGTGTGTGTTCCTGTGTGTGTGTTCCTGAGTGTGTGTGTGTGTTCCTGTGTGCGTGTTCCTGAGTGTGTGTGTGTGTTCCTGGGTGTGTGTGTGTAGCTGCGTGCGTGTTCCTGAGTGTGTGTGTTCCTGTGTGCGTGTTCCTGAGTGTGTGTATGTTCCTGTGTGCGTGTTCCTGAGTGTGTGTGTATGTTCCTGTGAGCGTGTTCCTGAGTGTGTGTGTATGTTCCTGTGTGCGTGTTCCTGAGTGTGTGTGTGTTTCTGTGTGTGTGTTCCTGAGTGTGTGTGTGTGTTCCTGTGTGCGTGTTCCTGAGTGTGTATGTATGTTCCTGTGTGCGTGTTCCTGAGTGTGTGGGTGTTCCTGTGCGCGAGTTCCTGTGTGTGTGTGTGTGTTACTGTGTGCATGTTCCTGAGTGTGTGTGTGTTCCTGTGTGCTTGTTCCTGAGTGTGTGTGTGTTCCTGTGTGCGTGTTCCTTAGTGTGTGTGTGTGTTCCTGTGTGCGTGTTCCTGAGTGTGTGTGTGTGTTCCTTTGTGTGTGTTCCTGAGTGTGTGTGTATTCCTGTGTGTGTGTTCCTGAGTGTGTGTGTGTGTTCCTGTGTGTGTGTTCCTGAGTGTGTGTGTGTTCCTATGTGTGTGTTCCTCAGTGTGTGTGTGTGTTCCTGTGTGCGTGTTCCTGAGTGTGTGTGTGTGTTCCTGTGTGTGTGTTCCTGAGGGTGTGTGTTCCTGTGCGCGTGTTCCAGAGTGTGGGTGTGTTTCAGTGCGCGTGTTCCTGAGAGTGTGTGTGTGTTCCTGTATGCGTGTTCCTGAGTGTGTGTGTGTGTGTTCCTGTGTGTGTGTTCCTGAGTGTGTGTGTGTTCCTGTGTGTGTGTTCCTGAGTGTGTGTGTGTGTTCCTGTGTGCGTGTTCCTGAGTGTGTGTGCGTGTTCCTGTGTGTGTGTTCCTGAGGGTGTGTGTGTTCCTGTGCGCGTGTTCCTGAGTGTGTGTGTGTTTCTGTGTGCGTGTTCCTGAGTGTGTGTGTGTGTTCCTGTGTGTGTGTTCCTGAGAGTGTGTGTGTTCCTGTGCGCGTGTTCCTGAGTGTGTGTGTGTTTCTGTGTGCGTGTTCCTGAGTGTGTGTGTGTGTGTTTCTGTGTGCGTGTTCCTGAATGTGTGTGTGTGTTCCTGTGTGCGTGTTCCTGAGTGTGTGTGTGTTCCTGTGTGCGTGTTCCTGAGTGTGTGTGTGTTCCTGTGTGCGTGTTCCTGAGTGTGTGTGTGTGTTCCTGTGTGCGTGTTCCTGAGTGTGTGTGTGTGTTCCTGTGTGTGTGTTCCTGAGTGTGTGTGTATTCCTGCGTGTGTGTTCCTGAGTGTGTGTGTGTTCCTGTGTGCGTGTTCCTGAGTGTGTGTGTGTGTTCCTGTGTGTGTGTTCCTGAGTGTGTGTGTTCCTGTGTGCGTGTTCCTGAGTGTGTGTGTGTTCCTGGGTGTGTGTGTGTAGCTGCGTGCGTGTTCCTGAGTGTGTGTGTTCCTGTGTGCGTGTTCCTGAGTGTGTGTATGTTCCTGTGTGCGAGTTCCTGAGTGTGTGTATGTTCATGTTTGCGTGTTCCTGAGTGTGTGTGTGTGTTCCTGTGTGTGTGTTCCTGAGTGTGTGTGTATGTTACTGTGTGCGTGTTCCTGAGTGTGTGTGTGTGTTCCTGAGTGTGTGTGTGTGTTCCTGTGTGTGTGTTGCTGAGTGTGTGTGTGTGTTACTGTGTGCGTGTTCCTGAGTGTGTGTGTGTGTTCCTGTGTGTGTGTTCCTGAGGGTGTGTGTTCCTGTGCGCGTGTTCCTGAGTGTGTGTGTGTTTCTGTGTGCGTGTTCCTGAGAGTGTGTGTGTGTTCCTGTGTGCGTGTTCCTGAGTGTGTGTGTATGTTACTGTGTGGTTTTTGTGTTCCTGTGTGTGTGTTCCTGAGTGTGTGTGTGTGTGTTACTGTGTGCGTGTTCCTGAGTGTGTGTGTGTGTTCCTGTGTGTGTGTTCCTGAGGGTGTGTGTTCCTGAGTGTGTGTGTGTTTCTGTGTGCGTGTTCCTGAGAGTGTGTGTGTGTTCCTGTGTGTGTGTTCCTGAGTGTGTGTATGTTCCTGTCTGCGTGTTCCTGAGTGTGTGTGTGTGTTCCTGTGTGTGTTCCTGAGTGTGTGTGTGTGTTCCTGTGTGCGTGTTCCTGAGTGTGTGTGTGTTCCTGTGTGTGTGTTCCTGAGTGTGTGTGTGTGTTCCTGTGTGCGTGTTCCTGAGTGTGTGTGTGTGTTCCTGGGTGTGTGTGTGTAGCTGCGTGCGTGTTCCTGAGTGTGTATGTTCCTGTGTGCGTGTTCCTGAGTGTGTGTATGTTCCTGTGTGCGAGTTCCTGAGTGTGTGTATGTTCCTGTTTGCGTGTTCCTGAGTGTGTGTGTGTTCCTGTGCGCGTGTTCCTGAGTGTGTGTGTATGTTACTGTGTGCGTGTTCCTGAGTGTGTGTGCGTGTTCCTGAGTGTGTGTGTGTGTTCCTGTGTGTGTGTTCCTGAGTGTGTGTGTGTGTTACTGTGTGTGTGTGTGTAGCTGCGTGCGTGTTCCTGAGTGTGTGTGTTCCTGTGTGCGTGTTCCTGAGTGTGTGTATGTTCCTGTGTGCGAGTTCCTGAGTGTGTGTGTATGTTACTGTGTGCGTGTTCCTGAGTGTGTGTGCGTGTTCCTGAGTGTGTGTGTGTAGCTGCGTGCGTGTTCCTGAGTGTGTGTGTGTGTTCCTGTGTGTGTGTTCCTGAGTGTGTGTGTGTGTGTTCCTGTGTGCGTGTTCCTGAGTGTGTGTGTGTTCCTGCGTGTGTGTTCCTGAGTGTGTGTGTGTGTTCCTGTGTGCGTGTTCCTGTGTGTGTGTGTGTTTCTGTGTGTGTGTTCCTGAATGTGTGTGTGTGTTTCTGTGTGCGTGTTCCTGAGTGTGTGTGTTCCTGTGTGCGTGTTCCTGAGTGTGTGTGTGTTCCTGTGTGCGTGTTCCTGAGTGTGTGTGTGTTCCTGTGTGTGTGTTCCTGAGTGTGTGTGTGTGTTCCTGTGTGCGTGTTCCTGAGTGTGTGTGTGTGTTCCTGTGTGTGTGTTCCTGAGTGTGTGTGTGTGTGTTCCTGTGTGCGTGTTCCTGAGTGTGTGTGTGTTCCTGCGTGTGTGTTCCTGAGTGTGTGTGTGTGTTCCTGTGTGCGTGTTCCTGAGTGTGTGTGTGTTCCTGTGTGTGTGTTCCTGAGTGGGTGTGTGTGTTCCTGTGTGCGTGTTCGTGAGTGTGTGTGTGTGTTCCTGGGTGTGTGTGTGTAGCTGCGTGCGTGTTCCTGAGTGTGTGTGTTCCTGTGTGCGTGTTCCTGAGTGTGTGTATGTTCCTGTGTGCGTGTTCCTGAGTGTGTGTGTATGTTCCTGTGAGCGTGTTCCTGAGTGTGTGTGTATGTTCCTGTGTGCGTGTTCCTGAGTGTGTGTGTGTTTCTGTGTTTGTTCCTGAGTGTGTGTGTGTGTTCCTGTGTGCGTGTTCCTGAGTGTGTATGTATGTTCCTGTGTGCGTGTTCCTGAGTGTGTGGGTGTTCCTGTGCGCGAGTTCCTGTGTGTGTGTGTGTGTTACTGTGTGCATGTTCCTGAGTGTGTGTGTGTTCCTGTGTGCTTGTTCCTGAGTGTGTGTGTGTTCCTGTGTGCGTGTTCCTGAGTGTGTGTGTGTGTTCCTGTGTGCGTGTTCCTGAGTGTGTGTGTGTGTTCCTTTGTGTGTGTTCCTGAGTGTGTGTGTATTCCTGTCTGTGTGTTCCTGAGTGTGTGCGTGTGTTCCTGTGTGTGTGTTCCTGAGTGTGTGTGTGTGTTCCTGTGTGCGTGTTCCTGAGTGTGTGTGTGTGTTCCTGTGTGTGTGTTCCTGAGTGTGTGTGTGTTCCTATGTGTGTGTTCCTGAGTGTGTGTGCGTGTTCCTGTGTGCGTGTTCCTGAGTGTGTGTGTGTGTTCCTGTGTGTGTGTTCCTGAGGGTGTGTGTTCCTGTGCGCGTGTTCCAGAGTGTGGGTGTGTTTCAGTGCGCGTGTTCCTGAGAGTGTGTGTGTGTTCCTGTATGCGTGTTCCTGAGTGTGTGTGTGTGTGTTCCTGTGTGTGTGTTCCTGAGTGTGTGTGTGTTCCTGTGTGTGTGTTCCTGAGTGTGTGTGTGTGTTCCTGTGTGCGTGTTCCTGAGTGCGTGTGCGTGTTCCTGTGTGTGTGTTCCTGAGGGTGTGTGTGATCCTGTGCGCGTGTTCCTGAGTGTGTGTGTGTTTCTGTGTGCGTGTTCCAGAGTGTGTGTGTGTGTTCCTGTGTCTGTGTTCCTGAGTGTGTGTGTGTTCCTGTGCGCGTGTTCCTGAGTGTGTGTGTGTTTCTGTGTGCGTGTTCCTGAGTGTGTGTGTGTGTTTCTGTGTGCGTGTTCCTGAGTGTGTGTGTGTGTTCCTGTGTGCGTGTTCCTGAGTGTGTGTGTGTTCCTGTGTGCGTGTTCCTGAGTGTGTGTGTGTTCCTGTGTGCGTGTTCCTGAGTGTGTGTGTGTGTTCCTGTGTGTGTGTTCCTGAGTGTGTGTGTGTGTTCCTGTGTGTGTGTTCCTGAGTGTGTGTGTATTCCTGTGTGTGTGTTCCTGAGTGTGTGTGTGTTCCTGTGTGTGTGTTCCTGAGTGTGTGTGTGTGTTCCTGTGTGTGTGTTCCTGAGTGTGTGTGTGTGTTCCTGTGTGCGTGTTCCTGAGTGTGTGTGTGTTCCTGTGTGTGTGTTCCTGAGTGGGTGTGTATGTTCCTGTGTGCGTGTTCCTGAGTGTGTGTTTGTGTTCCTGGGTGTGTGTGTGTAGCTGCGTGCGTGTTCCTGAGTGTGTGTGTTCCTGTGTGCGTGTTCCTGAGTGTGTGTATGTTCCTGTGTGCGAGTTCCTGAGTGTGTGTATGTTCCTGTGTGCGTGTTCCTGAGTGTGTGTATGTTCCTGTGTGCGAGTTCCTGAGTGTGTGTGTATGTTACTGTGTGCGTGTTCCTGAGTGTGTGTGCGTGTTCCTGAGTGTGTGTGTGTGTTCCTGTGTGCGTGTTCCTGAGTGTGTGTGTGTGTTCCTGGGTGTGTGTGTGTAGCTGCGTGCGTGTTCCTGAGTGTGTGTGTTCCTGTGTGCGTGTTCCTGAGTGTGTGTATGTTCCTGTGTGCGAGTTCCTGAGTGTGTGTATGTTCCTGTTTGCGTGTTCCTGAGTGTGTGTGTGTGTTCCTGTGTGTGTGTTCCTGAGTGTGTGTGTATGTTACTGTGTGCGTGTTCCTGAGTGTGTGTGCGTGTTCCTGAGTGTGTGTGTGTGTTCCTGTGTGTGTGTTCCTGAGTGTGTGTGTGTGTTACTGTGCGCGTGTTCCTGAGTGTGTGTGTGTGTTCCTGTGTGTGTGTTCCTGAGGGTGTGTGTTCCTGTGCGCGTGTTCCTGAGTGTGTGTGTGTTTCTGTGTGCGTGTTCCTGAGAGTGTGTGTGTGTTCCTGTGTGCGTGTTCCTGAGTGTGTGTGTATGTTACTGTGTGCGTGTGTGTGTTCCTGTGTGTGTGTTCCTGAGTGTGTGTGTGTGTGTTACTGTGTGCGTGTTCCTGAGTGTGTGTGTGTGTTCCTGTGTGTCTGTTCCTGAGGGTGTGTGTTCCTGAGTGTGTGTGTGTTTCTGTGTGCGTGTTCCTGAGAGTGTGTGTGTGTTCCTGTGTGTGTGTTCCTGAGTGTGTGTATGTTCCTGTGTGTGTGTTCCTGAGTGTGTGTGTGTGTTCCTGTGTGCGTGTTCCTGAGTGTGTGTTTGTGTTCCTGGGTGTGTGTGTGTAGCTGCGTGCGTGTTCCTGAGTGTGTGTGTTCCTGTGTGCGTGTTCCTGAGTGTGTGTATGTTCCTGTGTGCGAGTTCCTGAGTGTGTGTATGTTCCTGTGTGCGTGTTCCTGAGTGTGTGTATGTTCCTGTGTGCGAGTTCCTGAGTGTGTGTGTATGTTACTGTGTGCGTGTTCCTGAGTGTGTGTGCGTGTTCCTGAGTGTGTGTGTGTGTTCCTGTGTGCGTGTTCCTGAGTGTGTGTGTGTGTTCCTGGGTGTGTGTGTGTAGCTGCGTGCGTGTTCCTGAGTGTGTGTGTTCCTGTGTGCGTGTTCCTGAGTGTGTGTATGTTCCTGTGTGCGAGTTCCTGAGTGTGTGTATGTTCCTGTTTGCGTGTTCCTGAGTGTGTGTGTGTGTTCCTGTGTGTGTGTTCCTGAGTGTGTGTGTATGTTACTGTGTGCGTGTTCCTGAGTGTGTGTGCGTGTTCCTGAGTGTGTGTGTGTGTTCCTGTGTGTGTGTTCCTGAGTGTGTGTGTGTGTTACTGTGTGCGTGTTCCTGAGTGTGTGTGTGTGTTCCTGTGTGTGTGTTCCTGAGGGTGTGTGTTCCTGTGCGCGTGTTCCTGAGTGTGTGTGTGTTTCTGTGTGCGTGTTCCTGAGAGTGTGTGTGTGTTCCTGTGTGCGTGTTCCTCAGTGTGTGTGTATGTTACTGTGTGCGTGTGTGTGTTCCTGTGTGTGTGTTCCTGAGTGTGTGTGTGTGTGTTACTGTGTGCGTGTTCCTGAGTGTGTGTGTGTGTTCCTGTGTGTCTGTTCCTGAGGGTGTGTGTTCCTGAGTGTGTGTGTGTTTCTGTGTGCGTGTTCCTGAGAGTGTGTGTGTGTTCCTGTGTGTGTGTTCCTGAGTGTGTGTATGTTCCTGTGTGTGTGTTCCTGAGTGTGTGTGTGTGTTCCTGTGTGCGTGTTCCTGAGTGTGTGTGTGTTCCTGTGTGTGTGTTCCTGAGTGGGTGTGTATGTTCCTGTGTGCGTGTTCCTGAGTGTGTGTGTGTGTTCCTGGGTGTGTGTGTGTAGCTGCGTGCGTGTTCCTGAGTGTGTGTGTTCCTGTGTGCGTGTTCCTGAGTGTGTGTATGTTCCTGTGTGCGAGTTCCTGAGTGTGTGTATGTTCCTGTTTGCGTGTTCCTGATTGTGTGTGTGTTCCTGTGCGTGTGTTCCTGAGTGTGTGTGTATGTTACTGTGTGCGTGTTCCTGAGTGTGTGTGCGTGTTCCTGAGTGTGTGTGTGTGTTCCTGTGTGTGTGTTCCTGAGTGTGTGTGTGTGTTACTGTGTGTGTGTGTGTGTAGCTGCGTGCGTGTTCCTGAGTGTGTGTGTTCCTGTGTGCGTGTTCCTGAGTGTGTGTATGTTCCTGTGTGCGAGTTCCTGAGTGTGTGTGTATGTTACTGTGTGCGTGTTCCTGAGTGTGTGTGCGTGTTCCTGAGTGTGTGTTTGTGTTCCTGTGTGCGTGTTCCTGAGTGTGTGTGTGTGTTCCTGGGTGTGTGTGTGTAGCTGCGTGCGTGTTCCTGAGTGTGTGTGTTCCTGTGTGCGTGTTCCTGAGTGTGTGTATGTTCCTGTGTGCGAGTTCCTGAGTGTGTGTATGTTCCTGTTTGCGTGTTCCTGAGTGTGTGTGTGTGTTCCTGTGTGTGTGTTCCTGAGTGTGTGTGTATGTTACTGTGTGCGTGTTCCTGAGTGTGTGTGCGTGTTCCTGAGTGTGTGTGTGTGTTCCTGTGTGTGTGTTCCTGAGTGTGTGTGTGTGTTACTGTGTGCGTGTTCCTGAGTGTGTGTGTGTGTTCCTGTGTGTGTGTTCCTGAGGGTGTGTGTTCCTGTGCGCGTGTTCCTGAGTGTGTGTGTGTTTCTGTGTGCGTGTTCCTGAGAGTGTGTGTGTGTTCCTGTGTGCGTGTTCCTGAGTGTGTGTGTATGTTACTGTGTGCGTGTGTGTGTTCCTGTGTGTGTGTTCCTGAGTGTGTGTGTGTGTGTTACTGTGTGCGTGTTCCTGAGTGTGTGTGTGTGTTCCTGTGTGTCTGTTCCTGAGGGTGTGTGTTCCTGAGTGTGTGTGTGTTTCTGTGTGCGTGTTCCTGAGAGTGTGTGTGTGTTCCTGTGTGTGTGTTCCTGAGTGTGTGTATGTTCCTGTGTGCGTGTTCCTGAGTGTGTGTGTGTGTTCCTGTGTGTGTTCCTGAGTGTGTGTGTGTGTTCCTGTGTGCGTGTTCCTGAGTGTGTGTGTGTTCCTGTGTGTGTGTTCCTGAGTGTGTGTGTGTGTCCCTGTGTGCGTGTTCCTGAGTGTGTGTGTGTGTTCCTGGGTGTGTGTGTGTAGCTGCGTGCGTGTTCCTGAGTGTGTGTGTTCCTGTGTGCGTGTTCCTGAGTGTGTGTATGTTCCTGTGTGCGAGTTCCTGAGTGTGTGTATGTTCCTGTTTGCGTGTTCCTGAGTGTGTGTGTGTTCCTGTGCGCGTGTTCCTGAGTGTGTGTGTATGTTACTGTGTGCGTGTTCCTGAGTGTGTGTGCGTGTTCCTGAGTGTGTGTGTGTGTTCCTGTGTGTGTGTTCCTGAGTGTGTGTGTGTGTTACTGTGTGTGTGTGTGTAGCTGCATGCGTGTTCCTGAGTGTGTGTGTTCCTGTGTGCGTGTTCCTGAGTGTGTGTATGTTCCTGTGTGCGAGTGCCTGAGTGTGTGTGTATGTTACTGTGTGCGTGTTCCTGAGTGTGTGTGCGTGTTCCTGAGTGTGTGTGTGTGTTCCTGTGTGCGTGTTCCTGAGTGTGTGTGTGTGTTCCTGAGTGTGTGTGTTCCTGCGTGCGTGTTCCTGAGTGTGTGTATGTTCCTGTGTGCGAATTCCTGAGTGTGTGTATGTTCCTGTTTGCGTGTTCCTGAGTGTGTGTGTGTGTTCCTGTGTGTGTGTTCCTGAGTGTGTGTGTATGTTACTGTGTGCGTGTTCCTGAGTGTGTGTGCGTGTTCCTGAGTGTGTGTGTGTGTTCCTGTGTGTGTGTTCCTGAGTGTGTGTGTGTGTTACTGTGTGTGTGTGTGTAGCTGCGTGCGTGTTCCTGAGTGTGTGTATGTTCCTGTGTGTGTGTTCCTGAGGGAGTGTGTTCCTGTGCGCGTGTTCCTGAGTGTGTGTGTGTTTCTGTGTGCGTGTTCCTGAGAGTGTGTGTGTGTTCCTGTGTGCGTGTTCCTGAGTGTGTGTGTATGTTACTGTGTGCGTGTGTGTGTTCCTGTGTGTGTGTTCCTGAGTGTGTGTGTGTGTGTTACTGTGTGCGTGTTCCTGAGTGTGTGTGTGTGTTCCTGTGTGTGTGTTCCTGAGGGTGTGTGTTCCTGAGTGTGTGTGTGTTTCTGTGTGCGTGTTCCTGAGAGTGTGTGTGTGTTCCTGTGTGTGTGTTCCTGAGTGTGTGTATGTTCCTGTGTGTGAGTTCCTGAGTGTGTGTATGTTCCTGTGTGCGTGTTCCTGAGTGTGTGTGTGTTCCTGTGTGTGTGTTCCTGAGGGTGGGTGTGTTCCTGTGTGTGTGTTCCTGAGTGTGTGTGTATTCCTGTGTGTGTGTTCCTGAGTCTGTGTGTGTGTTCCTGTGTGTGTGTTCCTGAGTGTGTGTGTGTGTTCATGTTTGTGTGTTCCTGAGTGTGTGTGTGTTCCTATGTGTGTGTTCCTGAGTGTGTGTGTGTGTTCCTGTGTGCGTGTTCCTGAGTGTGTGTGTGTGTTCCTGTGTGTGTGTTCCTGAGGGTGTGTGTTCCTGTGCGCGTGTTCCAGAGTGTGGGTGTGTTTCTGTGCGCGTGTTCCTGAGAGTGTGTGTGTGTTCCTGTGTGCGTGTGTGTGTGTGTTCCTGTGTGTGTGTTCCTGAGTCTGTGTGTGTGTTCCTGTGTGTGTGTTCCTGAGTGTGTGTGTGTTCCTGTGTGTGTGTTCCTGAGTGTGTGTGCGTGTTCCTGTGTGTGTGTTCCTGAGGGTGTGTGTGTTCCTGTGCGCGTGTTCCTGAGTGTGTGTGTGTTTCTGTGTGCGTGTTCCTGAGTGTGTGTGTGTGTTCCTGTGTGCGTATTCCTGAGTGTGTGTGTGTGTTCCTGTGTGTGTGTTCCTGAGTGTGTGTGTGTTTCTGTGTGCGTGTTCCTGAGTGTGTGTGTGTGTTTCTGTGTGCGTGTTCCTGAGTGTGTGTGTGTGTTCCTGTGTGCGTGTTCCTGAGTGTGTGTGTGTTCCTGTGTGCGTGTTCCTGAGTGTGTGTGTGTTCCTGTGTGTGTGTTCCTGAGTGTGTGTGTGTGTTCCTGTGTGCGTGTTCCTGAGTGTGTGTGTGTGTTCCTGTGTGTGTGTTCCTGAGTGTGTGTGTATTCCTGTGTGTGTGTTCCTGAGTGTGTGTGTGTGTGTTCCTGTGTGCGTGTTCCTGAGTGTGTGTGTGTGTTCCTGTGTGTGTGTTCCTGAGTGTGTGTGTGTGTTCCTGTGTGCGTGTTCCTGAGTGTGTGTGTGTTCCTGTGTGTGTGTTCCTGAGTGTGTGTGTGTGTTCCTGTGTGCGTGTTCCTGAGTGTGTGTGTGTGTTCCTGGGTGTGTGTGTAGCTGCGTGCGTGTTCCTGAGTGTGTGTGTTCCTGTGTGCGTGTTCCTGAGTGTGTGTATGTTCCTGTGTGCGTGTTCCTGAGTGTGTGTGTGTTCCTGTGTGCGTGTTCGTGAGTGTTTGTGTGTGTTCCTGTGTGCGTGTTCCTGAGAGTGTGTGTATGTTCCTGTGAGCGTGTTCCTGAGTGTGTGTGTATGATCCTGTGTGCGTGTTCCTGAGTGTGTGTGTGTTTCTGTGTGTGTGTTCCTGAGTGTGTGTGTGTGTTCCTGTGTGCGTGTTCCTGAGTGTGTATGTATGTTCCTGTGTGCGTGTTAAAGAGTGTGTGGGTGTTCCTGTGCGCGAGTTCCTGTGTGTGTGTGTGTGTTACTGTGCGCGTGTTCCTGAGTGTGTGTGTGTTTCTGTGTGCGTGTTCCTGAGTGTGTGTGTGTGTGTTTCTGTGTGCGTGTTCCTGAGTGTGTGTGTGTGTTCCTGTGTGCATGTTCCTGAGTGTGTGTGTGTTCCTGTGTGCGTGTTCCTGAGTGTGTGTGTGTTCCTGTGCGCGTGTTCCTGAGAGTGTGTGTGTGTTCCTGTGTGCGTGTTCCTGAGTGTGTGTGTGTGTGTTCCTGTGTGTGTGTTCCTGAGTGTGTGTGTGTTTCTGTGTGCGTGTTCCTGAATGTGTGTGTGTGTTCCTGTGTGCGTATTCCTGTGTGTGTGTGTGTTCCTGTGTGTGTGTTCCTGAGTGTGTGTGTGTTCCTGTGCGCGTGTTCCTGAGTGTGTGTGTGTTTCTGTGTGCGTGTTCCTGAGTGTGTGTGTGTGTGTTTCTGTGTGCGTGTTCCTGAGTGTGTGTGTTCCTGTGTGCGTGTTCCTGAGTGTGTGTATGTTCCTGTGTGCGAGTTCCTGAGTGTGTGTATGTTCCTGTTTGCGTGTTCCTGAGTGTGTGTGTGTTCCTGTGCGCGTGTTCCTGAGTGTGTGTGTATGTTAGAACATAGAACATAGAACATAGAACAATACAGCGCAGTACAGGCCCTTCGGCCCACGATGTTGCACCGAAACAAAAGCCATCTAACCTACACTATGCCATTATCATCCATATGCTTATCCAATAAACTTTTAAATGCCCTCAATGTTGGCGAGTTCACTACTGTAGCAGGTAGGGCATTCCACGGCCTCACTACTCTTTGCGTAAAGAACCTACCTCTGACCTCTGTCCTATATCTATTACCCCTCAGTTTAAAGTTATGTCCCCTCGTGCCAGCAATTTCCATCCGCGGGAGAAGGCTCTCACTGTCCACCCTATCCAACCCCCTGATCATTTTGTATGCCTCTATTAAGTCTCTTCTTAACCTTCTTCTCTCCAACGAAAACAACCTCAAGTCCATCAGCCTTTCCTCATAAGATTTTCCCTCCATACCAGGCAACATCCTGGTAAATCTCCTCTGCACCCGCTCCAAAGCCTCCACATCCTTCCTGTAATGCGGTGACCAGAACTGTACGCAATACTCCAAATGCGGCCGTACCAGTGTTCTGTACAGCTGCAACATGACCTCCCGACTCCGGAACTCAATCCCTCTACCAATAAAGGCCAACACTCCATAGGCCTTCTTCACAACCCTATCAACCTGGGTGGCAACTTTCAGGGATCTATGTACATGGACACCTAGATCCCTCTGCTCATCCACACTTTCAAGAACTTTACCATTAGCCAAATATTCCGCATTCCTGTTATTCCTTCCAAAGTGAATCACCTCACACTTCTCTACATTAAACTCCATTTGCCACCTCTCAGCCCAGCTCTGCAGCTTATCTATATCCCTCTGTAACCTGCTACATCCTTCCACACTATCGACAACACCACCGACTTTAGTATCGTCTGCAAATTTACTCACCCACCCTTCTGCGCCTTCCTCTAGGTCATTGATAAAAATGACAAACAGCAACGGCCCCAGAACAGATCCTTGTGGTACTCCACTTGTGACTGTACTCCATTCTGAACATTTCCCATCAACCACCACCCTCTGTCTTCTTTCAGCTAGCCAATTTCTGATCCACATCTCTAAATCAGTGATCTTGTGTGTGTGTTCCTGAGTGTGTCTGTGTGTTCCTGTGTGTGTGTTCCTGAATGTGTGTGTGTGTTACTGTGTGCGTGTTCCTGAGTGTGTGTGTGTGTTCCTGTGTGTGTGTTCCTGAGTGTGTGTGTGTTCCTATGTGTGTGTTCCTGAGTGTGTGTGTGTGTTCCTGTGTGCGTGTTCCTGAGTGTGTGTATGTGTTCCTGTGTGTGTGTTCCTGAGGGTGTGTGTTCCTGTGCGCGTGTTCCAGAGTGTGGGTGTGTTTCTGTGCGCGTGTTCCTGAGAGTGTGTGTGTGTTCCTGTGTGCGTGTTCCTGAGTGTGTGTGTGTGTGTTCCTGTGTGTGTGTTCCTGAGTGTGTGTGTGTTCCTGTGTGTGTGTTCCTGAGTGTGTGTGTGTGTTCCTGTGTGCGTGTTCCTGAGTGTGTGTGCGTGTTCCTGTGTGTGTGTTCCTGAGGGTGTGTGTGTTCCTGTGCGCGTGTTCCTGAGTGTGTGTGTGTTTCTGTGTGCGTGTTCCTGAGTGTGTGTGTGTGTTCCTGTGTGCGTATTCCTGAGTGTGTGTGTGTGTTCCTGTGTGTGTGTTCCTGAGTGTGTGTGTGTCCCTGTGCGCGTGTTCCTGAGTGTGTGTGTGTTTCTGTGTGCGTGTTCCTGAGTGTGTGTGTGTGTGTTTCTGTGTGCGTGTTCCTGAGTGTGTGTGTGTGTTCCTGTGTGCGTGTTCCTGAGTGTGTGTGTGTTCTTGTGTGCGTGTTCCTGAGTGTGTGTATGTTCCTGTGTGTGTGTTCCTGAGTGTGTGTGTGTTCCTGTGTGCGTGTTCCTGAGTATGTGTGTGTGTTCCTTTGTGTGTGTTCCTGAGTGTGTGTATGTTCCTGTGTGCGTGTTCCTGAGTGTGTGTGTGTTCCTGTGCCCGTGTTTCTGAGTGTGTGCGTGTTCCTGTGTGTGTGTTCCTGAGTGTGTGTGTGTTCCTGTGTGTGTGTTCCTGAGTGTGTGTGTGTGTTCCTGTGTGCGTGTTCCTGAGTGTGTGTGTGTGGTCCTGTGTGTGTGTTCCTGAGTGTGTGTGTGTTCCTGTGTGTGTGTTCCTGAGTGTGTGTGTGTGTTCCTGTGTGCGTGTTCCTGAGTGTGTGTGTGTGTTCCTGTGAGTTTGTTCCGGAGGGTGTGTGTGTTCCTGTGCGCGTGTTCCTGAGTGTGTGTGTGTTTCTGTGTGCGTGTTCCAGAGTGTGTGTGTGTGTTCCTGTGTGCGTGTTCCTGAGTGTGTGTGTATGTTCCTGTGAGCGTGTTCCTGAGTGTGTGTATGTGTTCCTGTGTGCGTGTTCCTGAGTGTGTGTGTATGTTCCTGTGAGCGTGTTCCTGAGTGTGTGTGTATGTTCCTGTGTGCGTGTTCCAGAGTGTGTGTGTGTGTTCCTGTGTGCGTGTTCCTGAGTGTGTGTGTGTTCCTGTGTGCGTGTTCCTGAGTGTGTGTGTGTGTTACTGTGTGCGTGTTCCTGAGTGTGTGTGTATGTTCCTGTGAGCGTGTTCCTGAGTGTGTGTGTATGTTCCTGTGTGCGTGTTCCTGAGTGTGTGTGTGTTTCTGTGTGTGTGTTCCTGAGTGTGTGTGTGTGTTCCTGTGTGCGTGTTCCTGAGTGTGTGGGTGTTCCTGTGTGCGAGTTCCTGTGTGTGTGTGTGTTCCTGTGTGCATGTTCCTGAGTGTGTGTGTGTTCCTGTGTGCATGTTCCTGATGTGTGTGTGTTCCTGTGTGCGTGTTCCTGAGTGTGTGTGCGTGTTCCTGTGTGTGTGATCCTGAGGGTGTGTGTGTTCCTGTGCGCGTGTTCCAGAGTGTGTGTGTGTTTCTGTGTGCGTGTTCCTGAGTGTGTGTGTGTGTTCCTGTGTGTGTTTTGCTGAGTGTGGGTGTGTTCCTGTGTGCGTGTTCCTGAGTGTGTGTGTGTTCCTGTGTGCGTGTTCCTGAGTGTGTGTGTGTGTTTCTGTGTGCGTGTTCCTGAGTGTGTGTGTGTTCCTGTGTGCGTGTTCCTGAGTGTGTGTGTGTTCCTGTGTGTGTGTTCCTGAGTGTGTGTATGTTCCTGTGTGTGTGTTCCTGAGTGTGTGCATGTTCCTGTGTGCGAGTTCCTGAGTGTGTGTATGTTCCTGTGTGCGTGTTCCTGAGTGTGTGTGTGTTCCTGTGCCCGTGTTCCTGAGTGTGTGTGTGTTCCTGTGTGTGTGTTCCTGAGTGTGTGTGTGTGTTCCTGTGTGTGTGTTCCTGTGTGTGTGTGTGTTCCTGTGTGCGTGTTCCTGAGTGTGTGTGTATGTTCCTGTGTGCGTGTTCCTGAGTGTGTGGGTGTTCCTGTGTGCGAGTTCCTGTGTGTGTGTGTGTTCCTGTGTGCATGTTCCTGAGTGTGTGTGTGTTCCTGTGTGCATGTTCCTGATGTGTGTGTGATCCTGTGTGCGACTTCCTGTGTGTGTGTGTTCCTGTGTGCGTGTTCCTGAGTGTGTGTGTGTTCCTGTGTGCGTGTTCCTGAGTGAGTGTGTGTTCCTGTGTGCGTGTTCCTGAGTGTGTGTGTGTGTTCCTGTGTGTGTGTTCCTGAGTGGGTGCGTGTGTTCCTGTGTGCGTGTTCCTGAGTGTGTGTGTGTTCCTGTGCGCGTGTTCCTGAGTGTGTGTGTGCGTTCCTGTGTGCATGTTCCCGAGTGTGTGTGTGTGTTCCTGTGTGCGTGTTCCTGAGTGTGTATGTGTTCCTGTGTGTTTGTTCCTGAGTATGTGTGTGTTCCTGTGTGCGTGTTCCTGAGTGTGTGTGTGTGGTCCTGTGTGTGTGTTCCTGAGTGTGTGTGTGTTCCTGTGTGTGTGTTCCTGAGTGTGTGTGTGTGTTCCTGTGTGCGTGTTCCTGAGTGTCTGTGTGTGTTCCTGTGTTTGTGTTCTTGAGGGTGTGTGTGTTCCTGTGCGGGTGTTCCTGAGTGTGTGTGTGTTTCTGTGTGCGTGTTCCTGAGTGTGTGTGTATGTTCCTGTGTGCGTGTTCCTGAGTGTGTGTGTGTGTTCCTGTGTGCGTGTTCCTGAATGTGTGTGTGTTCCTGTGTGCGTGTTCCTGAGTGTGTGTGTGTTCCTGTGTGCGTGTTCCTGAGTGTGTGTGTGTGTTCCTGTGTGCGTGTTCCTGAGTGTGTGTGTGTTCCTGTGTGCGTGTTCCTGAGTGTGTGTCTGTGTTCCTGAGTGTGTGTTCCTGAGTGTGTGTGTATGTTCCTGTGAGCGTGTTCCTGAGTGTTTGTGTATGTTGCTGTGTGCGTGTTCCTGAGTGTGTGTGTGTTTCTGTGTGTGTGTTCCTGAGTGTGTGTGTGTGTTCCTGTGTGCGTGTTCCTGAGTGTGTGTGTATGTTCCTGTGTGCGTGTTCCTGAGTGTATGGGTGTTCCTGTGTGCGAGTTCCTGTGTGTGTGTGTGTTACTGTGTGCATGTTCCTGAGTGTGTGTGTGTTCCTGTGTGCGTGTTCCTGATGTGTGTGTGATACTGTGTGCGACTTCCTGTGTGTGTGTATTCCTGTGTGCGTGTTCCTGAGTGTATGGGTGTTCCTGTGTGCGAGTTCCTGTGTGTGTGTTACTGTGTGCATGTTCCTGAGTGTGTGTGTGTTCCTGTGTGCGTGTTCCTGATGTGTGTGTGATACTGTGTGCGACTTCCTGTGTGTGTGTATTCCTGTGTGCGTGTTCCTGAGTGTGTGTGTGTTCCTGTGTGCATGTTCCTGAGTGTGTGTGTGTGTTCCTGTGTGCGGGTGTTCCTGTGTGCGTGTTCCTGAGTGTGTGTGTGTGTTCCTGAGTGTGTGTGTGTTCCTGTGTGTGTGTTCCTGAGTGTGTGTGTGTGTGTTCCTGTGTGCGTGTTCCTGAGTGTGTGTGTGTGTTCCTGTGTGCGTGTTCCTGAGTGTGTGTGCGTGTTCCTGTGTGTGTGTTCCTGAGGGTGTGTGTGTTCCTGTGCGCGTGTTCCAGAGTGTGTGTGTGTTTCTGTGTGCGTGTTCCTGAGTGTGAGTGTGTTCCTGTGTGCGTGTTCCTGAGTGTGTGTGTGTGTTTCTGTGTGCGTGTTCCTGAGTGTGTGTGTGTGTTCCTGTGTGCGTGTTCCTGAGTGTGTGTGTGTTCCTGTGTGCGTGTTCCTGAGTGTGTGTATGTTCCTGTGTGCGTGTTCCTGAGTGTGTGTGTGTTCCTGTGCCCGTGTTCCTGAGTGTGTGTGTGTTCCTGTGTGCGTGTTCCTGAGTGTGTGGATGTTCCTGTGTGTGTGTTCCTGAGTGTGTGTATGTTCCTGTGTGCGAGTTCCTGAGTGTGTGTATGTTCCTGTGTGCGTGTTCCTGAGTGTGTGTGTGTTCCTGTGCCCGTGTTCCTGAGTGTGTGTGTGTTCCTGTGTGTGTGTTCCTGAGTGTGTGTGTGTGTTCCTGTGTGTGTGTTCCTGAGTGTGTGTGTGTGTTCCTGTGTGCGTGTTCCTGAGTGTGTGTGTGTGGTCCTGTGTGTGTGTTCCTGAGTGTGTGTGTGTTCCTGTGTGCGTGTTCCTGAGTGTGTGTGTGTGTTCCTGTGTGCGTGTTCCTGTGTGTGTGTGTGTTCCTGTGTGTGTGTTCCTGTGTGCGGGTTCCTGAGTGTGTGTGTGTTCCTGTGTGCATGTTCCTGTGTGCGTGTTCCTGAGTGTGTGTGTGTGTTCCTGTGTGTGTGTTCCTGTGTGTGTGTTCCTGAGTGTGTGTGTGTGTGTTCCTGTGTGCATGTTCCTGAGTCTGTGTGTGTTCCTGTGCGTGTGTTCCTGAGTGTGTGTGTGTGTGTTCCTGTTTGCGTGTTCCTGAATGTGTGTGTGTGTGTTCCTGTGTGCGTGTTCCTGAGTGTGTGGGTGTTCCTGTGTGGGTGTTCCTGAGTGTGTGTGTGTGTTCCTGTACGCGTGTTCCTGAGTGTGCGTGTGTGCTCTTGTGTGCGTGTTCCTGTGTGTGTGTTCCTGAATGTGTGTGTGTGTGTTCATGTGTGTGTGTTCCTAAGTGTGTGGCTGTTCCTGGGTGCAAGTTCCTGAGTGTGTGTGTGTTTCTGTGTGCGTGTTCCTGAGAGTGTGTGTGTTCCTGTGTGCGTGTTCCTGAGTGTGTGTGTTCCTGTGTGCGTGTTCGTGAGTGTGTGTGTGTTCCTGTGTGCGTGTTCCTGAGTGTGTGTGTGTTCCTGTGTGCATGGTCCTGAGTGTGGGTGTGTTCCTGTGTGCGTGTTCCTGAGTGTGTGTGTGTTCCTGTGTGCGTGTTCCTGAGTGTGTGTGTGTGTTCCTGTGTGCGTGTTCCTGAGTGTGTGTGTGTTCCTGTGTGCGTGTTCCTGAGTGTGTGTGTATGCTCCTGTGAGCGTGTTCCTGAGTGTGTGCGTGTGTTCCTGTGTGCGTGTTCCTGAGTGTGTATGTATGTTCCTGTGTGCGTGTTCAGATGCCAGGAGAGATGGGCTGCAAAAGAGTGAATGAAGTAAAAGGCACCAGGATGAAAAATATCAATAACAGCTAACTGTCCAAGATATATGGGCGGGATTCTCCGGACTCCCAGTCATGGGTTTCTCGGCGGCAGGTGGCATCGCGCCGTTCCCTGGCGGCGGGATTATCTACTGCCGCCGCCATCAACGGGATTTCCCACTGACGCTATCCCACGCCATCATGAAACACGTGGGCGATGGCGCGGTGCCAGCGGAACCGGAGTCTCCCGCCGCCAGGCGTGTTCTTTACCCAAAACCCAAACCCAAACCAGTTTTTAAACACCGTTTTCCAGGCATGGAATTTTGTTTTCAAAGCCGTAAACCACCATGTGACCCTTTTGTAAACACTCCAGTGGGACCAAAGGTTTCCAGCTTCTTCTACACTGCTGTCATTGCCAGGAACAGCAGCAACCAGAATCCTTGCTTTAACCCTTTAAACATCCCTTCAGCAGAATTTTTCCCAAAGTGTTCTCAGTCTTTGCAGACAAACTAATTTCGCTGATTAAATTGTTTGTGACCCTGGGCAGAATTTAATGCCTCTCCCCTCCCACCTCAAGAAGTTTGTTCAAAAGAGGTTGGTGGGTGGGGGGGGGGGGGGGGGGGGGGGCGGGTCGCTGTCGGATTGTGCAGTGAAATTGATGGCAGGAAGGCCGCCCCCCCCCCCACACCCCCCACCCCAATGTCCACTGATGCCCATAAAAGGCCTCACACAGGAAAAAATCAAGCCCTCCCCCAGAAACTCCCCCACTCACAAAAATATCCCAATATATAAAACTACGAGTACACATTAATGTAAGGCTCCCTACACAAAGAAGCAAATCGCAGGGCGAATAAATTCATTCACCTCCCGCCAATTCCCAACCTCATGCCCAACTTCTTCACGAGCTTAAAGATTTAGAAGCTTCAGCTCCAAGCACCTGAGGCCTCGAGGCCTGGTAAAGGCCGATTTCGACCAGGCCTTTTCCAATACTAGGCCCAGGCAGTTTAAGGGAGGGCTAGAAGCAGAAATAAAAACTGCCTCTCTGCACAACCGCACCAAAACATAGAAAGAAGCCAGCCGAGACTTCCCAGGTTGAAAGAAGGGCGTTCACTGGCGATTCGTTGGGGCACCTCAAGAGTTTCCTACAGTGGTGAAGCAAATCTCAACCTTCTTCATGCAACTTTGAAGCAATGTCCCAAAATCCGCTTTGTGCTGATCTTTCAAAAAGTTTACTCGCTGACGAGATTAAACCATCCACAGGATGAATCAAAGAACTGACTTCGCAGCGACTGAAGAGGTTCTAGAGCTGGCTCGTTGAACTCTTTGTTGAACTTCCTGCAGCCCCATCGCTGTTTGCTTGCTCTGGGCTCCAATCATCGCAACATCCTTGAGAGCCCTTCTGTTGCTGCTGAGCATCCTGCTCCCTGGCGGAAGCACGGGAGATAGCTATGACCTTGCATCGGGGCCTAATTGGCAGCCTCCCCAAACACAAAACGAGGAGATCGCATGCCGGCTTCACGCTTGCTTTGTAAAGACCGCACAGCCACACATGACCAGTTCGCAAAACTGAAGAGCACCCAGAAAACAAATGATTAAAACCAGCTCTTGGCGACAAATGGTAATTACCAGAGCTGGAATGAATATCTCGTGATCTGATTGCGAAATTGGACCAATTATCCCACGATTGAGCCGAGGCTGTGTGAGGAAGAGGTCACCAATACATAAATAGTACAAACTGGAATACTACAAATACTCTGTGGCACTGGCCCTTCACAGGTTTGTGAATGAAACTTCAGGATGTTACTAAAGGAATGCTTTTGGTCTCTTTGTGAGAGGAAACGTATCCATTAGAGGATTTAAAATAAATCTGCCGCAATTTAAAGACACCTCGTCAAAGTGTAACACTGAGGGGATACAAATACAACCCGGAAACTCAGGAACACCTCTGACTGCGCATGATATTCTCCAACAACTAACCTTGCAACAATTAGTGCATTATTTAAAATGTAAATAAAGTCATGTAATTAAAAGATTGACAACTTCAAGGGGTCCCACTTTCGAGCAAAGGGCTTTTCTCCACACACTGCTTGGAAAAGCGTCCGCAATACATCGAATTGACAGCACAAGTCCATCAGGCAGTGGTCTGGACGTAACGTCCTCGAGGCCCTGTGGAAAAGGAGATGGTGGATCCTGTCGGATGGTTCCCGGAGCAGACTGTCAAGGTCATTTGGCCGAATGCCTCATCACCAGAACTTTCAAACAAGCACCAAGGCCGAGCTTGGCTGGTGGTGAGAAAGACCCTCCCCGTCAGCTCCTTCCTACACTCCTGGAGTCTCACCCTATCCGCACGTTGTCCTCGAGGTGACTGTGGTGGGGAAGAGACTGCTGTCCACCTCCTTGTGGAATGTGCTTTACAAAGAAGGCCTGGAGAGAGATGAGGCGATTTTTGTCGAGGTTCATTCCGAGCAGCTCCGTGACGCAGGACTCTGTGCTCTACGGGCTGTTCCCAGGGACACACACCGAGACGGACATCAGATGTTGCTGGAGGATCATCAGCTCGCTGAAAGACGTTCTTTGGTCTGCCCAAAACTTGTTGGTCTTCCAGTGCAAAGAGTTGCCTGACTGAGTGTTGCAGACTGGCACATTCCAGCTCTTCCTCTTCATTCACCTGAGGAAGGAGCAGCGCTCCGAAAGCTAGTGACATTGAAACAAACCTGTTGGACTTTAACCTGGTGTTGTAAGACTTTATACTACTCTCTCTCTCTCTCGACTGATAACATTTAAAAGGTAATTTGGTAGAGCTTCGTAAATCCACCATTCTTCTTAACCTCCTGGATACGCCAGGACAAATCTCCTGGAATCTGTAGAAGGTTGCAGGACGAGTCACTTCAACTCAAGACCGTTTCATTAGACTCGAAACGTCAACTCGATTCCATTCTCCACAGCTGCTGCCTAACTTGCTGAGTCTTTCCAGCATGTTTTCCTGCTTCACCCAGGGCTTACTGTCAGGTGGACTGTCGAACAGGTCACCTGAACATGTCACAGATCACAAGGGGTGGCAGGGTGGCACGGTGGTTAGCACTGCTGCCTCACAGCACCAGGGACCTGGGTTCAATTTTGGCCTTGGGTCACTGTCTGTGCGGAGTTTGCACGTTCTCCCTGTGTGTGCGTGAGTTTCCTCCGGGTGCTCCGGTTTCCTCCCACAGTCCAAAGATGTGCTGTTAGGTGGATTGGCCATGATAAATTGCCCCTTAATGTCCAGGTTTGGTTCTGGGATTACGTGGCTATGGGCAGGTTGGATACTTGTAAATGGGCAGAGTGCACATTCGAAGGGTCGGTGTAGACTCGATGGGCCGAATGGCCTCCTTCTGCACTGAAGGGATTCTATGATTCTATGACCCCCCTTCATTGACCCTCAATTTAAAGCTACAATCCCAAAATCATGTTACAAACCTTATCATTGGACCACTCCCCATGTACGAGAAGATAGGAAGGAACTTTTCCCCTTAGTAGAGGGGTCAATGGCCAGAGGGCATGGATTCAAGGTAAGGGACAGGAGGTTTAGAACATAGAACATAGAACGATACAGCGCAGTACAGGCCCTTCGGCCCACGATGTTGCACCGAAACAAAAGCCATCTAACCTACACTATGCCATTATCATCCATATGTTTATCCAATAAACTTTTAAATGCCCTCAATGTTGGCGAGTTCACTACTGTAGCAGGTAGGGCATTCCACGGCCTCACTACACTTTGCGTAAAGAACCTACTTCTGACCTCTGTCCTATATCTATTACCCCTCAGTTTAAGGCTATGTCCCCTCGTGCTAGCCATTTCCATCCGCGGGAGAAGGCTCTCACTGTCCACCCTATCTAACCCTCTGATCATTTTGTATGCCTCTATTAAGTCTCCTCTTAACCTTCTTCTCTCTAACGAAAACAACCTCAAGTCCATCAGCCTTTCCTCATAAGATTTTCCCTCCATACCAGGCAACATCCTGGTAAATCTCCTCTGCACCCGTTCCAAAGCCTCCACGTCCTTCCTATAATGCGGTGACCAGAACTGTACGCAATACGCCAACTGCGGCCGTACCAGAGTTCTGTACAGCTGCAACATGACCTCCTGACTCCGGAACTCAATCCCTCTACCAATAAAGGCCAACACTCCATAGGCCTTCTTCACCACCCTATCAACCTGGGTGGCAACTTTCAGGGATCTATGTACATGGACACCTAGATCCCTCTGCTCATCCACACTTTCAAGAACTTTTCCATGCGCCAAATATTCCGCATTCCTGTTATTCCTTCCAAAGTGAATCACCTCACACTTCTCTATATTAAACTCCATTTGCCACCTCTCAGCCCAGCACTGCAGCTTATCTATATCCCTCTGTAACCTGCTACTTCCTTCCACACTATCGACAACACCACCGACTTTAGTATCGTCTGCAAATTTACTCACCCACCCTTCTGCGCCTTCCTCTAGGTCATTGATAAAAATGACAAACAGCAACGGCCCCAGAACAGATCCTTGTGGTACTCCACTTGTGACAGAACTCCATTCTGAACATTTCCCATCAACCACCACCCTCTGTCTTCTTTCAGCTAGCCAATTTCTGATCCACATCTCTAAATCACCCTCAATCCCCAGCCTCCGTATTTTCTGCAATAGCCTACCGTGGGGAACCTTATCAAACGCTTTGCTGAAATCCATATACACCACATCAACTGCTCTACCCTCGTCTACCTGTTCAGTCACCTTCTCAAAGAACTCGATAAGGTTTGTGAGGCATGACCTACCCTTCACAAAGCCATGCTGACTATCCCTGATCATATTATTCCTATCTAGATGATTATAAATCTTGTCTCTTATAATCCCCTCCAAGACTTTACCCACTACAGACGTGAGGCTCACCGGTCTATAGTTGCCGGGGTTGTCTCTGCTCCCCTTTTTGAACAAAGGGACCACATTTGCTATCCTCCAGTCCTCTGGCACTATTCCTGTAGCCAATGATGACATAAAAATCAAAGCCAATGGTCCAGCAATCTCTTCCCTGGCCTCCCAGAGAATCCTAGGATAAATCCCATCAGGTCCTGGGGACTTATCTATTTTCAGCCTGTCCAGAATTGCCAACACCTCTTCCCTACGTACCTCAATGCCATCTAATCTATTTACCTGGAGCTAGCATTCTCCTCCACAACATTATCTTTTTCCTGAGTGAATACTGACGAAAAATATTCATTTAGTATCTCGCCTATCTCTTCAGACTCTACACACAACTTCCCATCCCTGTCCTTGACTGGTCCTACTCTTTCCCTAGTCATTCGCTTATTCCTGACATACCTATAGAAAGCTTTTGGGTTTTCCTTGATCCTTCCTGCCAAATACTTCTCATGTCCCCTCCTTGCTCGTCTTAGCTCTCTCTTTAGATCCTTCCTCGCTACCTTGTAACTATCCATCGCCCCAACTGAAACTTCACACCTCATCTTCACATAGGCCTCCTTCTTCCTCTTAACAAGAGATTCCACTTCTTTGGTAAACCACGGTTCCCTCGCTCGGCACCTTCCTCCCTGCCTGACCGGTACATACTTATCAAGAACACGCAGTAGCTGATCCTTGAACAAGCTCCACTTATCCAGTGTGTCCAACACTTGCAGCCTACTTCTCCACCTTATCCCCCCCAAGTCACGTCTAATGGCATCATAATTTCCCTTCCCCCAGCTATAACTCTTGCCCTGCGGTGTATACTTATCCCTTTCCATCCTTAACGTAAATGTCACCGAATTGTGGTCACTGTCCCCAAAGTGCTCACCTACCTCCAAATCCAACACCTGGCCTGGTTCATTACCCAAAACCAAATCCAATGTGGCCTCGCCTCTTGTTGGCCTGTCAACAAACTGTGTCAGGAAACCCTCCTGCACACACTGTACAAAAAACGACCCATCTAATGTACTCGAACTATATCTTTTCCAGTCAATATTTGGAAAGTTAAAGTCTCCCATAATAACTACCCTGTTACTTTCGCTCTTATCCAGGATCATCCTCGCCATCCTTTCCTCTACATCCCTAGAACTATTTGGAGGCCTATAGAAAACTCCCAACAGGGTGACCTCTCCTTTTCTGTTTCTAACCTCAGCCCATACTACCTCGGAAGATGAGTCCCCATCTAGCATCCTCTCCGCCACCGTAATACTGCTCTTGACTAGCAGCGCCACACCTCCCCCTCTTTTGCCTCCTTCTCTGAGCTTACTAAAACACCTAAACCCCGGAACCTGCAACATCCATTCCTGTCCCTGCTCTATCCATGTCTCCGAAATGGCCACAACATCGAAGTCCCAGGTACCAACCCATGCTGCCAGTTCCCCTACCTTATTTCGTATACTCCTGGCATTGAAGTAGACACACTTCAAACCACCTACCTGAACACTGGCCCCCTCCTGCGACGTCAAATCTGAGCTCCTGACCTCTATACTCTCATTCTCCCTTACCCTAAAACTACAATCCAGGTTCCCATGCCTAGAGGGGATTTGAGGAGAAACGTTTTCACCCAGAGGGGGGTGGGAATCTGGGACTCGCTGCCTGAAAGGGTGGGAGAGGCGGGAACCCTCACAACATTGAAGAAGCATTTAGATGAGAACTTGAAATGCCCCAGCACACAAGGCTACGGACCAAGTGCTCGAAAATAGAATTAGAGTAGATAGGTGCTTGATGGGCGGCATGGACATGATGGGCCAAAGGGCCTCTTTCTGTGCTGTAAAACTCTATGACTATGAAAATGTTGACCCTTGCTGCAAGTGTGGCTCCATGGTTGACAACTACCCCACTCAGCTGAGCACTCTCCTCATCCGAGGCAGTGAGTGGTGACACCCTAGAATTCTTTGGCGCCAACTCCAATTCTGTTGTCCAGACAGGCACACCTTCCAGCAAAGGGATGATCGCAGGGGAAGCGATGAAGGTTCGGAACTCTGGTTCATTTTACCTCCTCTTCGGATTTCAGAAGCATGAAGGAATAAGATCTCCACGTGGGAATCAGAGAAATACTTCAGGGATACGGCGAAAGAGCGGGGGAGCGGCATTAACTGAATACCGCTTTGAAAGGCCGGGCACAGAGTCTTTCTGTGTTGTACTATTTTGTTCGATTTTAGCTGAAGTCAGCTCAGTCTAATTGCAATTCTGATCGGGACATTCAGGTCTAGTTCAGAGGCATATACCAGGCAATTTGCGTTTTTTGGACCCATGTGCTCCACTGAGACACTTCGACCTCTCCTGAACCTGGAACCTGTGAAGCAGCAGCCAGTGAAAATTAAATGTTACCCACTGACACTTCGGCGTCTCGAGGTACTTTGATGTCCATATTTTAACTTGTTAACGAGCCTCTGATCCCACATTGAAATTGAAAAGAGTCCACACGACGGACAAAGACTCCAGTCTCTTCAAAACAAAAATGGCCACCGGTGCCTGTTGCCCATAGCAACGGCTGGCACTGAAAGCGCTCGCCCCATTATTTTCTGAGATTCCTTTGTAAAACACCTGTGGACCTCGCCTGACCTGCCTGCAAGGCATCTCTGTTAAAGGTCACATGGAGGATGTCATTCTTTTTTAATTTATATGCAAATGGAGCCAGGATGGGTGGAATGGTAGCTGACCGCCACAACAAACTCGTTTTGCTGTTGATCTTTAACCTCCAAGCAGGATGCGAATGTGCTGCTAATTCAAAGCTGGATATCTAACGTACTGTGCAGGGCACCACTGAATGTGAAACATACCAGAGAAATAAATCTGACTGGGAACTGATGCACGGATCAGTAAATAGAGCTGCAATCGGTTTCAACCAGAAAATGAGGACATCCAACACAATTCCCATGTTAGAAATAACTGCCGGCACATGCAGGTTGACGAGAGATCACTTTACCTGTGCCTGCCATGTGAAGAAAACAGTGCAAAGCAGATTTTGAAAGGGAATTAAATAGGAGTTACCCAGTGCTTGGAACGCCCTCATGTTGGGCAGCATGGTAGCACAAGTGGCTAGCACTGTGGCAGGGTCCCAGGTTCGATTCCCCGCTGGGTCACTGACTGTGCGGAGTCTGCACGTTCTCCCCGTGTCTGCGTGGGTTTCCTCCGGGCGCTCCGGTTTCCTCCCACAGTCCAAAGATGTGCAGGTTAGGTGGATTGGCCATGATAAATTGCCCTTAGTGACCAGAAAGGTTAGGGGGGGTGATTGGGTTATGGGGATAGGGTGGAAATGAGGGCTTACGTTGGTTGGTGCAGACTCGATGGGCCGAATGGCCTCCTTCTGCACTGTATGTTCTATGTCCCAAATCATGATAATGCCATGTGGATCATTTTAACTATCCTGCAAATCATAGAATTTACAGTGCAGAAGGAGGCCATTCGGCCCATCGAGTCTGCACTGGCCCTTAGAAAGAGCACCCTATCTAAGCCCACACCTCCACCCTATCTCTGTAACCCACTCACCCCACCTAACCTTTTTGGACACTAAGGGCAATTTAGCATGGTCAATCCACCCAACCCGCACATCTTTGGACTGTGGGAGGAAACCGGAGCACCCGGAGGAAACCCACGCAGACACGGGGAGGACGTGCAGACTCCGCACAGACAGTGACCCAGCCGGGAATCGAACCTGGGACCCTGGAGCTGTGAAGCAACAGTGCTAACCACTGTGCTACCGTGCTGCCAGATGTCTTTTAATAGAATCTGTATTTCAGTCACTTGTGCGAGGAGTGCCGTGGGCTTCACCATTCTGGCACAGAACAATCCAGAAATGGGTGCCCTCGAATTTCTAGACCAAATTCCTTTGTCTGTTATTTTGAATATGTAGCCTGAATTTTTAGGATAATGGGGCACACATCCCGTGACCTGCTCCTACTTTTATACTCCATTCCTGAACGCCAACATTCCATTTCTTCTCTTCTCTTCCCGCACCCTCGTGGTTGCAATAAGGCAGACTTTGGTCTGTTTCCACAGCTCGTCATTCCCGGAACAGGTTGCTCCTGCCACCAGGAACTTATAGCTTGAGGGGCGCCACTGCACATCAAGTGTGGCTGATCAGGAGTCTCTCCCGCTCTTACCGCCAGATATTGGTGTCTTTGGAGGGATTTACAGGTTGACGTAAATCCTGTTTGGCTGCGTTATGAACGCACCTTCCTTGACCATCAAGTCCTGGGGTGGGACTCGAATCCAGAACTTCTGACGTAGAGGCAGGGACACGAACCCACTGCACCACAAAACCTCTGTCAAACATTGCCTACATCCTACAGCCCCGCTGCTATGTTGAGCTCTAACGAGCACTGATTGGCACAAGGAGGGACTTATGCCCCTCACTCGGGTGGACGTTCCACCTTGGAGAGCCACTGGCCAATCAGCTTGGCCAGCACCTCTGCAGCCCCTCCAGGAACAGTGCTGCAGTGGCCAGAAGAGGCACTGCACAAGGTTTCCTGAGCCTTTGTCCCGGGTACTGGAGGAAAAGTATAGTTTACTGGGGCTGGTTTAGCACAGTGAGCTAAACAGCTGGCTTGTAATGCAGAACAAGTCCAGCAGCGTGGGTTCAGTTCCCGTACCGGCCTGCCCAAACAGGCTCCGAAATGTGGCGACTAGGGGCTTTTCACAGTAGCTTCATTGAAGCCTACTTGTGACAATATTATGTTTCAGGGGTCTGGGCGGGTAGGGAAGGCCTGGGGTGTTGGGGGGGGGGTGGGAGTGCAATTGGGGTCTCAGGTGATAGGCCAGAGGTGTGCCTCTGTCTTTAGCCTTCCTTCAAGGCCTCACCCTTAAACTACAAGACAAAGGAGCAGAAGTAGGCCATTCAGCCCATCGAGGCTGCTCCGCCATTCAATGAGATCATGACTGACCTGATAATCCTCAATTCCACTACTTAACGACCCAGCCGCTACAGCTCTCTGCGGTAAAGAATTCCACAGATTCACTCCCCTCTGAGAGACGAAATTCCTCCTCATCTCGGTCTAAAGTGGACGACCCCCTTACTCTGAGATTATTCTGCAACATCTTTCAGCTCCCCACATTGGAAATAGGAGCAGGAGTATTATCTAAATGGTGATAGATTGGCAAATGTTGACGTACAGAGGGACCTGGGTGTCCCAGTACACCAATCACTGAAAGCAAGCGTGCAGGTACAGCACGCAGTTAGGAAGGCAAATGGTATGTTGGCCTTCATTGCAAGAGGATTTTGAATACAGGAGCAAGGATGTCTTACTGCAGCTGTACAGGGCCTTGGTGAGACCACACCAGGAGTAGTGTGCGCAGTTTTTGCCTCCTTATCTAAGAAAGGATATTATTGCCATAGAGGGAGTGCAGCGAAGGTTCACCAGACTGATTCCTGAGTTGGCAGGATTGTTGTACGAGAAGAGATTGGGTCGACTGGGCTTGTCTTCAGCAGGATTTTGAAGAATGAGAGGGGATACATAGATACATAGAAGATAGGGGCAGGAGGAGGCCTTTTGGCCCTTCGAGCCCGCTCCGCCATTCATCACGATCATGGCTAATCATCCAACTCAATAGCCTAATCCTGCTTTCTCCCCATAGCCTTTGATCCCATTCTCCCCAAGTGCTATATCCAGCCGCCTCTTGAATATATTCAATGTTTTAGCATCAACTACTTCCTGTGGTAATGAATTCCACAGGCTCACCACTCTTTGTGTGAAGAAATGTCTCCTTATCTCTGTCTGAAATGGTTTACCCTGAATCCTCAGACTGTGACCCCTGGTTCTGGACACACCCATCATTGGTAACATCTTCCCTGCATCTACCCTGTCTAGTCCTGTTAGAATTTTATAAATCTCTATGAGATCCCCCTCATTCTTCTGAACTCCAGCGAGAAAAATCCCAACCTAGTCAATCTCTCCTCATATGACAGTCCCGCCATCCCTGGAATCAGTCTGGTAAACCTTCGCTGCACTCCCTCGAGAGCAAGAACATCCTTCCTCAGAGAAGGAGACCAAAACTGCACACAGTATTCCAGGTGTGGCCTCACCAAGGCCCTGTACAATTGCAGCAACACATCCCTGCTTCTATACTCGAAACCTCTCGCAATGAAGGCCAACATACCATTAGCCTTCTTTACCGCCTGCTGCACCTGCATGCTTACCTTCAGCGAATGGTGCACAAGGACACCCAGGTCCCGCTGCACACTCCCCTCTCCCAATTTACAACTATTCAGGTAGCAATCTGCCTTCCTGTTTTTGCTTCCAAAGTGAATAACCTCACACTTATCCAAATTATACTGCATCTGCCATTGGTTTGCCCACTCGCCCAACCTGTCCAGATCTTGCTGTAGGATCCCTGCATCCTCGTCACAATTCACCCTCCCACCTAACTTGGTATCGTCCGCAAACTTTGAGATGTTACATTTTGTTCCCTCATCCAGATCATCAATATATATTGGGAATAGCTGGGGTCCCAGCACCGATCCCTGTGGTACCCCACTGGTTACTGCCTGCCAATTTGAAAAGGACTCATTAATCCCTACTCTTTGTTTCCTCTCCGCCAACCAGTTTTCTATCCACCTCAATACATTTCCCCCAATCCCATGCGCTTTAATTTTGCACAATAATCTCTTATGCGGGACTTTGTCAAATGCCTTCTGAAAGTCTAATTGAAACATATAAGATTCTGACAGGGCTGGACAGACTGGAGACAGGGATATTGTTCCTCTGGCTGAGTGGGGTCTAGAACAAGGGGGAACAGTCTCAGGATACGGGGTAGCCCATTTAGGGCAGGGATGAGGAGAAATGTCTTCACTCCGAGCGGTGGTGAACCTGTGGAATTCGCTACCACAGAAGGCTGTGGAGGACAAGTCACTGAATATAGTTAAGAAGGAAATAGATTTTTAAACTTGATGCCAGTGGGTATGGGGAGAGCACGGAAGTATAGTGTTGAGATAGAGGATCAACCACGACCATATTCAATAGCGGGACAGGCTCGAAGGGCCGATTGGCCTACTCCATCTGGAGCCTGTAAAGGGGGAAAGCTTAATAACAAATTGGGGAGGGGGACATTCCTTGGGGCAACACGGTAGCACAAGTGGTTAGCACTGTGGCTTCACAACTCCAGGGTCCCAGGTTCGATTCCCCGCTGGGTCACTGTCTGTGCGGAGTCTGCACGTTCTCCCCTTGTCTGCGTGGGTTTCCTCCGGGGGCTCCGGTTTCCTCCCACAGTCCAAAATGTGCAGGTTAGGTGGATTGGCCGTGATAAATTGCCCTTAGTGACCAAAAAGGTTAGATGGGGTTATTGGGTTACGGGGATAGGGTGGAAGTGAGGGCTTAAATGGGCCGGTGCAGACTCGATGGGCCGAATGGCCTCCTTCGGCACTGTATGTTCTATGTTCTATGTTCAGGGCGGGGAGTTGGGGAGATCTCCTCTATACGTGACCGTGCACAGAGCTGAGATGGGTAGGGGTGAGATTCACAGTTGGCATTGGGGCATGAACAGCTACGGGTTTAGGTGGGAGGGTTAGAATATCAACCACAATGACTATGGGATCCAGGATTATTGGCAGGACAGACTATGGGATCCAGGATTATTGGCAGGACAGCGACACTAACGGGCGGAGGGTTAAAGCTGGTTTTATATGAAAATCTGAGCACCACCAACTTGTCAAGTCGAAGTAATGGCGCAGTTTGAAATCCAAACTGGAAAAGAATTTGGACGGGAGGGGTCAGAATCAACGTGGGTGGAGGCCAGGGCTGCGAGAGGGGCAAGCTGCTGGCACTCAAAACATTGAAATAGGGATGAGAAAAATTGGAAGCTCTCCTTCAAAACGTTCCATTGGAGCCATATAGTGCTTTCAGCGGTTAGCACTGCTGCCTCACACCAGGGACCCGGGTTCAATTACGGCCTTGGGTCACTGTCTGTGCGGAGTCTGCACGTTCTCCCCGTGTCTGCGTGGGTTTCCTCCGGGTGCTCCGGTTTCCTCCCACAGTCCAAAGTTGTGAAGTTAGATGGATTGGCCACGCTAAATTGCCCCTTAGTGTCCAAAGATGTGCAGGTTAGATGGATTGGCCATGCTAAATTGTCCCTTAGTGTCCAAAGATGTGCAGGTTAGATGGATTGGCCATGCTAAATTGTCCCTTAGTGTCCAAAGATGTGCAGGTTAGGTGGATTGGCCATGCTAAATTGCCCCTTAGTGTCCAAAGATGTTCAGGTTAGGTGGATTGGGTGTGTTAAATTGCCCCTAGGCGTCCAAAGATGTTCAGGTTAGGTGGATTGACCATGCTAAATTGCCCCTAGGCGTCCAAAGATGTGCAGGTTAGGTGGATTGGCCATGCTAAATTGCCCCTAGGCGTCCAAAGATGTGCAGGTTAGGTGGATTGGCCATGCCAACACTAAGGGCATTCAAATGGTCATTGGATAGACATATGGACGATAAGGGAATAGTGTAGATGGGCTTTAGAGTGGTTTCACAGGTCGGCAAAACATCGAGGGCCGAAGGGCCTGTATTGCGCTGTAATGTTCCATGTTCTATGCTAAATTGTTGCTTAGTGTCCAAAAATGTGCAGGTTAGGTGGATTGACCATGATCATTGCGTGAGGTTACATGGATAGGATGGGAGAAAAGTACGAGGTTGGGTACTCTTTTGGAGGGTTGGTGCAGACTCAATGGGCCGAATGGCCTCCTTCTGCATTGTAGGGATTCTATGGGAGAAGAGACTGCCGAAATCCTGGCCTTATGGGCAGGCAATGGTGTAGTGTTATTGTCACGGGGCTAGTAATCCAGGGACCCAGAGTAATACTCTGGGGACCTGGGTTCAAATCCCACCACGGCAGATGGTGGAATTTGAATTCAATAAAAACCTGGATTATACCATTGTTGATTGTTGTAAAAACACATCTGGTTCACGATTGCCCTCCAGGGAAGGGCAGGGAACAGTTAAGGAGATACATATCATCAACAAAAGCCTTTAATGTGCTTTCTCCAATTGCCATGCATAACTAGCCACCCAGTCATACACTCATAGAATTTACAGTGCAGAAGGAGGCCATTCGAGTCTGCACTGGCCCTCGGAAAGAACACTCCACTTATGCCTCCTCCCTATCCCTGTAAGCCAGTAATCCCACCTAACCTTTTGGACACAAAGGAGCAATTCAGCATGGCCAATCCACCTAACCTGCACATCTTTGGATAACCCAATGTGCATGCTAACTTTAATCAGTGTGCCAGATCTGAGATTGGAGGATTGAGTTTGGTCAGGTGATGCATTCCATTCAAACCTTTCCAACCTGTGTCAGGAGCAAGGCTGGAAGCACCGACATGGCCCAAGGACACGACAGGGAATTTTTGCTTCCAAGTGGATATTTTTCCCCGTGATCGATCAGTTCACGGAACAAAGGAGCAAACAAGAGTGGAACCTCAGCTCATCACCTGACTCAGACTGAGCGGCTGGTTGGGCACCAGCAGGGCCTCAGAGTGTCACAGAGCTGGGCTATTATTGGGCGGGATTCTCCGCTCCCGCGCCGGTTGGGAGAATCGCCTGGGTCGCCAAATTTTCCCGCGACGCCGGTCTGACGCCCTCCCGCGATTCTCCCAAGCGAACGGCCCCGTCGGGTTCCGCGCAGCGCAGGCCGGAGAATCGCCCGAGACGCCCAAAATGGCGATTCTCCGGCACCCCTGCTATTCTCAGGCCCGGATGGGCCGAGCGGCCAGCCCAAAACTGCGGGTTCCCCCCGGCACCGTCCACACCTGGTCACTGCCGGCGGGAACGCTGGGGGGGGGGCGGCCTGCGGGGAGGGGGCAGGGGGGGATCCTGCACTGGGGGGGGGGCTGAAATGGGGTCTGGCCCGCGATCGGTGCCCACCGATCGTCGGGCTAGCCTCTCTGAAGGAGGACCTCCTTTCTTCTGCAGCCCCGCAAGATCCGTCTGACATCTTCTTGCGGGGCGGACTCGGAGAGGACGGCAACCATGCATGCGCGGGTGACGCCAGTTATGCGGTGCCGGCCGCGTCATGTATGCGGCGCCACCTTTACGCGGGGCCAAGGCCTGGCGCGCGTAAATGACGCGGCGCCGCTCCTAGCCCATTATCTGGGCCCTGAATCGGTCGGGATAGGGGCCGTTTCGCGCCGTCGTGAACCTCTCCATTTCGGAGAATCCCGCCCACTGTCACCGACCGCTGTGCAGACGGGTCTGTGAGGTGCCCTTCAGAATGCCTGCGAGGACGGAGTATTTGGCCGCACTACTCGCTGGTGGAGGGATTCTCTGATCCTGCCGCTTGGCAATGGGATTTGAAGCCATCCCATGCCGCCGTGAAAACTGTGGCGGTGCATTGCTGGCGGGTACAGAGAATCCCGCCGCGAGCAAACTTCCGGAGTATTCGGGCCTACGTTGGCCTTACGCCTCTGCCCGGAACTGTTGATGCCTATAAAAGAGAGAAAACAGATTTGGTTCTGAAAACTTGCTGCAGTTAAATCTAGTTTGGCGTTCACTGTGTCATTTTATGATGTTTGGAAGTGTTCTATTGCTCTGCATGCTTTGCATTAGTGCCGCATTCTCCTGAGGATAGTTTATTGCAATTGATTTGCACAGGAGACAAATTATCTCTCTTCAGCCAGTTGGGTTCAATGCAGCCCCGGGTACGAACAGGTCTCAGGCTCCGCAATCCCTATGATATCAAGAACAATTTAATGTTGTCCTTCATCACTAATGGGCTAAGTATTCGATTAGACCTTGCAAGGGAAAATAAGTTGCATTTTAACTTGGAGAATATCAGAACACTGTTTGGGAGGACGGGACTAGAGCCAAGAGGTTTAACATGAACTGCAGAAGGTTTCAATGTTTCAAGTCAAGCTTAGGGCAGTTGCTAGTATTTGAATGGTTGTTCTTTATTCGTTCATGTGATGTGGGCTCCGTCGGCTAAAGCAGCATTTATTTGCCCTTGAGAAGGTGGTGGTGAGCTGCCTTCTTGAGCCGCTGCAGTCCCTGTGGTGTAGGTACACCCACAGTGCTGTTAGGGAGGGAGTTCCAGGATTTTGACCCAGTGACAGTGAAGGAACGGGCGATATATTTCCAAGTCAGGATGGTGCGTGATTCGGAGGGGAACCTCCAGGTGGTGATGTTCCCAGGAATCTGCTGCTCTTGTCCTTCTAGATGGTAGAGGTTGTGGGTTTGGAAGGGGCTGTCGAAGGGGTTCTTTGTCCTACATCGCGCTCAACTGAGACTCCATCCACCACTTTCAAAGTCCACACTCTGCACTACCGAAACACAGTGCCAGCAGCGACCCAGTAAACACTGACACACTCCCCGGGGACTCCCAGTAAATACCGACACACTCCCCGGGGACACCCTGTAAATACTGACACACTCCCCGGGGAGCCCGTGTAAATACTGACACACTCCCCGGGGAGCCCCTGTAAATACTGACACACTCCCCGGGGACCCCCTGTAAATACTGACACACTCCCCGGGGACCACCCTGTAAATACTGACACACTCCCCAGGGACTCCCAGTAAATACTGACACACTCCCCGGGGACCCCCTGTAAATACTGACACACTCCCCGGAGACCCCCTGTAAATACTGACACACTCCCCGGGGACCCCCTGTAAATACTGACACACTCCCCGGGGACCCCCCTGTAAATACTGACACACTCCCCGGAGACCCCCTG
This sequence comes from Scyliorhinus torazame, assembly GCF_047496885.1. NCBI lineage: Eukaryota > Metazoa > Chordata > Chondrichthyes > Carcharhiniformes > Scyliorhinidae > Scyliorhinus > Scyliorhinus torazame. Next base: position 17,866,318 of record NC_092738.1, on the reverse strand, counting down.
TAAATACTGACACACTCCCCGGAGACCCCCTGTAAATACTGACACACTCCCCGGGGACCACCCTGTAAATACTGACACACTCCCCGGGGACTCCCAGTAAATACTGACACACTCCCCGGGGACCCCCTGTAAATACTGACACACTCCCCGGGGACCCCCTGTAAATACTGACACACTCCCCGGGGACCCCCTGTAAATACTGACACACTCCCCGGGGACCCCCCTGTAAATACTGACACACTCCCCGGGGACCCCCTGTAAATACTGACAATCTCCCCAGGGACCCCCTGTAAATACAGACACACTCCCCAGGGAACCCCTGTAAATCCTGACACTCCCCGGGGACACCCTGTAAATACTGACACACTCCCCGGGGACGCCCCTGTAAATACTTACACACTCCCCAGGAACCCCCTGTAAATACTGACACAGTCCCCAAGGACCCCTTGTATATACTGACACACACCCCAGGGACCCCCTGTAAATACTGACCCCCCCCCTCCCCCAGGGACCCCTTGTAAATACTGACACACTCCCCAGGAACCCCCTGTAAATATTGACACACTCACCAGGGACCCCTTATAAATACTGACACACTCCCCAGGGACCCCCTGTAAATACTGACACAGTCCCCGGGGACCCACTGTAAATACTGACACACTCCCCAGGAACTCTTTGTAAATACTGACACACTCCCCGGGGACCCCCTGTAAATACTGACACACTCCCCGGGGACCCACTGTAAATACTGACACACTCCCCAGGAACTCTTTGTAAATACTGACACACTCCCCGGGGACCCCCTGTAAATACTGACACACTCCCCGGGGACCCCCTGTAAATACTGACACACTCCCCGGGGACCCCCTGTAAATACTGACACAATCCTCGGGGACCCCCTGTAAATACTGACACACTCCCCGGGGACCCCCTGTAAATACTGACACACTCCCCAGGGACCCCATGTAAATACTGACACAGTCCCCGGGACCCCCCTGTAAATACTGACACACTCCCCGGGGACCCCCTGTAAATACTGACACACTCCCCGGCGACCCCCTGTAAATACTGACACACTCCCCGGGGACCCCCTGTAAATACTGACACAATCCTCGGGGACCCCCTGTAAATACTGACACCCTCCCCGGGGACCCCCTGTAAATACTGACACACTCCCCAGGGACCCCATGTAAATACTGACACAGTCCCCGGGACCCCCCTGTAAATACTGACACACTCCCCGGGGACCCCCTGTAAATACTGACACACTCCCCGGGGACCCCCTGTAAATACTGACACACTCCCCGGGGGACCCCCTGTAAATACTGACACAGTCCCCGGGGGCCCCCTGTAAATACTGACACACTCTCCGGGGACCCCCTGTAAATACTGACACACTCCCCAGGAACCCTTTGTAAATACTGACACACTCCCCGGGGACCCCCTGTAAATACTGACACACTCCCCGGGGACTCCCTGTAAATACTGACACACTCCCCAGGGACCCCCTGTAAATACTGACACAGTCCCCGGGACCCCCCTGTAAATACTGACACACTCCCCGGGGACCCCCTGTAAATACTGACACACTCCCCGGGGACCCCCTGTAAATACTGACACAATCCTCGGGGACCCCCTGTAAATACTGACACACTCCCCGGGGTCCCCCTGTAAATACTGACACACTCCCCGGGGACCCCCTGTAAATACTGACACCCTCCTGGGGCCCCCCTGTAAATACTGACACACTCCCCGGGGACCCCCTGTAAATACTGACACCCTCCTGGGGCCCCTTGTTCTTTAGGTCTGGCCGAATACAGAGATAATATCAGTTCACTGTCAGGTGTGACGGTTTTGCTCGATCCCCTGGGAACATTCCTTGCTAGCAACCTGGGTTCTTGTGTTGAAAGGCTAGCCTGAATGTGACTAATTGCGGTATTAGTGACTGCCCGGCCATTCCTACATTTGCATAACTGTAACAACATTGACATCGCAAATATATAATTTGCCCACAGCTACACAGACCCTTTGCAAGATGCAAAAAGCAAAGAAAACTGTTTGATAATTGGGCTTTGCCCTCAGGAGGTTTAGGGGCCATGTGGTGCAGGGGAGGTGCCCCTATTGTTGGACCAGAAGCTCTGGGTTCAAGACCAACGCCAGGCCCTCTTGGCCACAGAAGGGTTCAGCGGGGTTAAAAGAGCTGATGATCAGCGTGGAAACCCTTTCACCGCTATTCCCCCAAAGGGTAAAAAAATAGTAGCTGTGAAGATGCGCTAACAACAACACAGGAGGGAATGTCAACTTTATTCCCCCTTAATGAAGGCTAAATTGCCTGGCCAATCCACTTACCAAAGTCTGAGAACATGCACGAACAGACTCAAAGACAGCTTCTTCCCCACTGTCACCAGACTCCTAAACGACCCTCTTATGGACTGACCTCATTAAAACTACACCCTGTATGCTTCAACCGATGCCAGTGTCTTTGTATTTACATTGTATACCTTGTGTTGCCCTATTATGTATTTTCATTTCATGTACTAAATGATCTGTTTGAGCTGCACACAGAAAAATACTTTTCACTGTAGCTCGGTACACGTGACAATAAACAAATCCAATCCAATCCGTAGTGACCATAAAAAGGTCAGGTGGGGTTACTGGGTTACGGGGATAGAATGGAGGTGTGGGCTTGGGTCGGGTGCTCTTTCCAAGGGCCGGTGCAGACACGATGGGCCGAATGGCCTCCTTCTGCACTGTAAATCCTATAGAACATAGAACAGTACAGCACAGAACAGGCCCTTCGGCCCTCGATGTTGTGCCGAGAATTGTCCGAAACCAAGATCAAGCTATCCCACTCCCTGTCATTCTGGTGTGCTCCATGTGCCTATCCAATAACCGCTTGAAAGTTCCTAAAGTGTCCGACTCCACTATCACAGCAGGCAGTCCATTCCACACCCTAACCACTCTCTGAGTAAAGAACCTGCCTCGGACATCCCTCCTATATCTCCCACCCTGAACCTTATAGTTATGCCCCCTTGAAACAGCTACATCCACCTGAGGAAATAGTCTCTGAACGTCCACTCTATCTATCCACCTCATTATCTTATAACTTCTATTAAGTTGCCTCTCATCCTCCTCCGCTCCAAAGAGAAAAGTCCTAGCACCCTTAACCTTTCCTCATAAGACCTATCCTGCAAACCAGGCAGCATCCTGGTAAATCTCCTTTGCACCCTTTCCAATGCTTCCACATCCTTCCTATAGTGAGGTGACCAGAACTGCACACAATACTCCAAATGTGGTCTCACCAGGGTCATGTACAGTTGCAGCATAACCCCGCGGCTCTTAAACTCAAGCCCCCTGTTAATAAACGCTAACACACTTTTAGCCTTCTTCACGGCTCTATCCACTTGTGTGGCAACCTTCAGAGATCTGTGGACAAGAACCCCAAGATCTTTCTGTTCCTCCATATTCCTCAGAACCCTGCCGTTGACCCTAGAATACGCATTCAAATTTTTTCTACCAAAATGAATCACCTCGCACTTATCAGGGTTAAACACCATCTGCCATTTTTCAGCCCGGCTCTGCATCCTATCCCTGCAACCTATGTTCTATGGTTCTCCAGGGCCGCACACAGCAGTATACTGGAGATTGATCTTCAATTCCTGGAGACTCCAGACCAATTCTGGAGAGTTGGCAACCGCTAATACAATCGCTCTCCTCTGTTCCAGTTCTTTGACTTTCCCTTTAGCACATCCCTGCAACGAGGAGATTAAGCGAGTAAGGCAGGAAGGTTTGATTGCTAAAGTTAACCCTGAACAATACATCCTCTGTGTGCTGTGGAATGAAACTCGATAGGACTTCAGTTCAAATGCCATGGTTTGATTATGGAAGGCGACCATCTGTCACTGCCTAATGCCACGGAGGAAAAGAAAAATACAGTACAACTTGATGGAACTGGAGCGAAGCCAGCTGTATTCGTCATATAGAACAACACAGGTTGGAATGTGGTTGATAAAGAAGAGAAGATTTTGTGACTGTGGAAACCCAGCAGGTGAAGGCCTCCATCCTTTGTGTCAATGTGTCCAGTCACAAAATGGTAAGCCCAAGCACAAGAACGAATGGCATCATATCACAGCAAGACTAAATCCCATTTGCGCAAAATTAGAATATTGGGTGGTTCGCATTGTTGCCTCACAGCGCCAGGGACCCGGGTTCAATTCCGGCCTTGGGTGACTGTGAATCATGACTCCACGCTCGCAAACAGGCCTCAACAATTTTTCAGCCCTTTGCTTTCTAACCCCAAGGTTGCAAACCCCAGCCAGAGACCCAGACCCGCTTCACAAGCTAACCTGCCCACATGAGTTCTGATAGGTTTTTCTTTGGTCAGTTTTGGCTGGTTTATTTGGCGGAATGCCTCACGATAATATAATATCATACCAGAGGTCTGAAAACCAGTCATGAACATCTTTCACAACCCCAGGATATCCCAAAACACTTTCTTGCCAATGAAGAACTTGAAGTGCAAGACAGGGGTAGAACACTCCTTCATTCGTGCTCCAGAACGGACTGGCGATTGGACCCATAACCTAAATTCAAGGCAAATGTGGAACCCACTGAACCAGTTCTACCCCTTCATCCTGTGTGGCCTGCTGGGCCTGACCAGCTTTTTCTTTCCCATTCATATCCCCAATCAGGTGTATCCGTAGAATCCCTACAGTGCAGAAGGAGGCCATTTGGCCCATCGAGTACACACTGACCCTCTAAAAGAGCACCCTACCTAGGCCCACTCCCCCGTCCTATCCCTGTAACCCTACCCAACCTGCATATTTTTGGACACCAAGGGGCAATTTAGCATGGCCAATCTACCTAACCTGCACATATTTGGACACTGAGGGACAATTTAGCATGGCCAATCCACCTAACCTGCACATTTGTGGACACTAAGGGCAATTGATCACGGCCAATCCACCTAACCTGCACATCTTTGGACACTAAGGACAATTTACCATGGCCAATCCACCTAACCTGCACATCTTTGGACTATGGGAGGAAATTGGAGCACCCGGAGGAAATCCATGCAGACACGAGGAGAACGTGCAGACACCCATGCCCAGTGCCTCCTCAAAAGAAATGGAGTATAAAAATAGGTAAGTCCTGTTAAAACTATACAAGGTTAGATCTCACCTGGAATACTATGAATTGTTTTGGTCCCCTTATCTCAGGACAGATAGACTGGCATTGGAGGCAGTCCAGAGAAGGTTTACTGGGTTGATCCCGGGTACGGAGGGATTTTCTTATGAGGAGAGGTTGATTAGGTTGGGCCTGTCCTCATTGGAGTTTAGAAGGATGAGAGGCGACTTTATTGAGATATATCGGATTCTCAGGGGGCTTGACAGGGTAGATGCTGAGAGGTTGTTTCCTCTTCACAGATCACAGAATTTACAGTGCAGAAGGAGGCCATTCAGCCCATCGAGTCTGCACCGACCCTTGGAAAGAGCATTCTACCTAAGCCCGCACCTCCACCCTATCCCCACACTTCCACCCTATCCCTGTAACCCCACCTTACCTTACCTTTTTTTTTGGTCACTAAGGGCAATTGATCATGGCTAATCCACCTACCCCTGCACATCTTTGGACTGTGGGAGGAAACCGGAGCACCCGGAGGAAACCCATGTGGTAAACCACTGTTGCACCTCTATTCGGTGATGTATGGTAGGACCTGTACTGCAGGTACGTTGGTAGTCCCTGCCTGCTGGCTCCGCCCAGTAGGCGGAGTATAAATATGTGTGTCCTCCATGCTGCAGCCATTTCGTCAGCTGCTGTGGGAGGCCACACATCTTAGAGCAATAAAGCCTCTGTTGTACCCAACTCAAGTCTTTGTGCAACTGATCGTGCATCAACCCACGCAGACACGGGGAGAACGTGCAGACTCTGCACAGACAGTGACCCAAGCCGGGAATCGAACCTGGGACCCTGGCGTTGTGACGCCATTGTGCTAACTACTGTGCTACCGTGCTGCCCACTTGTGGGAGAGTCTAGGACCAGAGGGCATCATCTCAGAGTGAGGGGGTCGCCCATTTCAGACAGAGATGAGGAGGAATTTCTTCTCTCAGAGGGGAGTGAATCTGTGGAATTCTTTACCGCAGAGAGCTGTAGCGGCTGGGTCGCTAAGTATGTTCAAGGCTGAGAGAATCCAGGGTTATGGGGATAAGGTGGGAAAGTGGAATTCAGAATTATATCAGATCGGCCATGATCTCATTGAATGTCCTACTTCTGCTCTGACACCGTAAGCCTTATGTCCAACGGTTGGAGTGTTGGGCTGAGTTGGACCTCGTGCACTGCTGGCTAAGTGCTCAGGCTGAGGCCCAGCGCTGTGCATTGGTAACACAAGGTGCAGTTGGCCTTCTGTTAAAAGCTGCCTGTCCCTCTAAAAAGGGGAGTTGCGCTCATTGAAAGGAAGCTACTGGTGGCAATGGCGGCATGTACGAGTTCCGCAAAGGAGTGCTGGTGAGCGAGTTGCTTCACAGTTGCAGCAGGGGAGACCTTCACGGTGGAGGTGGACAGCGGGAGAGTGCTGGTGGGAGAGGTTTATGAAGGGATGGGGGTCTCGTTCCAACCCCCCAAATCGAAGAACTCACCGCACCGCCTCCCAAAAATACTCCATGATACTCCCACTAACTTTGCAATCGCAAAAGGTAGCCGAAATCACCTTCTCTGTAAATGCATATTTGCAACTTTAGTCAGCACCAGGAATGAATGAGTGAGGACGAAAAGAAAGTGCTTTGTCTTAGACCAGCAGACCATAAGACATAGGAGCAGAATTAGGCCACTCGGCCCATCGAGTCTGCTCCGCCATTAAATCATGGCTGATATTTTTCTCATCCCCATTCTCCTGCCTTCTCCCCATAACCCCTGATCCCCTTATTAATCAAGAAACTATCTATCTCTGTCTTAAAGACACTCAGTGATTTGGCCTCCACAGCCTTCTGCGGCAAAGAGTTCCACAGATTCACCACCCTCTGACTGAAGAAATTCCTCCTCAACTCTGTTTTAGAGGATCGTCCCTTTAGTCTGAGATGGTGTCCTCTGGTTCTAGTTTTTCCTACAAGTAGAACCGTCCTCTCCACGTCCACTCTATCCAGGCCTCGCAGTATCCTGTAAGTTTCAATAAGATCCCCCCTCACGGGGAAAGTCTTCACAGAGATCAAGTCTGCTTTGTGAGACACTGCTGTAGCAGAAAATGAATGGGTCCCATGCAGCCCCATAATTCTCCAAATGTTAACCTGTTCTGGAGCAGGGTTACAAATCCAAGCATTGCACCATCGTTTACTACACAACATTATGCTCAGTGATATCACTCAATATTTATGGGATACGAGCGTCGTTGGCTGGGCCAGTATTTATTGCCCATCCTGAGGGCATTTAAGAGATAACCATATTGCTCTGGAGTCACATGTAGGCCAGACCAGGTAAGGACGACAGATTTCCTTCATTGGTGAACTAAATGAGTTTTTGCGACAATCGATTCATGGTCATCTTTAGGCTTTTAATTACAGATTTTTAAAATTGATTTAAATTTCACCATCTGCCATGGCGGGATTCGAACGCGGATCCCCAGAGCATGACTCTGGATCTCTGGATTACTAGTCCAGCAACGATACCTTTAGGCCGCTGCCTCCCCCTAAACGCCACACAGACCATTCCTCAGGCCTCTGGATCCCAGCCATGCTATGGAACCAAATCGGTAGCACAGTGGGTAGCACAGTTGCTTCACAGCTTCAGGTTCCCAGGTGATGTATTAAGCAGGTTGGTTCGGTGCAGTTGATGCAGCGATGCGAGAAACAGACGTCTAACACTGCAGAAGATCCAACACGGTTTTATTGAACGATAGAACTAACATACATATTTAACTGTGGGTCGACACTATACTGAACTGAATGGAGACCTTGCAGTAGCCTGACCAGACTTACTAGCTACCGCATGGTGTTTGCACTGTGCTGGCTCGTGGACTCTGACTGTCTCAGTGGCTGTGTCCCGAGAGAGCGGGAAACCTAGTGCCCTCTGGCTTTGTAGTGGTGGTGTCCTGTCTGGTGATTGGCTGCACTGTGTTGTGTGCTTACTGGTCATCCTGTGTGTCAATCACTGCCTGTCTGCACTTCATTATATACATGCGTGGATATTATGACACCAGGTTCGATTCCCAGCTTGGGTCACTGTCTGTGGGGAGTTTGCATGTTCTCCCCGTGTGTGCGTGGGTTTCCTCCGGGTGCTCCGGTTTCCTCCCACAGTCCAAAGATGTGCAGGTTAGGTGGATGGGCCATGCTAAATTGCCCATAGTGTCCAAAAGGGTTAGATGGAGTTACTGGGTTACGGGGATAGGGTGGAGGTGTGGGCTTGGGTAGGGTGATTTTTCAATGGGCCGGTGCAGACTCGATGGCCGAATGGCCTCCTTCTGTAAATTCTATGATGATCTATGAAATTGCTAGCCCAAACACTCTTTCTTTAAATGTGCTAACCCCCCCCACATAGTTACCACTCAAATAACTGAGAGGGTGGTAGAGGCATTTATCATAGAATTTTACGGGGCAGAAGGAGGCCATTCGGCCCATCGAGTCTGCACCGGCTCTTGGAAAGAGCACCCAACCCAAGGTCAACACCTCCACCCTATCCCCATAACCCAGTCCAACACTATGGGCAATCTTGGACACTAAGGGCAATTTATCATGGCCAATCCACCTAACCTGCACATCTTTGGACTGTGGGAGGAAACCGGAGCACCCGGAGGAAACCCATGCACACACGGGGAGGATGTGCAGACTCCGCACAGAGAGAGACCCAAGCCGGGAATTGAACCTGGGACCCTGGAGCTGTGAAGCAAAAATGTGCTATCCACAACGCTACCGTGCTGCCCCTTTAAGAAGTACTTGAAATGCCATTGCATACAAGGCTGTGGGCCACGTGCTGGATAATGGGATTAGAGTAGATAGGTGCTTGATGACCGGTGCAGACACGATGGGTGAAGCTGGGTGTGCTGTATGACTCTCTATGACTCTATGCAGTGGATGCGGATTGCCACATTCCAATGCATTTTTCCCTGACTTTAAAAAATGTGCTTGTGATCGGTTGGAGGCTACCCCAAGGGGTTGATGGCGAAGGAGAGCCTACTGAGAGGACAAGAGATTTCAGGAAGGAGAAAGAGGTGTTTGATATCAATCCGCAACCTTGGTTTTATCTTGTAAATATTTTATCTTGAAAGTTGATGAGTGATGGACTGGGGCATCAGATGGGACATGCGCCAACAGCATTGGCGGAATGAACGAGGCGGAAAATACAGTGCTTTGTCTTGACCGAGATCAAGTCTGCTTTGTGAGAAATCCCTGTAGCAGAAAACAAATGGATCCCTCTCTGCGATGAAGCAATCCTTTAATGCTCCAAATGGTAACATGTTCTGGTACAAGGTTACAAACCCAAGCATTGCGCCATCGTTTACCACAGGACACACTGCTCGATGATTTTGCTGAATATTTATGGAACAGTATTTCATATCTTTACCGGCTGATCTGCCCTAGGGTTGCTCACAGAGTAAGCAACTGATCAACCTGGAGCTCAGTCGTGGCATGAGACTCCCAGGAGGACAGTGGAGGACTTTAGCGATGTCCTCAATGTATATCTGAAGAGATCAAACATCCCCTGTCGATTCAAGGGAGATCCAGGCTACCGTTCGACCAAGGTGGGGAAGCCTCGTCTTGGGAAAGCACCAAACGCAACGGAAAACCTCTTCACCAACAGGTCAAGGCCAAGTCGAGACTTCGGAGGGTCCGTACGAACTCCCAAACTGCCTGTCTCAGAACCCATCGAACCGTAATGCCAGCAAGTCATCCTCGATCCGGAGGGACCGCCTGAGGGGCGTGAGGGGCCAATTTTGCCCTCTTTTAAGTCAAGAAGCAAAACATAGAGCAAGCTTGGAGACAGAGTTGGTTGAAGCACAGGGGTTTCTCTGCAGTTGAGGCACTGCAGCATCACTGCTGGCGAGAGGATGTAATTGCAGTGTGACCTGTTTACATAGGGAATTCCCATTATCACCGTGGTTCCAAACACTAAACAAAGAAAAGACTTCCTTTCATATTGTGTTCTTTACAACCTCAGGATGTCTGAATAAGGACCCTTTGAAGTGTAGTCGCTGTTGGAAGTTAGGGAATGCGACTGCCAATGTCTCACACAACAAACACCCTCAAACGCAGTGTGTTAAATGAACAGGTAACCTGTTATTAGTGATGTTGGTCAAAGGATAAATATTGGGCTGGGTTACCAGCTCTTTCCTGCTATTTCTTCGATTGTGACCTCCCCATCCCATCTCAAAGAAGGCACATCCACCAATGCAGCACTCCCTCATTACTGCACGTACATAGTGAGTCAGGGAGTGAAGACGACGCAGTTATGTGGTCCTTCAAGCTTCGCGTTAGGGATCACAAGGAGGGAGTGTAGCCACCTGGGTTGGCCACTTCCCGACTTTAAAATGGAGATCCGCTAAGAATGCAGGGAAATTCAGTCAAACACAGGAAAAACAAGCAGGTGTAAAGTTTCCTGTATATCAGAAACGATAAACTTAATTCGGAACAAAGAAGTATAAAGATGATTTCTTGATGGTTTTGTCAATTGTGACAATGCAAATAAGGAAGCAAAGCCCATGTGTGTTATACGCAGGGAAGTACAGGCAAATGTGAGGAGAAGTTTCAGATTTTGAAAGAGAAGTGGTGAGTGAAAAATTCCTTTTGCGGTTGAGACCCCAGAGTCAGTTATTAACTTACAGCTGACTATCACGGTGCCGAGGTCCCAGGTTCGATCCCGGCTCTGGGTCACTGTCCGTGTGGAGTTTGCACATTCTCCCTGTGTCTGTGTGGGTCTCACCCCCACAACCCAAAGATGTGCAGGGTAGGTGGATTGGCCACATTAAATTGCCCCTTAATTGGAAAAAAATAATTGGATACTCTAAATTTAAAAACAAGCTTACAGCTGACTCCAAATTAAAAGACTCCGCTGCTATAGCTGACCTGTGATACCACATTAAAACACGTCAAAAGCCTATGAGGCTGTCAGCATTCTGGAGTCGTATCTTCCAGGAGTATCCAGTGCTGAGTAAAACATGCATTTCGTTGCTATTGCCCTTCACAATGACCTACATGTCAGAGGCTGGATTTTCTGTTTTTCATTTCCATAAAGATGAAGACAGCACAAAGAAACTGGTTAAAGTCTGCTCCTGATAGACCCATTGCCCTCTGATCCTTTGAACCGGATTCAAGTGAGATCGTGAGGACAAAGCAGGCTCCCTTTCGCCTTTAAAGGTAAGTGAATATGGCGTGGGTCGTGAAGGTTGGCTGGCATGGGCCGCGCAGGTCGCTGGCGTGGGTCGAGAAGGTTGGCTGGCGTGGGTCGTAAAGGTTGGCTGGCATGGGCCGCGCAGGTCGCTGGCGTGGGTCGAGAAGGTTGGCTGGCGTGGGTCAAGAAGGTTGGCTGGCATGGGTCGAGAAGGTTGGCTGGCGTGGGTCGAGAAGGTTGGCTGGCGTGGGTCGAGAAGGTTGGCTGGCGTGGGTCGAGAAGGTTGGCTGGCGTGGGTCGAGAAGGTTGGCTGGCGTGGGTCGAGAAGGTTGGCTGGCGTGGGTCGAGAAGGTTGGCTGGCGTGGGTCGAGAAGGTTGGCTGGCGTGGGTCGAGAAGGTTGGCTGGCGTGGGTCGAGAAGGTTGGCTGGCGTGGGTCGAGCAGGTCGCTGGCGTGGGTCGAGCAGGTCGCCGGCGTGGGTCGAGAAGGTTGGCAGGTGTGGATTGTGAAGGTTGGCTGGCGTGGGTCGAGAAGGTTGGCTGGCGTGGGTCGAGAAGGTTGGCTGGCGTGGGTCGAGAAGGTTGGCCGGTATGGGTCGAGAAGGTTGGCTGGCGTGGGTCGAGAAGGTTGGCTGGCGTGGGTCGAGAAGGTTGGCTGGCGTGGGTCGAGAAAGTTGGCTGGCGTGGGTCGAGAAGGTTGGCTAGCGTGGGTCGAGAAGGTAGGCTGGCGTGGGTCGAGCAGGTCGCTGGCGTGGGTCGAGCAGGTCGCCGGCGTGGGTCGAGAAGGTTGGCAGGTGTGGGTCGAGAAGGTTGGCAGGTGTGGATTGTGAAGGTTGGCTGGCGTGGGTCGAGAAGGTTGGCTGGCGTGGGTCGAGAAGGTTGGCTGGCGTGGGTCGAGAAGGTTGGCAGGTGTGGATTGTGAAGGTTGGCCGGTATGGGTCGAGAAGGTTGGCAGGTGTGGATTGTGAAGGTTGGCCGGTATGGGTCGAGAAGGTTGGCTGGCGCGGGTCGAGAAGGTTGGCTGGCGTGGGTCGAGAAGGTTGGCTGGCGTGGGTCGAGAAGGTTGGCTGGCGTGGGTCGAGAAGGTTGGCTGGCGTGGGTCGAGCAGGTCGCCGGCGTGGGTCGAGAAGGTTGGCTGGCGTGGGTCGAGAAGGTTGGCTGGCGTGGGTCGAGAAGGTTGGCTGGCGTGGGTCGAGCAGGTCGCTGGCGTGGGTCGAGCAGGTCGCCGGCGTGGGTCGAGAAGGTTGGCAGGTGTGGGTCGAGAAGGTTGGCAGGTGTGGATTGTGAAGGTTGGCTGGCGTGGGTCGAGAAGGTTGGCAGGTGTGGATTGTGAAGGTTGGCCGGTATGGGTCGAGCAGGTCGCCGGCGTGGGTCGAGAAGGTTGGCAGGTGTGGGTCGAGAAGGTTAGCTGGCGTGGGTCGAGAAGGTTGGCTGGCGTGGGTCGAGCAGGTCGCTGGCGTGGGTTGAGAAGGTTGGCAGGTGTGGGTCGAGAAGGTTGGCTGGCGTGGGTCGAGCAGGTTGGCTGGCATGGGTCGAGCAGGTCGCCGGCGTGGGTCGAGAAGGTTGGCAGGTGTGGATTGTGAAGGTTGGCTGGCGTGGGTCGAGAAGGTTGGCTGGCGTGGGTCGAGAAGGTTGGCTGGCGTGGGTCGAGAAGGTTGGCTGGCGTGGGTCGATAAGGTTGGCTGGCGTGGGTCGAGCAGGTCACTGGCGTGGGTCGAGCAGGTTGGCTGGCATGGGTCGAGAAGGTTGGCTGGCGTGGGTCGAGCAGGTTACTGGCGTGGGTCGAGAAGGTTGGCTGGCATGGGTCGAGAAGGTTGGCTGGCGTGGGTCGAGAAGTTTGGCAGGTGTGGGTCGAGAAGGTTGGCTGGCGTGGGTCGAGAAGGTTGGCTGGCGTGGGTCGAGAAGGTTGGCTGGCGTGGGTCGAGTAGGTTGGCTGGCGTGGGTCGAGAAGGTTGGCAGGCGTGGGTCGAGAAGGTTGGCTGGCGTGGGTCGAGAAGGTTGGCTGGCGTGGGTCGAGAAGGTTGGCTGCCGTGGGTCGAGCAGGTCGCTGGTGTGGGTCGAGAAGGTTGGCTGGCGTGGGTCGAGAAGGTTGGCTGGCGTGGGTCGAGAAGGTTGGCTGGCGTGGGTCGAGCAGGTTGGCTGGCGTGGGTCGAGAAGGTTGGCTGCCGTGGGTCGAGCAGGTCGCTGGTGTGGGTCGAGAAGGTTGGCTGGCGTGGGTCGAGAAGGTTGGCTGGCGTGGGTCGAGCAGGTTGGCTGGCGTGGGTCGAGAAGGTTGGCTGGCGTGGGTCGAGCAGGTCGCTGGTGTGGGTCGAGAAGGTTGGCTGGCGTGGGTCGAGAAGGTTGGCTGGCGTGGGTCGAGCAGGTCGCCGGCATGGGTCGAGAAGGTTCGCAGGTGTGGATTGTGAAGGTTGGCTGGCGTGGGTCGAGAAGGTTGGCTGGCGTGGGTCGAGAAGGTTGGCTGGCATGGGTCGAGAAGGTTGGCTGGTGTGGGTCGAGAAGGTTGGCTGCCGTGGGTCGAGAAGGTTGGCTGCCGTGGGTCGAGCAGGTCGCCGGCGTGGGTCGAGAAGGTTGGCAGGTGTGGATTGTGAAGGTTGGCCGGTATGGGTCGAGCAGGTTGGCTGGCGTGGGTCGAGCAGGTCGCCGGCGTGGGTCGAGAAGGTTGGCAGGTGTGGATTGTGAAGGTTGGCCGGTATGGGTCGAGCAGGTTGGCTGGCGTGGGTCGAGAAGGTTGGCAGGTGTGGATTGTGAAGGTTGGCCGGTATGGGTCGAGCAGGTCGCCGGCGTGGGTCGAGCAGGTCGCTGGCGTGGGTCGAGCAGGTCGCTGGCGTGGGTCGAGCAGGTCGCCGGCGTGGGTCCCGAAGGTTGACCGGCGTTTGTTGAGAAGGTTGGACGGTATGCGCCACGAAGGTTGGCTGGCTTGGGTGGTGAAGGTTGGCTGGATGTTGTAATCCTGATATCAGCTAGCTCGGCCTCTTCAGAAATAAATATCAAGAGGTTTTCATCAGCTATGGATGAGGGCACATTTTCTCTTTCACCCCCAGATTGCCCGGACATCGTAGAAAGTACTTCCTTGGCTGTCAAGGACTTTGTGGCTTCCCGAGATTGTGAAAGGTGCTAAATAAATGCAAGCCTCTTTCAAATTGGGCATCATTCTATGCAGATGTCAAGGTGAAACTTACCCCTTCAACATCAGCTGGGGATAATTTCCTCCACAAATTGGAATGCGGAGGTAAGACTTTCCCGGAGAGTCTGGGAAATTATAGCTGCGGCCTTGCCTTGGCGGTTGAGGTGGTAAACCATTTGTTGGATAGAAAGATGAAGTCAAAGGTTTTTTTTTTAATGGCCCAACCGGCTGCAGGACCTTCTGGACCTGCCGAAGGCGCCCCCCCCCCCACCCCCATCGCTCCCCCACCTCCCCCCCCCCCCCCCCGCTACCCAAAACGCTGTAGACTTCAGTGGGACCGGAAGATTCTGTCGGTGACCAATGACGTGCCGTCTCTAGAAGAAAAATCGTGGTCGAGGCATGACAATCCTACCCGTTATAATGGAGAAATTGGAGAGGTGAAAATACCTCGGGCGGAATGCTCCATTGGCCGGATCCTCTGTCCCGCCGGCAGTGCACCGACGATGGCGTGGGGTGGGCAGCTGCTGGGACGGAAGACCCCGCCCCTGGCGACGGCGCACCGCGCAGGGAAACCCAGCTGGCGGACTGGAAAATACCGCCCTAGTCACCACGTCAAGTGATCACCCATTCGACCTTTTGGAAGGTCTAATGCAGGTAGGGAATATACAGTGAATGGTAGAACACTCAAGAGTATTGAAAGTCAAAGAGATCTAGGAGTACAGGTCCACAGGTCACTGAAAGGGGCAACACAGGTGGAGAAGGTAGTCAAGAAGGCATACGGCATGCTTGCCTTCATTGGCCGGGGCATTGAGTATAAGAATTGGCAAGTCATGTTGCAGCTGTATAGAACCTTAGTTAGGCCACACTTGGAGTATAGTGTTCAATTCTGGTCGCCACACTACCAGAAGGATGTGGAGGCTTGAGAGAGGGTGCAGAAGAGATTTACCAGAATGTTGCCTGGTATGGAGGGCATTAGCTATGAGGAGCGGTTGAATAAACTCGGTTTGTTCTCATTGGAACGACCGAGGTTGAGGGGCGACCTGATAGAGGTCGACAAAATTATGAGGGGCATAGACAGAGTGGATAGTCAGAGGCTTTTCCCCAGGGTAGAGGGGTCAATTACGAGGGGGCATAGGTTTAAGGTGAGAGGGGCAAGGTTTAGAGGAGATGTACGAGGCAAGTTTTTTTACGCAGAGGGTAGTGGGTGCCTGGAACTCGCTGCCGGAGGAGGTGGTGGAAGCAGGGACGATAGTGACATTTAAGGGGCATCTTGACAAATACATGAATAGGATGGGAATAGAGGGATACGGACCCAGGAAGTGTAGAAGATTGTAGTTTAGTCGGGCAGCATGGTCGGCACGGGCTTGGAGGGCCGAAGGGCCTTTTCCTGTGCTGTACATTTCTTTGTTCTTTGTTCATAGCAGGTGATCCAAGTTCTCTAATCCCGGTAACCCCTGTGGGCTAATATTATTCAGCGGTGAGGCTGATTCGCTGTTTTCAAGTCTTGGTTCAGGCAGAGTGTGGGAGGAACCTAGGGACAGGAGGAGGCCATTTAGCCCCTCGAGCTTGTTTTGCCATTCAAGCAGATCGTGGCCGATCTGCAGCCTAACTCCTTGCAGCCACCTTTTCACCATATCCTGGCGGGGGGGGGGGGGGCTCCTGCCACAGGGGACGGACAAAGAATTATGGCCCTAATATCAATTGCCGACTTTTGGAAGGGAATTCCAAACTTCGCCCGCCCTTTGGCTGGGATTTTCCACGCCTCCCCCGCCCCCGCCCCCCACGGTGTGTTTACCGGAGGCAGAGATAGCCCGCCATTGGTTGGCAGCGGAATTATCCGGTCCAATCGCTGTCAACGGGGTTAAGAAGGCAAAACAGCATTTTGGCCTTCATTGCAAAGGTGTTCGAGTTTAAAAATGGAGAGGTTTTGTTGCAATTATACAGGGTGTTGGTTAGGCCTCACCCTGGAATACTGCGTACAGTTCTGGTCCCCTTATCTCAAAAAGGACACGGTGACATGGGAGTCCGTCCAAAGGAAATTCACCAGGCTAATACCTGGGACGAGAAGGTTGTCCTATCAAGAGAGGCTAAACAATCTGGGGTCGGTAGTCCTTGGAGTTTAGAGGAGTGAGGAGAGACCTTATTCAAACATAGGGGCAGGTTTCGCACAGTGGGCTAAACAGCTGGCTTGTAATGCAGAACAAGGCCAGCAGCGCGGGTTCAATTCCCGTACCAGCCTCCCTGAACAGGTGCCGGAATTTGGCGACTAGGGGCTTTTCACAGTAACTTCATTGAAGCCTACTTGTGACAATAAGCCATTATTATTATAATTATATAAGATCCTGAGGGGATTTGACCGGGTAGATGGCGAGATGTCTTCACCAGTGGGAGAGTCTCGAACAAGGGGACATACCTACAAGATAAAGGGCCCGTCATTTAAAACCGAGATGTGGCGACATTTCTTCTCACAGACGGTGGAGAATCTCTGGAACTCTCTGTCCCGGAGTGGGGTGAAGGCTGGATCATTAGAAGTATTTAAAGTGGAAGTGGGAGAATATTTGATAGACCAAGGAATAGAGGGCCATGGGAAAATGGCGCAGAAAAGGAGTTGAGGCTGGCATAAATCAGCCATGATCATAACTGAATGGTGGGCCAGGCCTGAAGGGCCTGATGGCCTACTCCTGCTTCGAGTTCTTGTGTTTCTCGTGGTTCACAGCCTGTACCACTGAGGAACCCGCGGCAGGGGGGGAGGGGGGGGGTGTTGCTGTCAGTGTGACTGGAAAATCCCGCTGGTGGGTGCGGCAGACATTCTGTGTGTCGAAATGTTTCCTAATTCCACTCCTAAAGGGACTGCTCTAACTTTTTGACATTGATCCAGAATCTTAGACTCCCCAGCCCATGGAAATAGTTTCCCTTGATCTATTCCACCTGTTCTCCTTAATATCTTGTAAACTTGCATAATCTCTCCTCGAAAGAATGGGGTCATTGAGTTTCAGGATTCATGTGCATCAAGAGAGTAAGGCAACAGCATCACCTACAGATAACATGCATCTTGTAGCTTCCGACATGAAGGATCTTGCTTTGGAATGTTCCCCAGCAGGTACTGAAATGATTGCTCACTCTCTTCCCATCGAATTGGGTTCCAAGTCCTCGTTCAGCTCGAGGGGGAGAGAGCAAATTTGCGTTTCCTTGAAGGGAACGGCGATCAAAGCAAGAAAGTTCGCAGAGTGTTACCACTGACCTGAAACACAGGAGGGAATTCAGAACATCCAGCCGAACTGTGTAGCTCAAAGTGATTTTTCAACCAGGTACTTTTCAACGAGTCAATTGTCACTCAATCTTCTTCCCCAGTTTGGATGGAGAGGGAATGACAGAGGTTTCCCAGTTGCCACATGCCCAACTCATGCTGTTGTAGCAGGAAGGAGCAAAGGCGGCCTTGCTGTGCGGGTTAACACGCCATCTAATCCTTTACAATAGTGGTGGGTAACCTCCGACCGGGGGTCCACATGCGGCCCACCTGGGTTCTGAGTGGGGCCCACGAGATATTTTGTTGACCGTTGCCCGCGTGCAGGGTCGCCACATTCCGCTGATTTCCGCCCGTGTAGTTTTTTTCCTCCCGGTGTGACTGAAGTGATTCACACGTAAAGCGAGGACAAGTGAAGTGAGGTGTGTGCTGATTGCTCACAACATTGAGTGTGAGAGGCGTGTCCAAAGTGGAAATATTTCTATTGTTTTCACCATTTGAAGTTGATGAGAATTCTATTAATCTATAAACGATGAAGCATTTTCTATAACTCGTTATGAAATATTCGGCGTGTATTAATCTTATTCATGGGGGTCACAATCCTGATTTCAATTGGACGGAAATCAGCGGAATGTGGCGACCCTGCACGCGGGCAACGGTCGACAAAATGTCTCGTGGGCCCCACTCAGAACCCAGGTGGGCCGCATGTGGACCCCGGGTCACAGGTTGTCCACCACTGGCCTATATTGTCTGAAATTTAGACGAATGAACAAAGAGCTCATTGAAAAGTACAACATTCTTAAACCACCTGAGAGGGTCAACGCTGACATGTTTAGGTAGATTTTCCAGTCCTGCCTACGCACCACAGGATTCGCTGTGGTAAAAATTTGACGGACCACTTAGAGGTTTGTCGACCTCGGGCAGGAATTTCCGGCTCCGGGGCAGGTGGGCCTGGAAAGTGGGCCTGGCTTTGGGTGTTGGGACAGGGTGGTGAGTTTAAGTGTTTCTTTTGGCTGGAGAGCTGAAAACGAGAGGGCATAATCTCAGGGTAAGGAGATGGCCATTTAAGCCTGAGATGAGGAGAGATTTCTTCACTCAGAGGGTTGTGCATCCTGAGAAGGATGAGGAGAGATCATATTGAAACTTACAGGATACTGCGAGGTTTGGATAGAGTGGAAGGGGGGAGGATGTTTCCACTTGTAGGAAAAACTAGAACCAGAGGACAATGGCTGGGATTCTCCCTTCTGGGGACTATGTCCCCAGGTCGGCGGGAAAACCGGCGTCAACCACTCCGGCGTCAACAGCCCCAGAAAGTAAGGAATCCTCCATCCGGAGCCGAAGGGACGGTGCGAGTTCGCGCATGCGCGGAACGGCCGACGTGATCTCGCACATGCACGGACCGGCCGGCGTATTTCCGCGCATGCGCGGGGGTTCTCTTCTCCGCGCCGGCCCCCGGGCAATATGGCGGAGGAAAGAAGTTCCCCCACGGACCAAGCCCGGCCGCAGATCGGTGGGCCCCAATCGCGGGCCTCGCCACCATGGGGGCCCCCCGCCCAGGGTCAGATTCCCCCGCGCCCCCCCCCCCCCCCTGAGGACCACCCCCGTGTACTCACCTGCCAATTCCCGCCGTACATGAGGTGAGTAATTCACGCCAGTGGGACTGGGCAAAACTGGACGGCCGCTCAGCCCATCGGGGCCCAGCGAATCGCCGGGGGGGGGGGGCCGTGGTCAACCGCCCCCGACCGGCATGGTGGGAATCCCGTCGCCGCCCGAAAAACGGCGCCAGAGAATAGGGCGGCCGGCGTAGGGGAGGGATTCGCGCCTGCCCCCGGGGAATCCCGGCCACTATCTCAGGCTGAAGGGACGATCCTTTAAAACAGAGATGAGGAGGAATTTCTTCAGCCAGAGGGTGGTGAATCTGTGGAACTCTTTGCCGCAGAGGGCTGTGGAGGCCAAATCACTGAGTGTCTTTGAGACAGAGATAGATAGATTCTTGATTAATAAGGGGATCAGGGGTTATGGGGAGAAGGCAGGAGAATGGGGATGAGAAAATATCAACCATGATTGAATGGCGGAGCAGACTTGATGGGCCGAGTGGCCTAATTCTGATCCTACGTCTTATGGTCTTATGGAATTTTCTAGCCCAAAAGGCAGTGGAAGCTCAGTCATCGAGTAAAACAGATCACACTGCTCCTATTTCTTATGTTAGGAAGTGCACACCCCTCTCCCTAGCAACATTTCACTCATCTCACAACAGACCAATCCCTGCTTCACACTGAAGGCCTCCCCTGGCATTGCTCGATGTCACAGAAAATGGAAAGTGGACATCTGGGCGGCACGATAGCACAGTGGCTAGCACTGCTGCCCCACAGCTCCAGGGTCCCGGGTTCAATTCCAGCCTCGGGTGATTGTCTGTGTGCAGTTTGCACGTTCCCATGTCTGCGTGGGTTTCCTCCGGGTGCTCCGGTTTCCTCCCATAGTCTGAAGATGTGCAGGTTAAGTGGATTGGCCATGCTAAATTGTCCCTTAGTGTCCAGAGGTTAGGTAGAGTGCTCCTTCAGAGGGTCGGTACAGACTTGATGGGCCGAATGACCTCCTTCTGCACTGTAGGGATACTATGATTCGATGGAGAATCTACCCAACTGTGGCAGATAGGATTTTAACCAATTGTTTCACAAACTGCTGGAAGATTTTTTTTTCCTTTCATACCTCCGGCCTGAAGGTGGCAGAAGTCAGAACAACTTTGATTGCAGTCACGACTTCTTTCCGCCACTTTTATTCTGCCAGGATACAAACCTGGATAAGTACAACAATGAAAATATGTTGTGCAAATATTTGCGCCCAAAGGAAAAAGAAAAGTGCTCTTAAGGCACTATTTTGTTTCTCAAAGATCGGCCGCACAAATGCATTAACACGCCCATTAAAATACTGAACCAAAGAATTTCATGCAAACATGTTAAGTGCCCGTGTACGACGATTTGCACAGTGTAATTTAAAGGTTGCTGTTTTAAGCTGCCTAGTTCTATTCTAGATAGTCACCTTGTGGTCAGTGTCACTTGCTCTCTGGTCTTTACCCAAGAACAGGAGTGTGACGGTATGTACGTAAGCTCATAGATTGAACAGTGAACTCCTGTTGTTGTGTTCACATCCTTTACAACGTACCTGGATGAGCACTTGGCATGTCATAACATTCAAGGCTATGGGCCAAGTGTTGGCAAATGGCATTCGGTAGGTAGGCAGGTCAGGTGTTTTCCATGTGTCCGTGCAGACTCAATGGGCCAAAGAGCCTCTTCTGCGCTTTAGTATTCTGTGATACTCTGGTTTAATGGAATATATCACATTCTGCCAATGTGTTTGCATCTTTGATCGTCAGAAGAACGTATAGTCTAGCAGACAATTAAGAAACATTTAAGGGATAAACGTTTCAGTTAAAACAGTATGCTTACACGACCTTACAAGTCCCCATGGAATGTCAAAAAAGAAATACTTCTTCCATGGATATTTATCCACACAAATTCCTCCGCCTAATCTTATACCTCCACTGTCTTTAATTTTTTAAGATGTATTTTATTCCAAACATGTATCAAAACAGGTTACAGCGAATAAACACCCCGGGAAACATTCTTCCCAACAATCAACTATACAGTTTGTACAGATTTTTCTCCTTTTTCAACCCCCCCCCCCCGGCGACGAACAGCTCCTCAAACACGGTCACAAACATCCCCCACCTTTTCTCAAACTCCCCTGCTGAGCCCCTTAACTCATACTTTATCTTCTCTAACCGCAGGAAGTCATACAGGTCACCCAACCATGCTGCTGCCCCCGGTGGTGATGCCGACCGTCACTCCAGCAAAATTCATCGCCGTGCAATCAGAGAGGCGAAGGCCAAGACATCGGCCTTCCTCCTCTCCATGAGCTCCGGCTTCTCTGAAACCCCAAATATCGCCACGAAAGGGTCCGGCTCCACTCCCTCCTCCACTATCCTGGCTAAGACCACGAACACCCCCGCCCAGAATCTTCCCAATTTTTCACAACCCCAAAACATGTGCGCATGAGTCGCTGGCCCCCGCCCACACCTCTCACACTCATCTGCTACCCCCTGAAAGAACCCACTCATTCTCGCCCGAGTCATATGCACCCTGTGCACCACCTTAAACTGTATCAGGCTCATCCTTGCACAAGAGGAGGTCCCGTTTATCCTTCGCAGTGCCTCACTCCATACTCCCCAATTGATCTCCATTCCCAACTCCGCTTCACATTTACCTCCACAGTCTTTTATAACAACCAAGATATCGCCCAAGGCCTTTCAAAGTGATCTCAGAACAAAGGACGTTAAACAGGTTTTGACAGTTAGGCAGGCAGACCTTCACAAGGTATTTGCCCCCCCGCAAATGCAGTAGTACTCAATCAGGTAACTGCAAACAGCCTCATAGGGCGCATGGAATGGAATGACTGAATTTGACCCATTAATCAGCTTTAAACATATCAAATGGCCTGTGACATTCGCCATCCAAGGACAGCAGGAACAAACAAGCCATTGACATCAAGGCCTTCAACATATCAGAACAACGGCAGCAGTATTTATATTGCACCTTTAACACCGTCAAGGAACCCGAGGCATCTCACAGGAGCGATTGCCAGACAGAATTTGCTGCCACGCCGCGGAGGGAGATATTAAGGCAGGTAACGAAAGCTCGGTCAAGGAGGTTTGAAAGGAGAGAGAAGCACAAAGGTTCAGGGAGGGAATTCCAGAGCTTGGGGCCCAGACAGCTGAAGGCTCGGCCACCAAGGGTAGTGTGATAAGTGTGACACATACAGGATAGTGGGCAGCACAGTAGCATAGTGGTTAGCACAATTGCTTCACGGCTCCAGGGTCCCAGTTTGCATTCCCGGCGTGGGTCACTGTCTGTGCGGAGTCTGCACGTTCTCCCCGTGTCTGCGTGGGTTTCCTCCGGGTGCTCCGGTTTCCTCCCACAGTCCAAAGATGTGCAGGTTAGGTGGATTGGCCGTGCAAAATTGTCCTCAGTGACCAAAATTGCCCTTAGTGTTGGGTGGGGTTACTGGGTTATGGGGATAGGGTGGAGGTGTGGCCTTGGGTAGGGTGCTCTTTCCAAGAGCCGGTGCAGACACGATGGGTCGAATGGCCTCCATCTGCACTGTAAATCTTATGATAAAAAAACTACAGAGACACAAGGGGCCAGAGTTGGAGCAGCGTAGACATTTTGGAGGGCTGTGAGGCCTGGAGAAGGTTCTAGAGGTCGGGGAGAGTTGAAACCAAGGAGCGATTTGAACACTTCTTATTCATTACAATACACACAGACACGTAACAAACATACAACACAGCACACTACTTAGAACGCTACACGCTACACATACATACATGCTACACACACTCTGCATATATGTGCAATATATGCAAACTATTGGTAGAAAGCAGTTTTAACCCCGCATGGACTGTGAGCAGTAAGTAAGAATTCAATTAGTGATCCATTCGAAACAAAAATGTTTCATTGATGTCAGTGGAGCCAGTTTTAAAAGATTCTCAAGCACAGGTCATGAGGAGTGTTTGAAATCAGTTCAAGAACACAGGCGTTTTGACTGTTGGCAGTCAGCCTGCTGTGTGTCAGACAAGGGCAGCCAGGTCTTCACAGGCCGGCCATTTTGTATCGTGACCTCAATTTGAGAATCTGAGAACACATGCTGACTTTCCTCTGGCAAGAACTCTGGGTCAGTGACACCGGCCGAGCTGGAATTTTGATTCAGCGCCTTGGACGTCTTTGAGGCGATACTTAGCGATTGTTTCAATGAACATTTGCTGCCTTTGTCATATAATTGCACATTCATTCAGCTCTCCCCTTTGGATATTTCCCACAACTTGCTTTGGGTGTGGTGGTGGGTTGAAGTGTCAGGATGGGGGGGTGGGTTTGGGTGTGAGGATGGGGGGGTGGGTTTGGGTGTGAGGATGGGGGGGTGGGTTTGGGTGTCAGGATGGGGGGGTGGGTTTGGGTGTGAGGATGGGGGGGTGGGTTTGGGTGTGAGGATGGGGGGGTGGGTTTGGGTGTGAGGATGGGGGGGTGGGTTTGGGTGTGAGGATGGGGGGGTGGGTTTGGGTGTGAGGATGGGGGGGTGGGTTTGGGTGTCAGGATGGGGGGGTGGGTCTGGGTGTTAGGATGGGGGGTGGGTTTGGGTGTCAGGATGGGGGGTGGGTCTGGGTGTTAGGGTGGGGGGGTGGGTTTGGTTGTCAGGATGGGGTGAGGTGGGTTTGGGTGTGAGGATGGGGGGGTGGGTTTGGGTGTGAGGATGGGGGGGTGGGTTTGGGTGTGAGGATGGGGGGGTGGGTTTGGGTGTGAGGATGGGGGGGTGGGTTTGGGTGTGAGGATGGGGGGGTGGGTTTGGGTGTGAGGATGGGGGGGTGGGTTTGGGTGTGAGGATGGGGGGGTGGGTTTGGGTGTGAGGATGGGGGGGTGGGTTTGGGTGTGAGGATGGGGGGGTGGGTTTGGGTGTGAGGATGGGGGGGTGGGTTTGGGTATCAGGGTGGGGGGGTGGGTTTGGGCATTAGGATGGGGGAGTGGGATTGGGTGTTAGGGTGGGAGGTGGGTTTGGGTGTTAGGATGGGGGGTGGGTTTGGGTGTTAGGGTGGGGGGTGGGTTTGGGTGTTAGGGTGGGGGGTGGGTTTGGGTGTCAGGGTGGGGGGGTGGGTTTGGGTGTTAGGATGGGGGGTGGGTTTGGGTGTCAGGATGGGGGGTGGGTCTGGGTGTTAGGGTGGGGGGTGGGTTTGGGTGTTAGGATGGGGGGGTGGGTTTGGGTGTGAGGATGGGGGGGTGGGTTTGGGTGTCAGGATGGGGGGTGGGTCTGGGTGTTAGGGTGGGGGGTGGGTTTGGGTGTTAGGATGGGGGGGTGGGTTTGGGTGTGAGGATGGGGGGGTGGGTTTGGGTGTGAGGATGGGGGGGTGGGTTTGGGTGTGAGGATGGGGGGGTGGGTTTGGGTGTGAGGATGGGGGGGTGGGTTTGGGTGTGAGGATGGGGGGGTGGGTTTGGGTATCAGGGTGGGGGGGTGGGTTTGGGCATTAGGATGGGGGAGTGGGATTGGGTGTTAGGGTGGGAGGTGGGTTTGGGTGTTAGGATGGGGGGTGGGTTTGGGTGTTAGGGTGGGGGGTGGGTTTGGGTGTTAGGGTGGGGGGTGGGTTTGGGTGTCAGGGTGGGGGGGTGGGTTTGGGTGTTAGGATGGGGGGTGGGTTTGGGTGTCAGGATGGGGGGTGGGTCTGGGTGTTAGGGTGGGGGGTGGGTTTGGGTGTTAGGATGGGGGGGTGGGTTTGGGTGTCAGGATGGGGGGGTTGGTTTGGGTGTTAGGATGGGGGGTGGGTTTGGGTGTCAGGATGGGGGGGTGGGTTTGAACATAGAACATAGAAAATACAGCACAGAACAGGCCCTTCGGCCCACGGTGTTGTGCCGAACCTTTGTCCTAGATTAATCATAGATTATCATTGAATTTACAGTGCAGAAGGAGGCCATTCGGCCCTTTGAGTCTGCACCGGCTCTTGGAAAGAGCACCATACCCAAACTCAACACCTCCACCCAACACCAAGGGCAATTTGGACATTAAGGGCAATTTATCATTGGCCAATTCACCTAACCCGCACATCTTTGGACTGTGGGAGGAAACCGGAGCACCCGGAGGAAACCCACGCAGACACGGGGAGGACGTGCAGACTCCGCACAGACAATGACCCAAGCCGGAATCGAACCTGGGACCATGGAGCTGTGAAGCAATTGTGCTATCCACAATGCTACCGTGCTGCCCTTAAGAACAAATAAATCTACATTATATCATTTTACCGTCATCCATGTACCTATCCAATAGCTGCTTGAAGGTCCCTAATGTTTCCGACTCAACTACTTCCACAGGCAGTGCATTCCATGCCCCCCCTACTCTCTGGGTAAAGAACCTACCTCTGATATCCCTCCTATATCTTCCACCTTTCACCTTAAATTTATGTCCCCTTGTAATGGTGTGTTCCACCCGGGGAAAAAGTCTCTGACTGTCTACTCTATCTATTCCCCTGATCATCTTATAAACCTCTATCAAGTCGCCCCTCATCCTTCTCCGCTCTAATAAGAAAAGGCCTAGCACCCTCAACCTTTCCTCGTAAGACCTACTCTCCATTCCAGGCAACATCCTGGTAAATCTTCTTTGCACCTTTTCCAGAGCTTCCACATCCTTCCTAAAATGAGGCGACCAGAACTGTACACAGTACTCCAAATGTGGCCTTACCAAAGTTTTGTACAGCTGCATCATCACCTCACGGCTCTTAAATTCAATCCCTCTGTTAATGAACGCGAGCACACCATAGGCCTTCTTCACAGCTCTATCCACTTGAGTGGCAACTTTCAAAGATGTATGAACATAGACCCCAAGATCTCTCTGCTCCTCCACATTGCCAAGAACTCTACCGTTAACCCTATATTCCGCATTCATATTTGTCCTTCCAAAATGGACAACCTCACACTTTTCAGGGTTAAACTCCATCTGCCACTTCTCAGCCCAGCTCTGCATCCTATCTATGTCTCTTTGCAGCCGACAACAGCCCTCCTTACTATCCACAACTCCACCAATCTTTGTATCGTCTGCAAATTTACTGACCCACCCTTCAACTCCCTCATCCAAGTCATTAATGAAAATCACAAACAGCAGAGGACCCAGAACTGATCCCTGCGGTACGCCACTGGTAACTGGGATCCAGGCTGAATATTTGCCATCCACCACCACTCCCTGACTTCTATCGGTTAGCCAGTTCGTTATCCAACTGGCCAAATTTCCCACTATCCCATGCCTCCTTACTTTCTGCATAAGCCTACCATGGGGAACTTTATCAAATGCCTTACTAAAATCCATGTACACTACATCCACTGCTTTACCTTCATCCACATGCTTGGTCATCTCCTCAAAGAATTCAATAAGATTTGTAAGGCAAGACCTACCCCTCACAAATCCGTGCTGACTATCCCTAATCAAGCAGTGTCTTTCCAGATGCTCAGAAATCCTATCCTTCAGTACCCTTTCCATTACTTTGCCTACCACCGAAGTAAGACTAACTGGCCTGTAATTCCCAGGGTTATCCCTAGTTCCTTTTTTGAACAGGGGCACGACATTCGCCACTCTCCAATCCCCTGGTACCACCCCTGTTGACAGTGAGGACGAAAAGATCATTGCCAACGGCTCTGCAATTTCATCTCTTGCTTCCCATAGAATCCTTGGATATATCCCGTCAGGCCCGGGGGACTTGTCTATCCTCCAGTTTTTCAAAATGCCCAACACATCTTCCTTCCTGACAAGTATTTCCTCGAGCTTACCAATCTGTTTCACACTGTCCTCTCCAACAATATCGCCCCTCTCATTTGTAAATACAGAAGAAAAATACTCATTCAAGACCTCTCCTATCTCTTCAGACTCAATACACAATCTCCCGCTACTGTCCTTGATCGGACCTACCCTCGCTCTAGTCATTCTCATATTTCTCACATATGTGTAAAAGGCCTTGGGGTTTTCCTTGATCCTACCCGCCAAAGATTGTTCATGCCCTCTCTTAGCTCTCCTAATCCCTTTCTTCAGTTCCCTCCTGGCTATCTTGTATCCCTCCAATGCCCTGTCTGAACCTTGTTTCCTCAGCCTTACATAAGTCACCTTTTTCCTCTTAACAAGACATTCAACCTCTCTTGTCAACCATGGTTCCCTCACTCGACCATCTCTTCCCTGCCTGACAGGGACATACATATCAAGGACACGTAGCACCTGTTCCTTGAACAAGTTCCACATTTCACTTGTGTCCTTCCCTGCCAGCCTATGTTCCCAACTTATGCACTTCAATTCTTGTCTGACAACATCGTATTTGCCCTTCCCCCAATTGTAAACCTTGCCCTGTTGCACGTACCTATCCCTCTCCATTACTAAAGTGAAAGTCACAGAATTGTGGTCACTATCTCCAAAATGCTCCCCCACTAACAAATCTAACACTTGCCCTGGTTCATTACCCAGTACTAAATCCAATATTGCCCCTCCTCTGGTCGGACAATCTACATACTGTGTTAGAAAAGCTTCCTGGACACACTGCACAAACACCACCCCATCCAAACTATTTGATCTAAAGAGTTTCCACTCAATATTTGGGAAGTTAAAGTCGCCCATGACTACTACCCTATGACTTCTGCACCTTTCCAAAATCTGTTTCCCAATCTGTTCCTCCACATCTCTGTTACTATTGGGGGGCCTATAGAAAACTCCTAACAAGGTGACTGCTCCTTTCCTATTTCTGACTTCAACCCATACTACCTCAATAGGGTGATACTCCTCGAACTGCCTTTCTGCAGCTGTTATACTATCTCTAATTAATAATGCCACCCCCCCACCTCTTTTACCACCCTCCCTAATCTTATTGAAACATCTATAACCAGGGACCTCCAACAACCATTTCTGCCCCTCTTCTATCCATGTTTGGGTGTTAGGATGGGGGGTGGGTTTGGGTGTTAGGATGGGGGGTGGGTTTGGGTGTCAGGATGGGGGGGTGGGCGGTGGGTTTGGGTGTTAGGATGGGGTCAGTGGTAGGTGGGTTTGGGTGTCAGGATGGGGGGGTGGGCGGTGGGTTTGGGTGTTAGGATGGGGTCAGTGGGCGGTGGGTTTGGGAGTTAGGATGGAGTCAGTTGGCGGTGGGTTTGGGAGTTAGGGTGGGGTCAGTGGGCGGTGGGTTTGGGAGTTAGGGTGGGGTCAGTGGGCGGTGGGTTTGGGTGTTAGGATGGGGTCAGTGGGCGGTGGGTTTGGGTGTTAGGATGGGGTCAGTGGGCGGTGGGTTTGGGAGTTAGGATGGGGTCAGTGGGCGGTGGGTTTGGGTGTTAGGATGGGGTCAGTGGGCCGGTGGGTTTGGGTGTCAGGATGGGGTCAGTGGGCGGTGGGTTTGGGCGTTAGGATGGGGTCAGTGGGCGGTGGGTTTGGGTGTTAGGATGGGGTCAGTGGGCGGTGGGTTTGGGTGTTAGGATGGGGTCAGTGGGCGGTGGGTTTGGGAGTTAGGATGGGGTCAGTGGGCGGTGGGTTTGGGAGTTAGGGTGGGGTCAGTGGGCGGTGGGTTTGGGAGTTAGGGTGGGGTCAGTGGGCCGGTGGGTTTGGGTGTCAGGATGGGGTCAGTGGACGGTGGGTTTGGGCGTTAGGATGGGGTCAGTGGGCGGTGGGTTTGTGAGTTAGGGTGGGGTCAGTGGGCCGGTGGGTTTGGGTGTTAGGATGGGGTCAGTGGGTTTTGGAGTTAGGATGGGGTCAGTGGGCGGTGGGTTTGGGCGTTAGGATGGGGTCAGTGGGCGGTGGGTTTGGGAGTTAGGATGGGGTCAGTGGGCGGTGGGTTTGTGAGTTAGGATGGGGTCAGTGGGCGGTGGGTTTGGGCGTTAGGATGGGGTCAGTGGGCGGTGGGTTTGGGAGTTAGGATGGGGTCAGTGGGCGGTGGGTTTGGGAGTTAGGATGGGGTCATTGGCGGTGGGTTTGGGAGTTAGGATGGGGTCAGTGGGCTGTGGGTTTGGGAGTTAGGGTGGGGTCAGTGGGCCGGTGGGTTTGGGTGTTAGGATGGGGTCAGTAGGCGGTGGGTTTGGGAGTTAGGATGGGGTCAGTGGGCGGTGGGTTTGGGAGTTAGGATGGGGTCAGTGGGCGGTGGGTTTGGGAGTTAGGGTGGGGTCAGTGGGCCGGTGGGTTTGGGTGTTAGGATGGGGTCAGTAGGCGGTGGGTTTGGGAGTTAGGATGGGGTCAGTGGGCGGTGGGTTTGGGAGTTAGGATGGGGTCAGTGGGCCGGTGGGTTTGGGTGTTAGGATGGGGTCAGTGGGCGGTGGGTTTGGGAGTTAGGATGGGGTCAGTGGGCCGGTGGGTTTGGGTGTTAGGATGGGGTCAGTGGGCGGTGGGTTTGGGTGTTAGGATGGGGTCAGTGGGCGGTGGGTTTGGGAGTTAGGATGGGGTCAGTGGGCGGTGGGTTTGGGAGTTAGGATGGGGTCAGTGGGCGGTGGGTTTGGGTGTTAGGATGGGGTCAGTGGGCGGTGGGTTTGGGAGTTAGGGTGGGGTCAGTGGGCGGTGGGTTTGGGAGTTAGGATGGGGTCAGTGGGCGGTGGGTTTGGGTGTTAGGGTGGGGTCAGTGGGCGGCGGGTTTGGGAGTTAGGGTGGGGTCAGTGGGCGGTGGGTTTGGGAGTTAGGATGGGGTCAGTGGGCGGTGGGTTTGGGAGTTAGGATGGGGTCAGTGGGCGGTGGGTTTGGGAGTTAGGATGGGGTCAGTGGGCGGTGGGTTTGGGAGTTAGGGTGGGGTCAGTGGGCGGTGGGTTTGGGAGTTAGGATGGGGTCAGTGGGCGGTGGGTTTGGGAGTTAGGATGGGGTCAGTGGGCGGTGGGTTTGGGAGTTAGGATGGGGTCAGTGGGCGGTGGGTTTGGGAGTTAGGATGGGGTCAGTGGGCGGTGGGTTTGGGAGTTAGGATGGGGTCAGTGGGCGGTGGGTTTGGGTGTCAGGATGGGGTCAGTGGGCGGTGGGTTTGGGAGTTAGGATGGGGTCAGTGGGCGGTGGGTTTGGGTGTCAGGATGGGGTCAGTGGGCGGTGGGTTTGGGAGTTAGGATGGCGTCAGTGGGCGGTGGGTTTGGGAGTTAGGATGGGGTCAGTGGGCGGTGGGTTTGGGAGTTAGGATGGGGTCAGTGGGCGGTGGGTTTGGGAGTTAGGATGGGGTCAGTGGGCGGTGGGTTTGGGAGTTAGGATGGGGTCAGTGGGCGGTGGGTTTGGGTGTCAGGATGGGGTCAGTGGGCGGTGGGTTTGGGTGTTAGGATGGGGTCAGTGGGCGGTGGGTTTGGGTGTTAGGATGGGGTCAGTGGGCGGTGGGTTTGGGAGTTAGGGTGGGGTCAGTGGGCGGTGGGTTTGGGAGTTAGGATGGGGTCAGTGGGCGGTGGGTTTGGGAGTTAGGATGGGGTCAGTGGGCGGTGGGTTTGGGAGTTAGGGTGGGGTCAGTGGGCGGTGGGTTTGGGAGTTAGGGTGGGGCCGGTGGTTTTAGGCATTTTTGTGTTTCTCCTTCTGCGCGAGAGATGAAAGACTACCGCAATATTCAAGTCCTCCCAAGTGAATTTTGTGATGAGTTAGCGTTGCCTCTCCAGCATTAAAGGGCCCTGTCGTCCTCACTGGAGGGAAGGATGACAGTTTCCTATTGAGGCTCACATTGTAGAATCTGAAAACTCAACACTGTGGCTCACTCACTCTGTGCTCACCAATACTCCCTCATTCCCATGGCAACAAAGAATCAGGCAGCCACTTCTTTGGTGTTCAGTGCAAAATGAAATGCCATACAAACAAATCAAGAGTTAAGAATAACAGGAAATGTAAACAGTTAATTGAGCCAATATGTTGTATTGAACCAACCACAGTGTTTCCTGTATGACGAGAGTGACTACATTTCATTGGCTGTGCACCTTCACCAGCACCTTCCAAACCCATAACCTCGACCATCTAGAAGGACAAGAGCAGCGGATACCTGGGTACACCACCACCTGGAGGTTCCCCTCCAAGTCACTCACCATCCTGACTTGGAAATATATCGGCCGTTCCTTCACTGTCGCTGTGGCAACATCCTGGAACTCCCTCCCTAACAGCACAGTGGGTGTACCGACACCACAGGGACTGCAGCGGTTCAAGAAGGCGGCTCACCCCCACCTTCTCAAGGGGCAATTTGTGATGGGCAACAAATGCTGGGCTGTGCCAGCGAGGCCCACATCCCATGAATGAATTTTAAAACCCCAATAGTTTGAGATGTCCAATATCATGGGCGAAATTCTCCGGAAACGGCGCGATGTCCGCCGACTGGCGCCCAAAACGGCGCCAATCAGACGGGCATCGCGCCGCCCCAAAGGTGCGGAATGCTCCGCATCTTTGGGGGCCGAGCCCCAACGTTGAGGGGCTAGGTCGGCGCTGGACGAATTTCCGCCCCGCCAGCTGGCGGAAAAGGCCTTTGGTGCCCCGCCAGCTGGCGCGGAAATGACATCTCCGGGCGGCGCATGCGCGGGAGCGTCAGCGACCGCTGACAGTTTCCCACGCATGCACAGTGGAGGGAGTCTCTTCCACCTCCGCCATGGTGGAGACCGTGGCGGAGGCGGAAGGGAAAGAGTGCCCCCACGGCACAGGCCCGCCCGCGGATCGGTGGACCCCGATCGCGGGCCAGGCCACCGTGGGGGCACCCCCCGGGGCCAGATCGCCCCACGCACCTCCCCAGGACCCCGGAGCCCACCCGCGCCGCCTTGTCCCGCCGGTAAGGTAGGTGATTTAATTTACGCCGGCGGGACAGGCAATTTATCGGTGAGACTTCGGCCCATCCGGGCCGGAGAATCGAGCGGGGGGGCCCGCCAACCGGCACGGCGCGATTCCCGCCCTCGCCGAATATCCGGTGCCGGAGACTTCGGCAACCGGCAGGGGCGGGATTCACGCCAGCCTCCGGCGATTCTCCAATCCGGCGGGGTGGGTCGGAGAATGTCGCCCCATGAATGTAAGCTCTTCTCTTCTTAGTTAGAAAACAATAGGTTTTTGTAAAGTCCCAGGCGATCGACCCCTCGGAAGTGATGACGGATTTCGAAAAACATTATTTATTTACCTATTCGAATACAGTCTTGCCCCCCGAAGGATCTCCCGTACCCAGCCCCCATTCGGGGAGATCATACTCAGGGAAGCTATGGGTCATTTGATGGCCCAGGAAAGAACAGAGCTCCGTTGGCCAAATCACTGAGTGTCTTTAAGACAGATTAGACAGGTTCTTGATCAATAAGGGGATCAGGGGTTATGGGGAGAAGGCAGGAGAATGGGGATGAGAAAATATCAGCCATGATCGAATAGCGGAGCAGACTCAATGGGCCGAGTGGCCTAATTCTGCTCCTATGTCTTATGGTCTTATGATCCTTAGGCACGGGAGCCTGTCTGATTGCCCTCACCTCATCGCCTACCCAGGTGCAAACCATTTTGGTTCACCCTGTAGCCCAGGTAGACCACCTCTTTTGCATGGAAATCCCACTTCTCCCTGCGCAGCCGGACTCCTGCTGCCTCAAAGTGGCGTAGCACGTCGTCCATGCTGCCTCGAAGCAATACGATTATGCTATATGTCTCTGCTCCGCAGACCGTGAGGAGGGTCACTGGTTGCCCCTTGTCGGCAACAATGGCGTTAAGCCGAAAAAATACTACATCCGTTCAATATACTGGGTCCAGTTGTTTGTCTCGGCGTCAAACACTTCCAGTTTTCCATGGTATGCCTGAAGCTTGGTGTGAGGCGTCCTGCGGCCTAGTTGAGGTGGGCTGGGTGTGGAGGAAATGGAGTCTCCTGCAGCTCCACTTCATCCTCGTCGCCAATTTAAAATCCCCGGCAACCATGAAGAAGTTATGATGGTTTAGAAAAACATGAACTATTTAACTCCAACTAATTACCCATATGCAGGTTTGGATTTATCCAGGCATGGTTCATATTTAATCTATGGCTTTAACACTATTAATGCTCCATCCACTCATGGCTAAGCCCTTGGAATGGATCGAAACATGCACTTATGATTGACTGGATGGCTTGCAATTGCTTGCTGGGATCAGCAAAATGAGGTCGTCAGCATCACAAATGACAATTCAACTCGCTCCACCTCACATCGAGAAATGGCTGAAGGCACTGGACACAGCAAAGGCTTTGGGCCCTGACAATATCCTGGCTGTCGTACTGAAGACGGGAACATTACCCAAGCTTTTCCCGTACAGCTACAACAGTGACTTCGGCCTGATAATGTGGAAAACTGCCCTGTCCACAAAAAAAGCAGGGAAAATACTAACTGGTCAATTGCTGTTCCATCAGTCTACTCTTAATCATCAATAAATAATGGAAGAAGTCATTGACAGTGCTATCATGGTGGCTGGTTTAGTTCAGTGGGCTAGACCGCTGGTTTGTGATGCAGAACAAGGCCAGCAGCGCGGGTTCAATTCCCGTACCAGCCTCCCTGAACAGGCGCCGGAATGTGGCGACTAGGGGCTTTTCACAGTAACATGTGACAATAAAAGATTATTATTATTATCAAGCGGCAGTTACTCAGCAATAACCTGCTCACTGACACTCAGTTTGGGTTCCGCCAGGGTCACTCAGCTCCTGACCTCATTACAGCCTTGGGTCAAACATGGACAAAAGAGCTGAATGCCAGAGGTGAGGGGAGAGTGACTGCCCTTGACATCAGGGCAGCATTTGACTGAGTGTAACATCAAGGAGCCCAAACAAAACTGGAGTCAATGGGAATTGGTGGAAAACTCTCCACTGGTTGGAGTCATACCCGGCACAAAGGAAGATGGTTGTGGTAGTTGGAGGTCAATCATCTCAGCTCCAGGATATCACTGCAGGAGTTCCTCAGGGTCGTGTCTAAGACCCAAAGGAAGTGTGTCCTGCCATATAGTTTTAGTTTTAGTTTCACTTTTGTTTTCAGCAGAGCACACAGCAGTCAGCTCTGCTGCTGTTTTCTTCAAGCTAGACCCATATATCAATATATATGTGCCTAGTCTCAATAAATGAATCCACAATGTGTTTACCCAATCTCTTCTGAAGGATTGGTCCCTTTATATCATTATAAAAACACACCAACCACCTTCAGCTGTTTCATCAATGACCTTCCTTGCAACATGAGGTCAGAAGTTCGCTGATAACATAAAATGCTCGGCACCATTCGCGACTCCTCAACTACTGAAGCAGTCCATGTGAAAATGCAGCAAGACCGGGACAATATCCAGGCTCGCGCTGATATGTAGCAAGTAACATTTGCGCCAGCAAATGACCATCTCCAATAAGAGAGAATCTAACCATCGCCCTTTGATATTTCACGTCATTTCCATCTTTTAAACTGATGGACATCTTTGAAAATATCTAAAGGTTTGAAAGGGTAGACATGGCTCCCTTTGGAAGGGAGATCAAAACTAGAGGCCTTCGATATAAGATCGTCACTAATGAATCCAGCCGGTAATTCAGGAGAAACCTCTTTCCTCAGAGAGTGATGACAATGTGCTCCCATAGGTCGTAGCTGGAGTAAATAGCCTAGACTATTCAAGGGGAAGTTAGACAAACACACAAGGGAGAAAGGAATTGAATAGTCATTGGAGAAAGATGGGAGGAGGTTTGAGTGGGTCATATGGACGTACAATGGGGCAGTGGTTAGCACTGCTGCCTCACAGCACCAGGGACCCGGGTTCAATTCCGACCTTGGGTCACTGTCTGTGTGGAGTTTGTACGTTCTCCCCGTGTCGGCGTGGGTTTCCTCCGGGGGCTCCGGTTTCCTCCCACAGTCCAAAGATGTGCAGGTTAGGTGGGTTGGCCATGCTAAATTGCCCATTAGTTTCCAAAAATGTGCAGGTTAGGTGGATTGGCCATGATAAATTGCCCCTTAGTGTCCAAAGATGTGTAGGTTAGGTGGATTGGCCACGCTAAATTGTCTCTTAGTGTCCAAAGATGTGCAGGTTAGGTGGATTGGCCATGCTAAATTGTCCCTTAGTGTCCAAAGATGTGCAGGTTAGGTGGATTGGCCATGTTAAATTGTCCCTTAGTGTCCAAAGATGTGCAGGTTAGGTGGATTGGTCATGTTAAATTGTCCCTTAGTGTCCAAAGATGTGCAGGTTAGATGGATTTGCCATGATCAATTGCCTCTTGGTGTCCAAAGATGTATAGGTTAGGTGGATTGGCCATGCTAAATTGTCCCTTAGTATCCAAAGATGTGCAGGTTAGGTGGATTGGCCATGCTAAATTGTCCCTTAGTGTCCAAAGATGTGCAGGTTAGGTGGATTGGCCATGTTAAATTGTCCCTTAGTGTCCAAAGATGTGCAGGTTAGGTGGATTGGCCATGTTAAATTGTCCCTTAGTATCCAAAGATGTGCAGGTTAGGTGGATTGGCCATGCTAAATTGTCCCTTAGTATCCAAAGATGTGCAGATTAGGTGGATTGGCCATGCTAAATTGACCCTTAGTGTCCAAAGATATAAGAACATAAGAACTAGGAGCAGGAGTAGGCCATCTGGCCCCTCGAGCCTGCTCCGCCATTCAATGAGATCATGGCTGATCTTTTGTGGACTCAGCTCCACTTTCCGGCCCGAACACCATGACCCTTAATCCCTTTATTCTTCAAAAGACTATCTATCTTTATCTTAAAAAACATTTAATGAAGGAGCCTCTACTGCTTCACTGGGCAAAGATGTACAGGTTAGCTGGATTGGCCATGATAAATTGTCCCTTAGTGTCCAAAGGTTGGGTGGGATTACGGGGAGAGGGTGGTGGGATTGGGCCTAGGTAGGGTGCTCTTTCGGAGGGTCAATGCAGACTCGGTGGGCCGAATGGTCTCCTTCTGCTCTCTGGGGATTCTATGAAATAAACCAGTTGGCCGAATGGCCTGTTTCTGTACTGTAAATTTGAGGTAAGTCTATGTCAGCGCAGATGTCCAGTAACCACAGTTACATAACCACACTCCCCTCTTCGGCCACAAATGTTGGAAAAGAGCAACAATGACACGGAAGCCAGGCACCAAATGTTTAGAAAGTTGGGCTCTCAGCTTCGTAAATACTTGCATCAACTTGTGCTTGTGGGATGTATGTGGAAATCCATTTGAACATCTGAGAAAGGACACGCACCAATGTGGGCTTCTCCTCAATACGCTTTACACGTGTTGAACACAAAAAAAAACTTAATTATTAACCGGAAATGCTGGCGAAACCGCCTCCTCTGCAATGGGCAGACCAGGCACAGATGGGGTGATCGCTTTGCGGGACGCCTTCGCTCGGTCCGCAAGCATCACCCCACGACCTTCCGGTCGATTCCCACTTGATTCACCATCTTTCTCTCGTGGTCACATTTCTGTCCTCGCCAAGTTGCAATATTCCAGTGACGCCCAACGCAAGCTGGAGGATCAGCGCCTCATCTTCTGATTAGCCACTTTACAGCCTTCTAGATGCAACATTGAGTTCAACAACCTCAGACCATGGACTGTCCACCATTTTGAATTTTCTTTCCCCCACGTGCCAGTCTGCATCTTGTTCTCCATGTTTTTTCTTTCAGACAGTGCTGACCCTTTTTTTTGCCATTAACACCTACCTTGGGTCTCAGCTTTAGGGTCTGATTGAACAGCCTTGTTGCCACGGCTCTGGGCAGGGTGGCACCTTAGCACCCCTGATGCCACCCAGGGTTCCGAGGTGGCAGTGCCGCGCTGGCAGGAGCACTGTCCGGGTACCTGACTGGCAGTGACAAGGTGCCCAGGTGACAGGTTGCCAAGGCTGGGGATTGGGCCCTGATGAGATGGGGCAAGGGGGGCCCGAGGACCCCCTAATTAGCAAGTTGGGGCATTGGGGGGAGTCTGGGGGCCACGGTGGGCGGGTGGTCGAGAAATTGGGGCAGCATTTAAAAATGGCGCCCCGATCTCTTCCTGCACCGATGGGCTAAGTGGAGCCTCGGCGGGGTGTTCCTTGCAGAATTCCCCCTCAAAACAAAGTCCCGTTTAATCGTGGGGTCATTCCCGCACTGCAGGTTCCTAGAAATACCCCGCTTTCCAAGCCCAAAACGGAACTCTGTTTTATTTTCGTTAAATCGCGCTCATTGTCTTTAATACTATTATTACAACTCCCTTTGCCTTTAATACTATCATTGCCACTCCCTTTGTCTTTAATACTATCATTACCACTCCCTTTATCTTTTGTTTTATGACATGTTTGTCATTTAATCTCTCCTGTCCTCTAACCTAGCCATGACTTTCTATTTTGCTCCACCTGTCCACCCTCCCACGTTTTTCAACAGCACGGACCCCTCACATTCCTACCTCTCTCCATTTTTAAAGAATAGTCATATTGAGCTCGGAACGTTAACTCTGTTTCTCTCTCTTCACAGATGCTGCCAGACCTGCTGAGTTCTTCCGGCATTTTCTGTTTTATTTCGGATTTTCAGTAACCGCAGTATTTTGCTTTTACACAAGCGAGCTCGCTGGGATGTGAAGTTTGAGCGCGTGCGCATGGAATCGTGCGAAAAGTCATGTCACATGTGCTGGAAGGGATACAGCCGACTCTCTGTATGCTCCACATTCCTCTGAACTAACAACGCCAGACCAGGTGGCACAGGCTTAAAAAGATCATTTGAATTTATTGCAAAGCAAAATTATGCGGAGGTAAGAATCAGAATTCTCTGCTCCCCCAGCTGCATGCTTCTCGGCGGCATGCCATTTGCTGGTGGTGGGATTCTATCTTCCCATTACTTGTCAATGGGAGTTCCATGGGGTGGACCAGCTGGTTTAACAGCCTTATTAACATGCTGCCAGGTGACTTCCTTTCTTTATTCTTTTATGTGATGTGGGCGTTGCTGTCTAGGCCCAGCATTTATTGCCCATCCCTAATTGCCCCTTGAGAAGGTGGTGGTGAGCCGCCTTCTTGAACCGCTGCAGTCCCTGTGGTGTAGGTACACCCACAGTGCTGTTAGGGAGGGAGTTCCAGGATGTTGCCCCAGTGACAGTGAAGGAACGGCCGATATATTTCCAAGTCAGGATGGTGAGTAACTTCGAGGGGAACCTCCAGGTGGTGGGGCTCCCAGGTATCTGCTGCCCTTGTCCTTCTAGACGGTAGAGGTTGTGAGTTTGGAAGGTGCTGCCTGAGGAACCTTGGTGAGTTGCTGCAGTGCATCTTGTAGATGGTACACACGGCTGTTACTGTGCGTCGGTGGTGGAGGGAGTGAATGTTTAAGGTAGTGGATGGGATACCGATCAAGTGGGGCTACTTTGTCCTGAATGGTGTTCAGCTTCTTGAGTGTTGTTCGAGCTGTACTCATCCAGGCTAGTGGAGAGCGTTCCATCACACTGGATAATAGCAAATTACTCCGGATGCTGGAATCTGAAACCAAAGCAAAAATGCTGGAAAACCTCAGCAGGTCGGGCAGCATCCCTTTGGGTCATCTGGTCTCGAAACGTTAGCTCTTTTCTCTCCCT
This sequence comes from Scyliorhinus torazame, assembly GCF_047496885.1. Lineage (NCBI taxonomy): Eukaryota > Metazoa > Chordata > Chondrichthyes > Carcharhiniformes > Scyliorhinidae > Scyliorhinus > Scyliorhinus torazame. The sequence goes on along the minus strand of NC_092738.1, from coordinate 17,827,650 downwards.
ACAGATGCTGCCAGACCTGCTGAGATTTTCCAGCATTTTCGCTTTGTATTCCATCACACTCCTGACTTGTGCCTTGTGGATGGTGGACAGGCTTTGGGGAGTCAGGAGGTGAGTTACTCTCCGCAGGATTTCCAGCCTCTGACCTGCTACAGTATTTATATGGCTGGGTCCAGTTTAGTCTCTGGTCAATGGTAGCCCCCAGGATGTTGAGAGGGAGGGATTCGGTGATGGTAATGCCATTGAATGCCAGAGTGTCCATCGTGCTTGCAATGTTAAATTGCTACGAGTAATGGTGGGAGTTGGGGGGCTGAATTCCACCCCTTACACTACCCCTGCCACCCTCATGCCTGCTCTAACCAGGAGGCAGCCATTGCAATATAACATACACCCAGATGGCATTTGAAAAGCAAACCTTATATTTGGCAATTCAATCGGTTGAGATAACAAAGGGTATCTTGTCCTTTGGACAACCTTACATATATTAGCTTATCATAGGTCAGCGGCATCTATTCAATCAATCTTTACCTGATGAGGTATTGTTTACAGAAGACAAGGACAGATTTGAAATCGAGCTAAATTCATGATACGGGGAACCAACCTAGTGCAGGAATAGGCAGTGCGCAATTTAAGAGGTGAGCTTGGCCTTGTAGAGGGGATTAGAAATCTGGGCTTGCGTTCCCCATAACTTTCCATCCACCCTTTGCCTGGAGTAAACTCCATGACAATAACCCCTTTGGGAATCTACCATTTTGTCTCATTCACATCCAGTTTCACTCCATGAAGCAAGCCAAACAGTCTAGATTGTGACACTCAAACTCGCTTCTCACAGATTCCATCGGTTCTCACTCAAGCTGCTCAGTAGGGCTGTCCTGTGCCGGGCAAGATGGCCGCCCTGAAGTCCACGTCCTGTCAGAGAGAGAAGCAGCAGAATCCAGCTGGCACAAACACTCTTGCAAGGCTGCAAACATTATCGTGATCGTCAACATCCCCCAAAGGCCAATTTTTTCTGCAAAAGATATTTTTTTGTCAAGAAATGGCATGAATATTATCTATCCCAGGGTGTTATAGAACATAGAACATAGAACAATACAGCGCAGTACAGGCCCTTCGGCCCACGATGTTGCACCGAAACAAAAGCCATCTAACCTACACTATGCCATTATCATCCATATGTTTATCCAATAAACTTTTAAAAGCGCTCAATGTTGGCGAGTTCACTACTGTAGCAGGTAGGGCATTCCACGGCCTCACTACTCTTTGCGTAAAGAACCTACCTCTGACCTCTGTCCTATATCTATTACCCCTCAGTTTAAAGTTATGTCCCCTCGTGCCAGCCATATCCATCCGCGGGAGAAGACTCTCACTGTCCACCCTATCCAACCCCCTGATCATTTTGTATGCCTCTATTAAGTCTCCTCTTAACCTTCTTCTCTCCAACGAAAACAACCTCAAGTCCATCAGCCTTTCCTCATAAGATTTTCCCTCCATACCAGGCAACATCCTGGTAAATCTCCTCTGCACCCGCTCCAAAGTCTCCACGTCCTTCCTATAATGCGGTGACCAGAACTGTACGCAATACTCCAAATGCGGCCGTACCAGAGTTCTGTACAGCTGCAACATGACCTCCCGACTCCGGAACTCAATCCCTCTACCAATAAAGGCCAACACTCCATAGGCCTTCTTCACCGCCCTATCAACCTGGGTGGCAACTTTCAGGGATCTATGTACATGGACGCCTAGATCCCTCTGCTCATCCACACTTTCAAGAACTTTACCATTAGCCAAATATTCCGCATTCCTGTTATTCCTTCCAAAGTGAATCACCTCACACTTCTCTACATTAAACTCCATTTTCCACCTCTCAGCCCAGCTCTGCAGTTTATCTATATCCCTCTGTAACCTGCTACATCCTTCCACACTATCGACAACACCACCGACTTTAGTATCGTCTGCAAATTTACTCACCCACCCTTCTGCGCCTTCCTCTAGGTCATTGATAAAAATGACAAACAGCAACGGCCCCAGAACAGATCCTTGTGGTACTCCACTTGTGACTGTACTCCATTCTGAACATTTCCCATCAACCACCACCCTCTGTCTTATTTCAGCTAGCCAATTTCTGATCCACATCTCTAAATCACCCTCAATCCCCAGCCTCCGTATTTTTTGCAATAGCCTACCGTGGGGAACCTTATCAAACGCTTTGCTGAAATCCATATACACCACATCAACTGCTCTACCCTCGTCTACCTGTTCAGTCACCTTCTCAAAGAACTCAATAAGGTTTGTGAGGCATGACCTACCCTTCACAAAGCCATGCTGACTATCCCTGATCATATTATTCCTATCTAGATGATTATAAATCTTGTCTCTTATAATCCCCTCCAAGACTTTACCCACTACAGACGTGAGGCTCACTGGTCTATAGTTGCCGGGGTTGTCTCTGCTCCCCTTTTTGAACAAAGGGACCACATTTGCTGTCCTCCAGTCCTCTGGCACTATTCCTGTAGCTAATGATGACATAAAAATCAAAGCCAAAGGTCCAGCAATCTCTTCCCTGGCCTCCCAGAGAATCCTAGGATAAATCTCATCAGGTCCCGGGGACTTATCTATTTTCAGCCTGTCCAGAATTGCCAACACCTCTTCCCTACGTACCTCAATGCCATCTATTCTATTAGCCTGGGGCTCAGCATTCTCCTCCACAACATTATCTTTTTCCTGAGTGAATACTGACGAAAAATATTCATTTAGTATCTCGCCTATCTCTTCAGGCTCCACACACAACTTCCCATCCCTGTCCTTGACTGGTCCTACTCTTTCCCTAGTCATTCGCTTATTCCTGACATACCTATAGAAAGCTTTTGGGTTTTCCTTGATCCTTCCTGCCAAATACTTCTCATGTCCCCTCCTTGCTCGTCTTAGCTCTCTCTTTAGATCCTTCCTCGCTACCTTGTAACTATCCATCGCCCCAATGCTGTTATGTTATGCTGTTTGATTAACATAAGTTGCTACTGACCATAGACGACGTTGAAAGGCCCTCCAGTCCTTGAAGTAAGTTGAAAGGATTTATTCAGTAACAACAACTAGATAAATGAGTTCGACACTCTACTGATCTAACTCTAGTAACTCAGTGATAATGATTAACTGTACAACTGGGAACTGAGATCTAAACTATTCTGGTGCTAATCCTACAGTCCCTGCCAGGAGTGAGAGGGAGGGTCTAGTGTGTGTCTGGTTTTATAATGAGTTGTGTAGTGCCCTCTAGTGGTCATGTCTCAGCCGGGTGTTCTGATTAACCCCTTAGTTTCATGTCAGTCTACATATCATTACATCTCCCCCTTTTTCTTTTACATTACAGGTGTGGCACTAGGGAAACTGTGTGACAAAGTTAGATATAATGATATGATATGTACAATTTTGTTATATAGAGAGCAAACAGGGAAGAGAAAATGTTCACAGGTTCAGTCTTTGAGGCTCCCGCCTCATCCTTGATGACCCCTGAGAGGTGGCGGCAGAGACGTCGGTGGCGTGATCGCTGTGTGTGTCTCACGACCAGTGGAAACGTCGGTCAGGATGTCTTGAAGGATTGCCTCAACAAACGGCAGTGAAGGGGCGATCAGTGGCGGCCATATTTTCTGAAGTGCCCTTCGATTTCTGCGGACGATGGTACCATCAACCATTTGTATCACATCGGACCTGGGTGCAGCTTGTCGAATAACAACAGCTGGAGCAGACCAGCCACCATCAGATATTCTGATTCTGACGGTGTCTGCTGGAGGTAGCGCGTCCAGATCAGTTGCATGTTTGTCACAGTGATGCTTCTGACCATCACGAAGCCATCAAATCTTGTGTATCACCGGTAGGAGTTCTGGATTAGGCAGTTGTAGGGCCGGAAGCGTTGTTCGCAGGTCCCTGTTCATCAGCAGTTGAGCCGGTGACAGGCCAGATGCTAAGGGAGCAGCACGATACGAGAGTAGTGCTGGATGAATGTTGGATGCAGAATGCAAGGCTTTGTTGATGAGCTGTTTGACTGTGCGTACCCCCTTTTCCACCTTGCCGTTGGACTGCGGGTAGTGTGGACGAGAGGTGACGTGCTTGAAATTGTAGCACTTTGCAAACGCGGTCCATTCTCGACAGTGAAAGCATGGTCCATTGTCATTCATGACCGTGTTTGAGATGCCGTGACGAGAGAAGGCCTCTTTGCACGTTTTGATCAGGGTTTGTGAGGTGAGGTCAGACAGCTTCAGTACTTTAGGGAAGTTCAAGTAGTAGTCTATGAGTAGTACGTAGTCACGACCATTGGAGTGGAAGAGGTCAATGCCTACCTTGGACCCCGGAGAGGTTTCCACGTTGTGTGGTTGCAGAGTCTCCTTACACTGCGCTGGTTGGAACTTCTGGCAAGTCTCACAGCTCAAGACCATGTCCGTGACGTCCTGATTGATGCCAGGTCTGCATTTTTCTATGCCCAGGTGGCCCTCGTGGATCTGACGAAGTACCATGGGCCTGAGACGCAGCGGAATCACTATTCGGACCATTCTCAGCAGTATACCGTTGATCACTGTCAGGTCGTCTTTGATGTTGTAGAATTGCGGGCATTGCCCTTTCGGCCAACCATGGTTTAGGTTGTGAATTACTCGTTGCAGCAAGGGATCTGCGCCCGTCTCTGCTCTGATGAGAATTATCTTTTCGTCCGTTGCAGGAAGGTTGTCTGCGTACATTTGTACCTGGGCTTCAATTTGTCAGATCATCACTAGTGACTCACTTGGTGAAGTGACTGAGCGGGACAACGCGTCGGCAATGATGAGATCCTTGCCAGGCGTGTATACAAGATTGAAGTCATACCTTCTAAGTTAAAGTAGAATTCTCTGTAGCCGAGGAATCACGTCATTGAGGTTCTTCTGTATCATGTGTACCAGGGGTCTGTGGTCTGTTTCAACGGTGAATGTTGGTTGGTTTCAAAATGCCTGTGAGAAGGCCTAGACACTCCTTTTCAATTTGAGCGTCTGTCGGTGTCATTGCACGTGATGCATATGCTATTGGGACCCATGACGAGGTGCCATCTTTCTGCAGCAACACTGCTCCAATGCCATCCTGACTGGCGCCAGTCGAAACCTTGGTTTCACGGTCAGGGTCACAGAACGCTAAAACGGGTGCTGTGGTGAGCTTTGCCTTCAACTCCAACCACTCGTTCTGATGTTCTGACTTCCATTCGAAAGAGGTGGATTTCTTATGCTTCAACGGCCTTTATCTCCTCCGTGTCGGGGCGTACGGCCGTGTTCCGATATCTGGTCGCCCAGGAACTTGAGCGTGGACATTCCAAAGCTGCACTTGGATCTGTTTAACTTGAGGCCACGCTCGTGTATGCGTCTGAATACCCTCTTCAGTCGCGACACACGTTCCTCTGGAGTCGAGGACCAGATGATAACATCATCCACATCGACACAAACTCCGTCTATCCCTTCCAACATCTGTTCCATGATGCAGTGGAATATTTCAGATGCCGAGATGATCCCAAATGGAATTTGGTTGGAGCAGAATCTGCCGAAAGGCGTGTTGAAGGTGCAGAGCTTTCTGCTGGATTTTTCTAGTTGGATTTGCCAGAATCCTTGGGGTGCATCTAGCTTGTTAAAGAAACCCGCATGTGCCATTTCGCTTGTGATCTCTTCTCTTTTTGGGATCGGGTATTGTTCCCTCATGATGTTTTTATTGAGATCGTTGGGATCGATGCAGATTCTTAAGACCCCCGAGGACTTTTTGACGCACACCATCGAACTGACCCAGTCAGTTGGTTCAGTAACTTTGAAGATGATGTCTTTCTTCTGAAGACTCGCAGATTCTGATTTTAACCGATCCCTCAGGCACTCGCCTGGACGAGTGAGCCACTGGTTTTGTATCAGCACGCAGCAGAATCTGATATTGATATGGAAGTGTGCCCATGCCGCTGAAGACTTCTGGGTATTGTTCCAGTATTCCGTCAATGCTGGTCTGGAGAGCGTGATGAGAAGACGTCATGGTGTGGACTCTTCGAATGAGGTTCAGTTGCTTGCAGGCTGGCGCACTGAACAGCGATGACTTGTCAGGGTGAACAATCTCAAACCTCAGGCTCGCCTCCCTGTCGTTGTTGGATACAGCTAAATGGCATGACCCCAGTGAGGAAATCGCGTTGCCATTGTAGTCCTGGAGTTGGCAGGCAGCTGGAAGGATTTTGGGAGCGTTCTTGATCTTCGTAAAGTCGAACTTCGAGATCAGGTTAGCGGAGGTACCTGTGTCCAGTTTGAACTTAATGGGCAGTTTACAGTTAACACTGTGTTCCATCCAGCTCGTCAATGGCATGGATTGACTTCACTTGCAAAGTGTTCTGTGCGGAGGTTTCGAACTTGCCGATGATTCCCACTTGGAATGGTTTATCCAGGTATTCCTCGTCTGGATCCGTTGAGGTAAGGATCTGCACTGGGCAGCATAATGATTAAGTTTCCCGCAGTTGAGACAGTGTTTGCCGGTTGCAGGGCATTTTTTTCTAAACTGGGCATTTCCACAATTTGTGCACATCATTGCGTCACCGTCATGATGTTCCGTGCATCTTCGCGCATGCGCGGTGCGGTTTTCGGCCCCTTCGTACCTTCGCTCCTTGTGCGCCTGCGCGGAGCGTCTCGCGGGCATTTCATACTTTTTCTTGTACTGCGCATGAGCGGGGCCCGGATTCGAGCGCGCAAGATGGCTGCCGTCAGAAACATGGGGGCGCTGCAATCAGGAGATGGCCTGGACACACTCGACCTCGAGGGAGGCTTTTCCACCATGTTCCACGCTCTTATACTGTAGGTAGCGATTTTTTGAGTGTTCATGCACCGTGCATGTTTCTATGGCAATTTCTCAAGTCATGTGTTTGAGCTTTAGTAGTTGCTCTCTGAGAGGATCAGAGTGTATTCCAAAAACTATCTGGTCTCTGATAATCGAGTCAGCCAGTGCAGCAAAGTTACAAGATTGGGCCAGCAGTCTGAGGTTCGTGAAAAACTGTTGAAGGATTCATCTGTTCCTTGCGTCTTTTTCTTAAAAATGTAGCGCTCAAAGATTTCATTTTCCTGGACCTCGCAATGGCTATCAAATTTTTTAAGGATGGTTTCATACTTAGTTTTGTCCTGCCCATCTGTATAGTTAAACGAGTTGTAGATCTCTAACGCGTGATCACCAGCAGCAGTCAATAAGAGAGCTATTTTCCGAGCATCGGTCACGTTTGTTAAATCAGACGCCTCTGCGTACAGTTGGAATTTTTGTATGAACAAGTGCCAGTTAACACTAAGGTTACTGTTGGTCCTGAGGTGGTGAGGAGCTTGTGGTTTGCCCATCGTGCCTGGATTCGACAGTGTAGTTCCAGATACTTCTGTTGTCGAATAGCTGTCTTGATTGTTTCGCTAAACTTACTGAATTTACCGAGGTAGATGCAGCAGCCACTACTGGTACCATGTTATGTTATGCTGTTTGATTAACATAAGTTGCTACTGACCATAGACGACGTTGAAAGGCCCTCCAGTCCTTGAAGTAAGTTGAAAGGATTTATTCGGTAACAACAACTAGATAAATGAGTTCGACACACTGCTGATCTAACTCGAGTAACTCAGTGATAATGATTAACTGTACAACTGGGATCTAGGCCACATGTGGTGACCCAGCCTGAGATCTAAACTATTCTGGTGCTAATCCTAGTCTCTGCCAGGAGTGAGAGGGAGGGTCTAGTGTGTGTCTGGTTTTATAATTAGTTGTGTAGTGCCCTCTAGTGGTCGTGCCACAGCCGGGTGCTCTGATTAACTCCTTAGTTTTATGTCAATCTATCATTACACAGGGTATCATTTGACTTAATAAGGGAGGTAAATTAAAATTTTGTAGATGGAATCTTCAGTGTGTATGGCATCTGAGTGGGAGGAATTGACAAGTGGAATGAGCTGCACTGGTGCCACAAACATGCAGCTGATGCCCAAGACCAGTGAGCACTCGATCGACATGCATCAAGGGTTCCAGCGGCAGCATTGTATTGCTGGCTTCCTCTGTGAAGTGACGCGGGAATCCAAAGTTAACCAAGGAGGAGGAATTCATCAAATCCCTGGAGATAATCCCGCCGCCGAGAAACACATGGCTGGAGGAGCAAAAAGTCCCGCCCATTGTTTGACTTCTATTTTGTGTGTTCATCATCTGTTCCTCAAATGCTTCAAATAGTGTAAATACTGAGACTTGCTCGCAAACAGGACAGATTTTTAAAATAGTGCTTCCTACACCTGGCCTGTCAATCAAAACAGTCCAGCAGAGGTTTTTTTTACTCTTACTGACAGCTTCAACCTGTTTTTTTTCATGTTTAAACAGCAGGGGATTTAAAGAAAAATCAGATCATGGCAGTTCAACAAATCTTATCAGACCTTCAAAGCATTTATGTCGACTGCATAAATTTGTTGATTCCCAACTGTGGATTAAGGCCCTTGGACTCGCCAAAATGTTAGAAGTCAGGACTAAATTCAAATGGTCCGACTGAGTTTGGTTTTCCTTCCTGTGGGCTGGATTCTCCCAAAATGGGACTATGTCCCCACGCTGGCGTAAAAATGGTGGCGTTTCACTCTGGTGTTTCCTTTCAAAAGGATCAGCTAATTCACTCACTAGCAGGGACCTAGAGTGATTCGCGCAGCGTTAGCTGCGGATATGGGCCCCCGCACTTCCAGTTTCAAGTCCGCGCTTGCGCATGGCGGCGGCCTCCAGCGATCGCGGCGAGCGCCATGGCGGACTCGGACCGCAGAGCAGCTGAAAAATGTAGGCCCCCCCCGATCGGCCGCGCGCCCGAAGATCTAACCCTGCCGATCTGTCCCCCAGCCACCTATAAGGCCCCCCACCCCCCCCCCCGGTGTCCGATCCCCCCGCCCCCCACCAGGGCGGCCGCGGACTGAGTCCGCAGCTGCCACACAAGCTTCCCGAATGGCGATAGGTGGTTAGAGCCACGCCGTCGGTAACTCAGCCGGCCAGGAGTGGAGGATCGCTGGGCGGGCCTCTGGCAATGGGCCCCCAGCCGCGCGGCGTACTCCGCGAACACGCCGATTCTCAGAATTACTTTGGCGCAGGGCTGCGGGGAATCCATGCCCGTGTGAGCCATTCCTAATTCCGCAGAAACCCGGCCCTCAGTCTACCGCTGAAGACAGAAAACTGTGAAAACAAGACAAGAGAATGAGGGACGGAACAGTAGCGATGGCTTTAAAGCCAGTGACACTGAAGGACTGGAACATGAAAGAGAAAAAGTATCATAAACAATGGGCTGGGAGCCCGTGACTGGCTTTGGAAAGCATTGTCAACCGAGATTAACTTGTGCCTTCTGTGCAACTCTCTTCCTGAAAAGGTGGTGGAAGCAGAGACTTTGAATATTTTTAAGGCAGGGGTGGATAGATTCTTGGTAACCAAGTGGGGGTGAAAGGTTACCGGGGGCAGGCCAGATGCAGATTTGAGATGACTATCAGATCAGCCATGATCTTATCAAATGGCGGAGCTGGCTCGATGAGGGGCTGAATGGTCTGATCCTGCTCCTTGTTTGTATATTTGATAGCAGATGCTCAAAGAAATTGGGACAAGATTAATACAGACAGAGAATAAATGTTTTCCTCCTGGCTTCTAAAGAAATGAGTCTTGCCAGGAAATCTGGAAGGCACCTGCCTGCAGGCAGTTTGACGGCTTATAAATTCCCTCTGTTTATTGGGAAACTTATGCCGAGTGACCTGGGCACGGTGAACAGATTATAATGAAGCACTGCTTCTTCCAAAGCCGTGATATACAGCTCAGGATCAAAACGCCTGTATCCCTAATGTGCCTTCTCAGAACGCTGCAATTGCTTCTTCAAGCCAACGGGTGAAGTGTTCCTTCACGTATGTGACTGACACTTTATTGTGCCCAGTATTTTACAGACGTAGAACTCCAAAGGGGGAAGGGTGCCAGGCTGGCAGTGCCAAGGTGTCTGGGTGGCACCAGCCTGGAGGCCGACCACCCAGGGGCCTTCGCTCACCTGGGAGCTCCCCCCAGGTAGCTTTCCGCCATTTGTGGGGACCAGTACTGAACGGTGCCCAGCTGGGGTGTCCTTGGCGAGGCTGGTGGATACCAGGTGGCTGTTCGATCCGGCAAAGGCAGAGGCAAGTCAGCATATACCAGCCTAGTCACACCCCTGTTCAGCCCCAGTGATAGTGAAGGAACGGCCGATATATTTCCAAGTCAGGATGGTGAGTGACTTGGAGGGGAACCTCCAGGTGGTGGGGCTCCCAGGTATCTGCTGCCCTTGTCCTTCTAGATGATAGTGGTCGTGGGTTTGGAAGGTTGTGTCGAAGGAGCCTCTGTGAGTTATTGCAGTGCATCTTGTAGATGGTACACACTGCTGCCACTGTGGAGGAATTGAATGCTTAAGGTGGTAAATAGGGTGCCAATCAAGTGGGGCTGCTTTGTCCTGGATGGTGTCGAGCTTCTTGAGTGTTGTTGGAGCTGCGCTCATCCAGGCAAGTGGAGAGTATTCCATCACACTCCTGACTTGTGCCTTGTAGATGGTGGACAGGCTTTGGGGAGTCAGGAGGTAAGTTACTCACCGCAGGATTCCCAGCCTCTGACCTGCTCTGGTAGCCACAGTGTTTATACGGCTGGTCCAGGTTCAGTTTCTGGTCAATAGTAATCCCCAAGATGTTGATAGTGGAAGATTCAGCGATGGTAATCACTTTATATGTCAAAGGGCCATGGTTAGATTCTCTCTTATTATAGAATTTACAGTGCAGAAGGAGGCCATTCGGCCCATCGAGTCTGCACCGGCTCTTGAAAAGAGCACCCCACTTAAGCCCACACTTCCAACCTATCCCCGTAACCCAGTAACCCCACCTAACCTTTTTTGGACACTGAGGGCAATTTAGCACGGCCAATCCACCTAACCTGCACATCTTTGGACAGTGGGAGGAAACCGGAGCACCCGGAGGAAATCCAAGCAGACACGGGGATAATGTGCAGACTCCGCACAGACAGTGACCCAGCGGGGAATCGAACCTGGGACCCTGGAGCTGTGAAACAACTGTGCTGACCACTGTGCTACTGTGCTGCCCATTGTAGGAGATGGTCATTGCCTGGCACTTGTGTGGTGTGAATGTAACTTGCCACTTGTCAGCCCAAGCCTGGATATTGTCCAGGTCTTGCTGCATTTGGACACGGACTGATTCAGTGTCTGAGGAGTCGCGAATGGTGCTGAACATTGTGCAGTCATCCGCAAACACCCCCACGTCCGACCTTATGATGGAAGGAAGGTCATTCATGAAGCCGCTGAAGATGGTTGGGGCCGAGGACACGACCCTGAGGAACTCCTGCAGTGATGTCCTGGAGCTGAGATGATTGACCTCCAACCACCACAACCATCTTCCCTTGTGCCGGGTATGACTCCAACCAGCGGTAGCTCCTCCACCCCCTGCCTCCCCTGTTTCCCATTCACTCCAGTTTTTCCAGGTATCCTTGACAACAGTCAGGGATTAGCAAAGCTCAACCCCATGCCCTTCCACCCCAGCCCTCAATAAAATCAGTGCCAATGTCTAGCTTGCTTCATCAACACTGCCTTAATCAGCCTCACCTCTTGGATTGGCAGATAACACTGGTGATTGATAGTGAGGGAAGAGAAGATCAAAATCTTATAGCCACCCAGGTTGATAGGGTTGTGAAGAAGGCCTATGGAGTGTTGGCCTTTATTGGTAGAGGGATTGAGTTCCGGAGTCGAGAGGTCATGTTGCAGCTGTACAGAACTCTGGTCCGGCCGCATTTGGAGTATTGCGTACAGTTCTGGTCACCGCATTATAGGAAGGACGTGGAGGCTTTGGAGCGGGTGCAGAGGAGATTTACCAGGATGTTGCCTGGTATGGAGGGAAAATCTTATGAGGAAAGGCTGACGGACTTGAGGTTGTTTTCGTTGGAGAGAAGAAGGCTAAGAGGAGACTTAATAGAGGCATACAAAATGATCAGGGGGTTGGATAGGGTGGACAGTGAGAGCCTTCTCCCGCGGATGGATATGGCTGGCACGAGGGGACATAACTTTAAACTGAGGGGTAATAGATATAGGACAGAGGTCAGAGGTAGGTTCTTTACGCAAAGAGTAGTGAGGCCGTGGAATGCCCTACCTGCTACAGTAGTGAACTCGCCAACATTGAGGGCATTTAAAAGTTTATTGGATAAACATATGGATGATAATGGCATAGTGTAGGTTAGATGGCTTTTGTTTCGGTGCAACATCGTGGGCCGAAGGGCCTGTACTGCGCTGTATTGTTCTATGTTCTATGTTCTATGAATCATAGAATTTACAGTGCAGAAGGAGGCCTTCGGCCCATCAAGTCTGCATCGGCCCTTACAAAGAGCAACCCACTCAAGCTCACGTATCTACCCAATCCCCGTAACCAAGTAACCCCCACTTAACCTTTTTGGACACGAAGGGCAATTTAACACGGCCAATCCGTGATAGGCAGTAGGCAGCACGTAGCATTGTGGTTAGCACAATTGCTTCACAGCTCCAGGGTCCCAGGTTCGATTCCGGCTTGGGTCACTGTCTGTGCGGAGTCTGCACATCCTCCCCGTGTGTGCGTGGGTTTCCTCCGGGTGCTCCGGTTTCCTCCCACAGTCCAAAGATGTGCAGGTTAGGTGAATTGGCCATGATAAATTGCCCTTAGTGTCCAGAATTGCCCTTAGTGTTGGGTGGGGTTACTGGGTTATGGGGATAGGGTGGAGGTGTGGGCCTTGCGTAGGGTGCACTTTCCAAGAGCCGGTGCAGACTCGATGGGCAGAATGGCCTCCTTCTGCACTGTAAATTCTATGATCTATGATCCACCTAACCCGCACATCTTTGTACTGTGGGAGGAAACCGGAGCACCCGGAGGAAACCCATGCCGACACGTACAGACTCTGCAGCCAGTGACGCAGCTGGGAATCGAACCTGGGACCCTGGAGCTGTGAAGCAACTGTGCTAACCACTGTGCTACCGTGCTTCCCTATTGGGGAACTTTAACAAACTCAAAAAGCTTAGAGTGAAACTTTCCAGTCCTGCCCGGCCTAGAAGAACACAGAGGTAAAGGTTAAATCAAAGAGATGGACTGAGAGGTAGCTTTGGAAAGCAAGATGGAGGGTGGGAAGTCCAGCTATTCCTCTTGCTCCTCTTCTTAGGCTTGCCAACCCTCCAGGATTGGCTTGGAGATCAATCTCCAGGACATGGCTGCCTGCGACCCTGGAGAAAAACCACTGGCCGGGACGTTCATTTCCAATTTTCTTTGAACATTTCTCTTTGCAAGATATAAAACGATTGAAAATGGGGAGGGCGGCTGTAAGGCGGACAGTCAAGCATCATCCAGTTGGGTAATGAGTCATTTTTGCTTTCCGATTGGCGTCAGAAGGTCAGTGCGTCACAAGGATTGGCTGAACAATGGTCAACGGGGACGGGGCATGCGATGAAACCTTCAGGGATACATTCCATCACAGTTGGCAACCCTAACCTCCTGGGTCTCTCCAAGGCATCAAAAGAGGGTCGGGGTGTAGGGCAAGATAAAATGCAACGTCCAGGTTCGATTCTTGTAACAGCCTCCCCGAACAGGCGCCGGAATGTGGCGACTAGGGGCTTTTCACCGTAACTTCATTTGAAGCCTACTTGTGACAATAAGCGAATTTCATTTTCATGTGGCCTAATTATGTGTTGGAGTAAATGCCATGTTCTGGTATTTCAACTGTGTTTCTGATGTGCAATTGCGAATCCAATTCTACCACAACAAGCATTCGAAAAGTCTGCTTTTCAGTCATCTCTGCGCCACTCTTGCAATCAAAATTAATATTTTCCATGCCGGCATGCATTAGCTTGGACTCAGTCAAGCTAAACAACATTTGACAACCATTAGCCTGAATGCTGAGAGGTTTTCCCATCCCTTTGAAAAATGTCTGCCTGTGAACTTTGCTACCGCACAGAATTGTGTCTAGCATCTTTGACCCAGTCACCCAGATCATTTACGCAGATTGTGAAAGTATCAGGCCTAAGGGCTGCCCCCCGCCCCCCCCCCCCCCCCCCCCCCCGGGGAACACCGCTAATTCTTCTCCCTTACTCAAATAACACTCATTTCTAATTACCCTCTGCTTCCTAGTGCCTAGCTAGCTTTTCATCACATTACCACTTACCAGTCTCTTGTGAGCTACCTTATCAAATGGTTTTTGAAGTCGGGGGGGGGTTTACCAGATTTCTGCTCTGCGATTGCACCATAGATCATAGAATTTACAGTGCAGGAGGAGGCCATTCGGCCCATCGAGTCTGCATCGGCTCTTGGGAAGAGCACCCCACCGAAGGTCAACACCTCCACCCTATCCCCATAACCCAGTAACCCCACCCAACACTAAGGGCAATTTTGGACACGAAGGGCAATTTAGCATGGCCAATCCACCTAACCTGCACATCTTTGGACTGTGGGAGGAAACCGGAGCACCCGGAGGAAACCCACGCACACACGGGGAGAACGTGCAGACTCCGCACAGACAGTGACCCAAGCCGGAATCGAACCTGGGACCCTGGAGCTGTGAAGCAATTGTGCTATCCACAATGCTACAGTGCTGACCCATGGAGCCCAAGTTCAGCCTGAGAGCCAGAAGTTGCAGAGAAGGATAAATTACTTGGTCCCAGTGCCGCCTTACATTGTTTCGTCCGCCCGAAGATACTCAATAGGATCCAACTGGCAAATCGGAGTCCATCATTTGGGTTTTGCAATGTCTCGTTTCGCCGAATCCATCAGATTTTGAGCATACAACGAGAATAAACAGGCTTCGACCAAGTGACAGTGAAAGAATTCTCCTGAACCCGCAGGGAGCACATGGCTTTCCAGTGGTGACCACGGTAATTCCTGTCATTTTGTTTAAAGGTGGTCAAATTCCAGTTTGGGCGAGGTTTTCCCAGTTACCGGATGGAATTCTATGGCTCCATCACCACAGAGAGGCTGTAAAATGCGGTGAGCCGTTCAAACATCCATTGACTTCGGCGGGAGTGGAAAATCTCACTGACGGAAGATTCTACCCACTGTGAGTGAAGGACGATCACAAATGGAATGCTTTCCGACAAACCCTATTGAGAATAAAGTGATCGCGCAGAAGCAGCCCATTCAGTCCAACTGGTCTGCATTGGTGTATATCCTCCACACGAGGTGCAGTTCGACGTGTCCACCCTGTACCCATACCCCTTCCCCCCCAGCAGAAAGCCTTCATGATTTGACCAGAACAACAATCATGGAACATCTTCACACTGTATTCAGAATGTTTCTGCTGCCGAAGAAATCTTCACTCTGCGCTTGGCAACAAATGTGGATAGATGTGGACTGTGTTACAACACAAGTGAATTAACCAATAATCCTCAGAAAAATACCCAAAGTCTTTGGCCCCTTGGCTGCCTCATAATGACAGTCACCAGGTTTGTAAATTTAAACACAATTACTGTTTAATTATAATAAGAACTATCATGAAATATGCAGCAAATACAACTGGTTAACTATTAACTCATTCCTAATTCCCCACTTTAATCCCCCCCCCCCCCCCGTCACCCTCTACAGACACTCACAAGACAGACAAACACAGAAGGGAAGAAAGGGGTAAAAAAAAAACCCACATAGGTAAAAGAGAAAGAGTGTCTTTGTTTCAGATGGGTGTCTCTAGCATGCTTTCAGTTTGAGGTTTTACAGTAGGTTCCTCCAGGTCTCTGTAGTTTCAGGAATACAGAACTCACAGCCTTTCTGGAGAGAGTCTTTGGGTGCAGCCTGTAATGGTTTTCCTATAGATTCATCCATTCAGGTTCTCTACCGTTTCAGGAATACAGGACTCACAGCCTTTCTGGAGAGGGAGAGAAAACAGGTCCTTGTCTTTCTGTGCCGAGGATTCAACTGAGCTCCCTCAGGTCTCTGAGAACCAACCCACTGGGATAGGATCCAAACACCACCTGTTACCGGGCAGAGTATGGCCTTTTGGCCAATTCATTGGCCACCAGCCAATCTATCAAACCGAGTCCCACCCTATCTCTCTCTCTGGTGCCAATAAGTCTGAAGCTCCTGTTCCGACTAGGAGAGATTAGCAGAGTGTTTTCTTCTGTAACCTCTGAATTCCTCACTCCTCTTGACTTAAAGACGCATGTCCATTAATCATCCATGGATGAAAAATGATGATGGAAGAATAAAAGAAAGGGGAAGTAAGTGAATGAAGAGGGAGGACCCTAACAATTGAGATGGATGATATTAATGTCTCTGCTGAATAACACAGCACGCCAGGATCGGATTGTGGGGACGTGGCAGCACACTGATGTTCTGGAATTTTAGGAATCAGGAAATCTCCACTGAAGGGATGGAACAGGCCGACCTGTACACAGTCAACAACAGGGGTGAGTTAGAATGAGTCAAGGGGACTTTCCTCAATCCACACTTCCTCTTATGAAACACTGCCTGATTTCTGCAATGTCGGCAGTTCAAGAATGCAATACACTTCCAAACTAGGTAGAAATTCTACACATTGCCCATAAATCTTTTGCCAGATTCAACGCACACCCAGGTTTTATCATAGAATCATAGAATTTACAGAGCAGAAGGAGGCCATTCGGCCCATCGAGTCTGCACCGGCTCTTGGAAAGAGCACCCTACCCAAGGTCAACACCTCCACCCTATCCCCATAACCCAGTAACCCCACCCAACACTAAGGGCACTATCAATCTACTTTTCACCGTTCATCGTTACAGACCCCTGTTAGGAACTGTGAAAAATTCAGACTGCCATCAAGGCAGTCATTCAAAGCGAACTAAATACAACAAGAAACCCAATTAGGGTTAGGGTAACCCTAACCCATGGTGGAGTTCAAAACAATTGTGGCTAAGCAGAGTCCTGAGCTCCAGATTAACATAACACGGCCTGCTTTGCATGAATCCACAGAGCTTTAATTATATTTTTAGCAATCTCCTCTCTGCCAAGGAAGTTTCCAAAAGTTCTCTCAACTGAACCCATTAAAAACAAAGGAATAAGAGTCATTGGGATACAGAAGGAGGCCATTGAAGAAGGCAGTTCACCACCATCTTTTAAAGGGAAACGAGGGATGGGAAACAAATGCTGGCCGAACCAGCGATGTCCACATCCCGTTAATGAATTTAAAACAAATCCATCCATCTCTGAAATGATATGAAATGAAATGAAAATCGCTTATTGCCACAAGTAGGCTTCAAATGAAGTTACTGTGAAAAGCCCCTAGTCGCCACATTCCGGCGCCTGTTCGGGGAGGCTGTTACAGGAATTGAACTGTGCTGCTGGCCTGCCTTGGTCTGCTTTCAAAGCCAGCGATTCAGCCGTGCGCCATCCAATTAGATCATATCCAAATTTACCTGTCCTTGTTCAATAAAATTGGATGCACTAACTGAAAAGAAAGCTATTTATCTCTGCCTTTAAAGTTTCAGTTGACCCCTGTGTTCTGTGAACAGCCAGCCTTTTGGGATAAAGAGAATTCTAGATTGCCAGCCCCGTGATTTCGCTCCCACATGGTCAAACTCAGATGCACAAATCTTGGCTCAATGTTTGCCTTCCCGCCTCAGAATCAGAAAATTGTGGGCTCAAGGCCCCCACCAGAGACTTGGGCACAAAATGCAGGCCAAAACATCAGTGCAATACTGAGGGAGGGCTGCACTGTTGGAGACGCAGGCTGGGATTTTCCATCGTGGGTGGGGTGGGAAATTTGATGGACCAATCAAAGGTTCGTTGACTTCGGGTGGGAATTTCCAGTGGCAGGGAACAGGCTCCGGAATGTGGCGACTAGGGGCTTTTCACAGTAACTTCATTTGAGGCCTACTTGTGACAATAAGTGATTTTCATTTCATTTTCATTTCATCCCGGTCGCAGTCTTTCAGACAAGACCTTGGGGCAGCACGGTAGCACAGTTGCTTCACAGCTCCAGGGTCCCAGGTTCGATTCCCGGCTTGGGTCACTGCCTGTGCGGAGTCTGCACGACCCCCCCCCGTGTCTGCGTGGGTTTCCTCCGGGTGCTCCGGTTTCCTCCCACAGTCCAAAGGTGTGCAGGTTAGGTGGATTGGCCATGATAAATTGCCCTTAGTGTCCAAAAAAGGTTAGGTGGGATTACTGGGTTACAGGGATAGGATGGAGGTGTGGGCTTAAGTAGGGCCGGTGCACTCTTTGGGCCGAATGACCTCCTTCTGCACTGTAAATTCTATGACCTATGACCTTACGTCAAGGGCCCAGGGCAGTACGGTGGCTCAGTGGTTAGCACTGCTGCCTCACGGCACTGAGGTCCCAGATTCAATCCCGGCTCCCGGTCACATTCTCCCCATGTCGCCCCACAACCCAAAGATGTGCAGGGTAGGTGGATTGGTCACGCTAAATTGCCCCTTAATTGGAAAAATGAATTGGGTTCTCTAAATTTATTTTAAAAAGTCAAGGGCGCAAATGATGGGCGGGAAAAGATCAGCTGATCTATCAAGCAAGGTGCACATGTATGATGTGCAACAGACTCTCTTTACCCTCCCCCTTCAACAATGCAAGACCATAAGACCATTTGGCCCATTGATTCTGCTCCGCCATTCAATGAGACCATGACTGATCTGATGTGATAATCCCCAACTCCACTTTCCCACCTTATCCCCATAACCCTCGATTCCCTCACTGATTAAAAATCTGTCTATCTCGGCCTTGAACATACTTAATGACCCAGCCTCTACAGCTCTCTGCGGTAAAGAATTCCACAGATTCACTCCCCTCTGAGAGAAGAAATTCCTCCCCATCTCTGTCTGAAATGGGCGAACCCTCACTCTGAGATGTTGCCCTCTGGTCCTAGACTCTCCTACGAGGGGAAACAACCTCTCAGCATCGACCCTGTCAAGCCCCCTGAGAATCCTGCATGGCTCAATCAGGTCTTCCTGCAGTCTTTCTCCATCTAAATAATATTCAGCTCCTGGGAGAGAGAGCGCGAGAAAGAAAGAGAAAAGCTATTCCAAATACTGACTTTGGTGAGGTGTTAATGATAGGTTGCTGTACGTAAATTGACGACTGCGTTTCCCACATTACAAGAGCATTTCATTGGCAATGTACCGCTTTGCGACATTCCGAGGTTGTTAAAGATGCTACATGAAGGCAAGTCTTCACAATCTTCAGTTGCGCTATGCTTAAAAATAAGAAAACTAGTTGTGTCACTCTATTCCCAAGCACATGCACAGCCTTATAGAGAAATCAGTGGGGTTATCTTCAAACCGCTCAATACACTGTACCGCTGGCTAAATGAAATGTAGCTAATTTAGACTGGCTATGGTCTGCGCAGTGCTTCAGAGATGTGAAAAAATCATGCTTCATGATCGGTCCCCAATTCCTTTTGTCAGGGTAATTAAAATTCGGAGGTGTACAGATCAAAATCACACACTTCTGCAACTTCATTATCGTGCGATAAGGCTGCTTTTTATTAAAAATCCTTTAATTCCAGACTGCCAACACTAATTGCAAGGAGCCAATTAGATCCGCTTGGTCGTAAGGGAGTGTGAATTGGGAGAACATGTAACATTGAGGAAGAAGCAGAAATCAGAGAATTGCCTCGAAATTTGTGACACGAAGATTAGGATTTTTTTTAATACAACGCTCATTATTCTTCGCGTTTTTCTTTGACGTTGATGCATCTTCAGTTTTGTATGGTTGCACACTGGAATTTGTGTGCAGAACGGGTAGATTCTCATTTCGGCAAGAGGTACGTCCGCTGCAAATGACTGCTTGTATTTGGCATTCTTCGATAGGGTGCGAAAAGCAGGGGCGGGATTCTCCGATCGGCGACGGCGAAATCGCATTCGGCGATCTGCCGGAGAATCCCCGTTTACGGCGGAATTCGGGGCAGCGCTGCCTTTGCGATGCTCCGCCCTCTCAAAAACAGCATACTCGGGGAGTACGACGCGCGCCGTTGGGACGGTCTCAGGACGTCTCCTGAGGCCCTCCCCCGATGCTCCGATCCCGATGGGCCGAGTCCCTGACGGCGTCGCTCGCGTGTGCTCACACCATACGGGGACCTTGCGTGGCGGCTGCGGACTGAGTCCGGCGCTGCCACAGACAGGGGGTGGGGGGGGGGGAGCCATTTTGCTGGCAGGGGGGCTTTCATCGGGGGCTGGGGGGACTGGGGGGTATAAGAAGGACGGGTTGCATCTAAACCGGAGAGGCATAAATATCCTGGCCGCGAGGTTTGCTAGTGTCACACGGGAGGGTTTAAACTAGTATGGCAGGGGGGTGGGCACGGGAGCAATAGGTCAGAAGGTGAGAGCATTGAGGGAGAACTAGGGAATAGGGACAGTGTGGCTCTGAGGCAGAGCAGACGGGGAGAAGTTGCTGAACACAGCGGGTCTGGTGGCCTGAAGTGCATATGTTTTAATGCAAGAAGTATTACGGGTAAGGCAGATGAACTTAGAGCTTGGATTAGTACTTGGAACTATGATGTTGTTGCCATTACAGAGACCTGGTTGAGGGAAGGGCAGGATTGGCAGCTAAACGTTCCAGGATTTAGATGTTTCAGGCGGGATAGAGGGGGATGTAAAAGGGGAGGCGGAGTTGCGCTACTGGTTCGGGAGAATATCACAGCTGTACTGCGAGAGGACACCTCAGAGGGCAGTGAGGCTATATGGGTAGAGATCAGGAATAAGAAGGGTGCAGTCACAATGTTGGGGGTTTACTACAGGCCTCCCAACAGCCAGCGGGAGATAGAGGAGCAAATAGGTAGACAGATTTTGGAAAAGAGTAAAAACAACAGGGTTGTGGTGATGGGAGACTTCAACTTCCCCAATATTGACTGGGACTCACTTAGTGCCAGGGGCTTAGACGGGGCAGAGTTTGTAAGGAGCATCCAGGAGGGCTTCTTAAAACAATATGTAGACAGTCCAACTAGGGAAGGGGCGGTACTGGACCTGGTATTGGGGAATGAGCCCGGCCAGGTGGTAGATGGTTCAGTAGGGGAGCATTTCGGTAACAGTGACCACAATTCAGTAAGTTTTAAAGTACTGGTGGACAAGGATAAGAGTGGTCCTAGGATGAATGTGCTAAATTGGGGGAAGGCTAATTATAACAATATTAGGCGGGAACTGAAGAACATAGATTGGGGGCGGATGTTTGAGGGCAAATCTACATCTGACATGTGGTAGGCTTTCAAGTGGCAGTTGAAAGGAATTCAGGACCGGCATGTTCCTGTGAGGAAGAAGGATAAATACGGCAATTTTCGGGAACCTTGGATGACGAGAGATATTGTAGGCCTCGTCAAAAAGAAAAAGGAGGCATTTGTCAGGGCTAAAAGGCTGGGAACAGACGATGCCTGCGAGGAATATAAGGAAAGTAGGAAGGAACTTAAGCAAGGAGTCAGGAGGTCTAGAAGGGGTCACGAAAAGTCATTGGCAAATAGGGTTAAGGAAAATCCCAAGGCTTTTTACACGTACATAAAAAGCAAGAGGGTAGCCAGGGAAAGGGTTGGCCCACTGAAGGATAGGCAAGGGAATCTATGTGTGGAGCCAGAGGAAATGGGCGAGGTACTAAATGAATACTTTGCATCAGTATTCACCAAAGAGAAGAAATTGGTAGATGTTGAGTCTGGAGAAGGGTGTGTAGATAGCCTGGGTCACATTGAGATCCAAAAAGACGAGGTGTTGGGTGTCTTAAAAAATATTAAGGTAGATAAGTCCCCAGGGTCTGATGGGATCTACCCCAGAATACTGAAGGAGGCTGGAGAGGAAATTGCTGAGGCCTTGACAGAAATCTTTGGATCCTCGCTGTCTTCAGGGGATGTCCCAGAGGACTGGAGAATAGCCAATGTTGTTCCTCTGTTTAAGAAGGGTAGCAAGGATAATCCCGGGAACTACAGGCCGGTGAGCCTTACTTCAGTGGTAGGGAAATTACTGGAGAGAATTCTTCGAGACAGGATCTACTCCCATTTGGAAGCAAATGGACTTATTAGTGAGAGGCAGCACGGTTTTGTGAAGGGGAGGTTGTGTCTCACTAACTTGATAGAGTTTTTCGAGGAGGTCACTAAGATGATTGATGCAGGTAGGTCAGTGGATGTTGTCTATATGGACTTCAGTAAGGCCTTTGACAAGGTCCCTCATGGTAGACTAGTACAAAAGGTGAAGTCACACGGGATCAGGGGTGAGCTGGCAAGGTGGATACAGAACTGGCTAGGCCATAGAAGGCAGAGAGTAGCAATGGAAGGATGCTTTTCTAATTGGAGGGCTGTGACCAGTGGTGTTCCACAGGGATCAGTGCTGGGACCTTTGCTCTTTGTAGTATATATAAATGATTTGGAGGAAAATGTAACTGGTCTGATTAGTAAGTTTGCAGACGACACAAAGGTTGGTGGAATTGCGGATAGCGATGAGGACTGTCGGAGGATGCAGCAGGATTTAGATTGTTTGGAGACTTGGGCGGAGAGATGGCAGATGGAGTTTAATCCGGACAAATGTGAGGTAATGCATTTTGGAAGGTCTAATGCAGGTAGGGAATATACAGTGAATGGTAGAACCCTCAAGAGTATTGAAAGTCAAAGAGATCTAGGAGTACAGGTCCACAAGTCATTGAAAGGGGCAACACAGGTGGAGAAGGTAGTCAAGAAGGCATACGGCATGCTTGCCTTCATTGGCCGGGGCATTGAGTATAAGAATTGGCAAGTCATGTTGCAGCTGTATCGAACCTTAGTTAGGCCACACTTGGAGTATAGTGTTCAATTCTGGTCGCCACACTACCAGAAGGATGTGGAGGCTTTAGAGAGGGTGCAGAAGAGATTTACCAGAATGTTGCCTGGTATGGAGGGCATTAGCTATGAGGAGCGGTTGAATAAACTCGGTTTGTTCTCACTGGAACGAAGGAGGTTGAGGGGAGACCTGATAGAGGTATCCAAAATTATGAGGGGCATAGACAGAGTGGATAGTCAGAGGCTTTTCCCCAGGGTAGAGGGGTCAATTACTAGGGGGCACAGGTTTAAGGTGAGAGGGGCAAGGTTTAGAGTAGATGTACGAGGCAAGTTTTTTACGCAGAGGGTAGTGGGTGCCTGGAACTCGCTGCCGGAGGAGGTGGTGGAAGCAGGGACGATAGTGACATTTAAGGGGCATCTTGACAAATACATGAATAGGATGGGAATAGAAGGATACGGACCCAGGAAGTGTAGAAGTTTGTAGTTTAGTCGGGCAGCATGGTCGGCACGGGCTTGGAGGGCCGAAGGGCCTGTTCCTGTGCTGTACTTTTCTTTGTTCTTTGTTCTTTGGTGGAGGGTGGTCTGTGGGTGGCGAGGCTGGTTACAAGGGGGCAGTTTTTGGCAGGCCGGGTCTGCACGTGGCCTACGCCACGTTGTACGGCGCGGTCGCCGCTGTGCGCATGCGCTGCCATGATCTAGCCATTCTCCGGCCGTATCCGCAGGTAAAGCCGGGGGATTTACGCTGCGGGGCTGCTAGCCCCCCACCGGATGGAGGATCGGTGCGGGGGCGCCTCCGACTTTCTGGTCGTAATAGCCGCAGGACCGGAGAATCCAGCCCCCAATCTTTCTATCACTGGGCACGCCTGGGCAAAAATGGTGTGGCATTTTATAATTAGAGCCTCCTTCAATTTAACTCCATGCTGTTATCACACTCGCACTCATCATGGGCGGGATTCTCCGGTCCCCAGCCACATGTTTCCCAGCTCCACTCTGTTCGCTGGCATTCTCGACTCCCGCCGCATGTCAATGGGATTTCCCAGAATTCCAGCCAATGGCTCATACCCCTGCATCAACTGACAAAAAAGTATTTGTCACGCAGAAACAAGTCATTCGGTCCAATTGCTGGTGTTTACACTTCAGAAAACAAAGGTAGTTTTAAGAGATTAGAAATAAGGTGTAGTTAGGGTTTAATTTAATGTTTCTGTGCCTCAAAGGTATAGTTAGATTCAAGCTGGACAACGGTATTTGTATGTGTGGGAGTTGGTTTCAATTCGACTCTATTGTGCTTAGAGAGGGTTATGGCGTGAAGGATAAATGTTTGCTCAGCAACTGGGGCTTTGTAAGGTAGAGAAGGTTTTAAGATTTAGTTTAGCGCCATGTTTTACGGCACGACCACTGCAGGTCATCGCCATGCGCGACCATGGATCCGGCCTTTCTCCAGCCGTTTACATCGTAGGAGCGGGGAGTTTTACTCCGCGTGTCTGCTCACCCCTCACCGGTCACCGGATCCGTGAGAGGTCAGTGCGATTTTTAAATTTTAATGTCTTAAAATCTCTCCCGGTTTCTTCAGCTTGTAGTGGATCCACCCACGTAAACTCTCTCAAGTGACTTCTTTGGTCTACAGTGGAAAAGTTTTGTTCAGCTTCAGTGAAACAACATTCAAAAAGTCTCTCAGATGGTGCATTGGGCCGAATGAAAGAATAAATGAATCTTGATTTCAAGTTTTGTTAAATAGATAATGTGAGGAAAAAATTGGTCAGCGTTCTGCTGACAATCAAACGCAGGCAGAGTTGTCCAGGAGCGAGGTGTTAGGAGCCAGCAAACAAGGCGCAGGGAGCAGTATAACCTGCTCATCCTGTACCACTGACAGGAAATCCCATTTACCAACCATTATCTGAAATGGTTATTCTTAAACAAATGATCTGGACAGTGTATTGCTTGATTGTGAACCAGCAATATTGGCTCCATTGGGTTATGGGCGGCACGGTAGCACAGTGGTTAGCACTGCTGCCTCACAGCGCCAGTGGCCCAGGTTCGATTCCCGGCTTGGGCCACTGTCTGTGTGGAGTCTGTACACCTGTGCCTGCGTGAGTTTCCTCCAGGTGCTCCAGTTTCCTCCCACAAGTCCAAAGATGTGCAGGTTAGGTGGATTGGCCATGCTAAATTGCCCTTAGTGTCCAAAAAAGGTTAGATGGGGTTACTGGGATGGGGTGGAAGTGTGGGCTTAAGTCGGGCATTCTTTCCAAGAGCTGGTGCAGACTCAATGGGCCGAATGGCCTCCTTCTGCACTGTAAATTCTAGGAGTATTGTCACCTCCCCCTCCCGACACCATGAGCAACTTACACCGACCCCAGCTTTCCCCTGTTTTCTGTCAGGGGAACAGAGCAGAATCCTGAGTAAATGACATTGAGACGATAAGTCAGCCGGTTACCCACAGAGCGTGTTTTGAAAAAGAGTTTGAAACAAACGCTGGGAAACTTCCCTTTGTGTGTCCCAATGGATAGTGACCCTTCCACACAACTTTCCTTCAGTGCCGGAATCAAAGATAATTGACCACAGATAACATAAATGGCGTCATCCCTGGAATCAGAGAGAGGAACA
Organism: Scyliorhinus torazame; assembly: GCF_047496885.1. NCBI lineage: Eukaryota > Metazoa > Chordata > Chondrichthyes > Carcharhiniformes > Scyliorhinidae > Scyliorhinus > Scyliorhinus torazame. The sequence continues at coordinate 17,802,336 of NC_092738.1, read as the reverse complement.
GGAGGAGGCCATTCAGCCCATCGAGCTTGCAATATGATCATAGCTGATCGGGCATTTGAATGTCTTTTCCCCCTCATTATCCCCACAGATCTTTACGTTACTATTAATCAGAAATCTCTACCCTGCTCTAACAGTGTAAGCTATTCCTGAACTGAGGTCCAGAATGTTACACTGCATTCTAAATCATTTCTGCTGACCGGCATCATATATATTGATAAATAAATACAGAGAGAAGCCTCAGATAATGCATGGAACAATAATTTTTAAGAACAATCTTATGCTTTGCGTTGGGTCTCTTAAGATTCTCTGCAGAACTGCTCAGTGCTGACGATCACTGTTAGCCACTGATGAAGGTTTTGCTGCCACTCTGACCTCGATGTCCTCGGCCTGCTTCAGTGTTCTGCACTGGAAGAGTTCTATGGAAGCTCAACGTGAGTGGGAGGAACAGCACCTCAACTTTCAATTGGGCCATTTTACAGCCTTCCAAGCTCAACATCGCAGACATAATCTCTGCTCCCAACTTTGGTCAGAAAGCAACTGTTGTCCGTTAAGCTGCTGTTGCCATTGACACCTCCTCTAGCACCGTTTGTGCTATTTTCACTTAGCCTATTATCATTCCCTTTTGCCCTGGATGTGGGTGTCACTGGAAAGGCCAACATTTGATGCCCATCTCTCATTGTCCTTGAGACAGTAGTGGTGATCCACCTTCTTGAACCCGCTGTGGTCGATGTGGTGGAGGTACACCTTCAGGGCAGCACTTTCCTCCCCACCCCTGTGCCGTATTTAGTGGCAGGCAGTCATTGGCCAGTGGTGAGACCTTCCGGTACCACTGTTCTCAATGTGGTTTCCCGTTGGTCGCGACCCCCCGTCGGCGAACCCTGGACTAGAAGATCCCGCTGGCAGGAATCGCCGGAACATTCCGCCCACAGTTTCAGTCACAGGCTAATACAACTGAATGATTTGCTGAACCAGCGCGTTTCTGTGAGGCAGGAGTCAAATGCCAGACCGGGTAAGGCTTCTTTCCCTGGAAGACAACAGTGAAAGCAATGGCGTTGTGGTATTGTCACTGGGCTAGTAATCCAGTGACCCAGAGCAATGCTCTGGGGACCCGGGTTCGATTCCCACCACGGCAGATGGTGAAATTTGAATTCAATAAAAATCTGGAATTAAAAGGTGACTGTGAAACCATTGCCGATTGTTGTAAAATCCCATCTGGTTCACTCATGTCCTTCAGGGAAGGAAATCTGCCGTCCTTACCTAGTCTGGCCTACACATGACTCCAGACCCACAATAATGTGGTTGACTCTTAAGTAGCCGAGTTCAAGGGCAATTAGGGATGGGCAATAAATGCAGGCCCAACGGCGCCCACATCCCATGTACGAATAAAACAAAAGAACGAGATGAGTTTCATTGGTGAGGCGAGCATTTTGTTCCAAATTTATTCATGAACGGAATTTGAATAAGCCAACCTTTTACTGGACAAATCTTCCTTCAAGCGTAAAAGAGCCAATTGCAAGCCGCTGTCCTTTAGGTGCTTTTCAGAAACAACATAACTTTTGCACTCACGAACTTTCTCAAAACTTATCACGAATACAACTTTAATCTATCCTGAGAATGTCTGCATGTTCTCTGCAGCGAGGCAGCAAGTCTGTAGTGGCCAATTAACAGAAATTCCAATACATCATTAATATTCTCTCCAAGACTACCTGCAATTTGTCCCAAGGAAGACAGTTATTGAGAAGATTTCATTGTAATTAAGGAAAAAGCTGCTGTGGCCAGGAATTTTCCCCACTCCCTTTGGATTCAAAAGTCAAATGTCAAACCCTTGATCATTATAATCCTGCTGTTTAGCTCTCTATCTCGATCTCTCTCTTTCCCAACAAGATAGTCTCTCCTAATCCTCCAACAGTAACCCAAAGCACTACGGCCGGGGTTCTCTGAAATCCCGGCCAAGTGTTGTCAAATCCGGCGCGAGCGACGCCGGCGTCAACGGGCCTACAGGCCCAGGCATTCTCCCCTTCCTCGGGGGCTAGCACGGTGCCGGAGTGCTGTGCACCGCTCCGGCACCGAAAGCCAGCCCTACATGGCCGGCGCAGATCCGCGAATGCGTGGCACGCCCATCGCGGGTCCGCACATGCGCGCCTCGTCCGGTTCCGCGCCGGCCCCAGGGCAACATGGCGGATCCCGATAGGGGCCCGTAGCGGAGGAACATAGGCTCCCTCCGGAATGAGCGTGCCCGCCGATCGGTTGCCCCCGATCGCGGGCCTGGCCACCGTGGAGGCCCCCCCCCAGGAGTCGGCTCCCCCCGCACCACCCCCCCCCGTCCAGGACGGCCCCCGCAACCAGAACGCCGAGGACCCACCGGGTAGGACCACATGTGAACCACGCCGGTGGGACTCGGCGGGCACTCGGCCCGTCGAGCGCGGAGAATCAACGGCCCCCAGCCGGCGCCGTGGGGGGCCGCTTTCAATGGCCCACGACCGGCGCCGCGGCGACTGCGCCTGTGCGATTGCCGCCGATTCTCCGGTCGCCGGCGAATCGGCGGCCCGGAGTCGGAGCGGCGTGGCGGGATTCGCGCGCCCCCCCCCCCTGCGGTTCTCCGATCCGGCGCGGGCTCGGAGAATCCCGCCCCACATGTCCCACCATCACCCATATCTTCAGCATACTGTCCTTAAAATGTGCTGTCCTCACCCTCCCCTTTCTTTCGTCTTCAGACAAGCTGGCAGACAACAGGCAAGAGCGATGGCAGACCAGGTGAGGCACGGGCTAAATCATTGCCCTCACCAAGTTCAAGGAGGCTTGACCTGTAAAGACTTTATTACCTGCAAAGACCTGCATTCAAAGTATCGTATTGCATCATTGGCTGTGTCTGTATAAGCTGTGTTTGTGTAACCTACCTCTTCACTCACCTGAGGAAGGAGCAGCGCTCCGAAAGCTAGTGATTTAAAACAAACCTGTTGGACTTTAACCTGGTGTTGCAGAAACACGTGTCAGTGGGGCACAACCTAGATTAAACTCGGGGTCACCTTCCCCACAGCAGTGGGAGGCAGGGTCAGCCCAGCTCCCCAGTACTCGGAGGGCTGCTGGAGACCAGCCACCTGCTCAGTCCCAGTCGGATGATGAGCCTCTTGAAGCAGCTGCCAGCTCAATGGTTGAGATGCAATGACAGGCAGCGGAACATCAGGCAGAGCTTCGACAGTCACCTGTCAGGGTCGAGCACATGATGGAGGAGTCCCTCCGCGTTCTGTCTGATGTCGTGGCCCCGACATGCGAGCACCTCGAGGCCACCATGGGAAAGTTGGCGGTCACCTTGGTGACCTTGGCCCAGCAGGTCTTGTCAGGTTTGTGCTCGACCCTGTGCTCTATGGCCACACACTCTGCTAGGCCCCAGCAAGGTGTAGAACAACATGGGCACCTTGACCATTTTCCAGGTGTCCCATCTCCTGCAGAAGTTAGCTTGGGGCCCTCGGCACCCACAGGAAGAATGAGAATCAGTTGGACGCACTTGGGGCCTCCTCCCAGGACACCCCGAGGGTGGGTAGCCACTCACAGTCCCCTCCCCCTGTGTCCGCACCCACTCCAGCAGCACTTGCCGCCAAGGATCCTTCTGCTCCTGAGCAGGAGACCCTTATAAGGCCGGGGCCCTCCAGGCATCGGGCAACACGAGGATGTATGTCACAGGCATCACAATAATAATAATCTTTATTGTCACAAGTAGGCTTACATTAACACTGCAATTAAGTTACAGTGAAACGCCCCGAGTCGCCAAATTCCGGCGCATGTTCGGGTCACAGAGGGAGAATTCAGAATGTCCAATTCACCGAACAAGCACGTCTTTCAGGACTTGTGAGAGGAAACCGGAGCACCCGGAGGAAACCCACGCACACATGGGGAGAACGTGCAGACTCCGCACAGACAGCGACCCAAGCCGGGAATCGAACCGGGGTCCCTGGCTACCGTGCCGCCCACGACATAACAGTCAGCAGGCTGCCTCCACCCCTGCTCCTGATGTTGGGGCTGCACCCAGGACGTAACAGTCGGGTTAGGAAAGTTAAGAAATTTTGATGTCATTTTTGGGTCACAGATGTGCCATCAGTGTAAAGAAATTGCACTTTTGGGAATACATGTAATGGTTCTGTGAATGTTTTGGTCAACTGTAGGCGTTGTGAATTTGTACGTTGGAATCCTCCACTGGCAATGTTTAGCCTTCCTCCCACTCAGTCATCGAGTCTGACTCTGAGATTAACATTCATGTGATGTCAATAAACTGATCTCAGTCTGGGAGATGGGTTTAAATCTTTATAAGAAGTGTACGACGGAACCGTTTCTAACCCTTCTTATTCAGAGAACACCATTGACTGAGAGCAGCTGATACTCGAGCAGCATTGTATTGAATGGTGGAACAGACTCGAGGGGCTGAATGGCCAGTGGGCGGGGGCGGGGCAGCAGAACACAAGACATGCACGAGAGAAGGAGATCGCTCGGCCAAGTGCCCGAACTTAACTTTACTTTTCCTGGAGCCTACCAGCAATGTAAGTATCTCAGGCACATCCCCCATATCTTAGAACATAGAACATACAGTGCAGAAGGAGGCCATTTGGCCCATCGAGTCTGCACCGACCCACTTAAGCCCTCACTTACACCCTAACCCTGTAACCCAATAAACCCTCCTAACCTTTTTGGACACTAAGGGGCAATTTAGCGTGGCCAATCCACCTAACCTGCACATCTTTGGATACTAGGGGCAATTTAACATGGCCAATCCACCTAACCTGCACATCTTTGGACACTAAGGGGCAATTTAGTATGGCCAATCCACCTAACCTGCACATCTTTGGACACTAAGGGACAATTTAACATGGCCAATCCACCTAACCTGCACATCTTTGGACACTAAGGGGCAATTTAGTATGGCCAACCCACCTAACCTGCACATCTTTGGACACTAAGGGCAATTTATCATGGCCAATCCACCTAACCTGTACATCTTTGAACACGAAGGGGCAATTTAGCATGGCCAATCCACCTAACCTGCACATCTTTGGACACTAAGGGGCAATTTAACATGGCCAAACCACCTAACCTGCACATCTTTGGACACTAAGAGGCAATTTAGTATGGCCAACCCACCTAACCTGCACATCTTTGGACACTAAGGGCAATTTATCATGGCCAATCCACCTAACCTGCACATCTTTGGACACTAAGGGACAATTTATCATGGCCAAACCACCTAACCTGCACATCTTTGGACACTAAGGGGCCATTTAACATGGCCAATCCACCTAACCTGCACATCTTTGGACACTAAGGGGCAATTTAGCATGGCCAATCCACCTAACCTGCACATCTTTGGACACTAAGGGGCAATTTAGCATGGCCAATCCACCTAACCTGCACATCTTTGGACACTAAGGGGCAATTTAGCATGGCCAATCCACCTAACCTGCATATCTTTGGACACTAAGGGGCAATTTAGCATGGTCAATCCACCTAACCTGCACATCTTTGGACTTCCTTCCTTTCTCTCTGGGGTCATCACGCTTACACTGACCCTCAGCAGCCCCCTGATTTCCCTGGCCCTGGCCCTCCAGATCTTCGTCCTCTGATGAGCTCTCATCCTCCTCCCATTAATCCTCTTTGTATTGCCAGATTGTGGAGATTGGATTGGATTGGATTGGATTTGTTTATTGTCACGTGTACCGAGGTACAGTGAAAAGTATTTTTCTGCGAGCAGCTCAACAGATGATTAAGTACATGAGAAGAAAAGGGAATAAAAGAAAATACATAATAGGGCAACACAACATATACAATGTAACTACATAAGCACCGGCATCGGATGAAGCATACAGGGTGTAGAGTTAATGAGGTCAGTCCATAAGAGGGTCATTTAGGAGTCTGGTGACAGTGGGGAAGAAGCTGTTTTTGAGTCTGTTCGTGCGTGTTCTCAGACTTCTGTATCTCCTGCCCGATGGAAGAAGTTGGAAGAGTGAGTAAGCCGGGTGGGAGGGGTCTTTGATTATGCTGCCCGCTTTCCCCAGGCAGCGGGAGGTGTAGATGGAGTCAATGGATGGGAGGCAGGTTAGTGTGATGGACTGGGCTGTGTTCACGACTCTCTGAAGTTTCTTGCGGTCCTGGGCCGAGCAGTTGCCATACCAGGCTGTGATGCAGCCCGATCGGATGCTTTCTATGGTACATCTGCAAAAGTTGGTCAGTGTGGACATGCCGAATTTCCTTAGTTTCCTGAGGAAGGAAGTATGTGCTTCGGAAGATCACACACCGGTTGGGCATCGATGGAATGGTAGCTGTTTTCAGTTTATAAACATTAGGGGCTCCTGCCATGGAGCCCGTTTAGTCAAATGGGTGCAGCCTACCACATCCTGCATTCCTGGGAAGCCTGAGATAGCAGCAAAGCTGGTAAATGTCATAGCCTGGCTATCTTCATCCAGAGCAAAGCTGCCATAATGATGGGTTTTCCTGCAAAGGGCATTCGTCACCTGCATCAATGTGTTGCGGAATGAGAGATGTTGCACAGATGCCCTGAGGCAAATAAAATGAGTGTTGTGGTCAAATTTAAAGCCACTGACAGGGGACAACATCCATATATATATATAATTTACAGTGCAGAAGGAGGCCATTCAGCCCATCGAGTCTGCACCGGCTCTTGGAAAGAGCACCCTACCCAAGTCCACACCTCCACCCTATCCCCATAACCCAGTAACCCCACCCGACACTAAGGGCAACTTTGGACACTAAGGACAATTTAGCATGGCCAATCCACCTAACCTGCACATCTTTGGACTGTGGGAGGAAACCGGGGCACCCGGAGGAAACCCACGCACACACGGGGAGGATGTGCTGACTCCGCACAGACAGTGACCCAAGCCGGAATTGAACCTGGGACCCTGGAGCTGTGAAGCAATTGTGCTAACCACTGTGCTACCGTGCTGCCCACTAAGCCCCCGTAGAGTCTGGTCTTCCTGACAAATGTGGGATATGTGATGGACCAGATCTCAGGACAAGCGCAGACCTGTCCGGCACTGCCTCCCACACATATGTAAACTGGAGACTCATCTATGATCAACCCTAGGTCTGGCTAGTCACCTTCACTGTCTGGGTCTCTCTCCTGACCCTCCTGTTCCTACTCTGGCTCCCGTTAACCATATCCCTCAGGCAGGGTCTCCTGCTGGAGCTGTAGAATCAGGTGCTCATGGTTAATGAGTGGATGCCTTTTGACCCGTTATGAATGCCAATTCTGGTGAACACGTGATTGGCCTTCATTGACAGAATGTCATTAATGATTGCAGCTGTGCCTCCCTGACCCATTTTCATCTATTTAGCAGTCCCGGGTCCCAGGTTCGATTCCAGCTTGGGTCACTGTCTGTGCGGAGTCTGCACGTTCTCCCCGTGTGTGCGTGGGCTTCCTCCGGGTGCTCCGGTTTCCTCCCACAGTCCAAAGATGTGCAGGTTAGGTGGATTGGCCATGATAAATTGCCCTCAGTGTCCAAAATTGCCCTTAGTGTTGGGTGGGGTTACTGGGTTATGGAGTTATGGGGATAGGGTGTAGGTGTTGACCTGGGGTAGGGCGCTCTTTCCAAGAGCCGGTGCAGACTCAATGGGCCGAATGGCCTCCTTCTGCACTGTAAATTCCATGATAATCTATTTGTCCTTCCAAAATGGACAACCACACACTTTTCAGGGTTAAACTCCATCTGCCACTTCTCAGCCCAGCTCTGCATCCTATCTATGTCTCTTTGCAGCCGACAACAGCCCTCCTCACTATCCACAACTCCACCAATCTTCGTATCGTCTGCAAATTTACTGACCCACCCTTCAACTCCCTCACCCAAGTCATTAATGAAAATCACAAACAGCAGAGGACCCAGAAATGATCCCTGCGGTACGCCACTGGTAACTGGGATCCAGGCTGAATATTTGCCATCCACCACCACTCTCTGACTTCTATCGGTTAGCCAGTTCGTTATCCACCTGGCCAAATTCCTCCTCACTTTCTGCATAAGCCTACCATGGGGAACCTTGTCAAATGCCTTACTAAAATCCATGTACACTACATCCACTGCTTTACCTTCATCCACATGCTTGGTCACCTCCTCAAAGAATTCAATAAGACTTGTAAGGCAAGACCTACCCCTCACAAATCCGTGCTGACTATTCCTAATCAAGCAGTGTCTTTCCAGATGCTCAGAAATCCTATCCTTCAGTAGCCTTTCCATGAGTTTGCCTACCACCGAAGTAAGACTAACTGGCCTGTAATTCCCAGGGTTATCCCTAGTCCCTTTTTTGAACAGGGGCACGACATTCGCCACTCTCCAATTCCCTGGTACCACCCCTGTTGACAGTGAGGACGAAAAGATCATTGCCAACGGCTCTGCAATTTTGTCTCTTGCTTCCCATAGAATCCTTGGATATATCCCGTCAGGTCCGGGGGATTTGTCTATCCTCAAGTTTTTCAAAATGCCCAACACATCTTCCTTCCTAACAAGTATTTCCTCGAGCTTACCAGTCTGTTTCACACTGTCCTCTCCAACAATATGGCCCCTCTCATTTGTATATACAGAAGAAAAGTACTCGTTCAAGACCTCTCCTATCTCTTCAGACTCAATACACAATCTCCCGCTACTGTCCTTGATCGGACCTACCCTCACTCTAGTCATTCTCATATTTCTCACCTATGTGTAAAAGGCCTTGGGGTTTTCCTTGATCCTACCCACCAAAGATTGTTCATGCCCTCTCTTAGCTCTCCTAATCCCTTTCTTCAGTTCCCTCCTGGCTATCTTGTATCCCTCCAATGCCCTGTCTGAACCTTGTTTCCTCAGCCTTACAGAAGTCTCCTTTTTCCTCTTAACAAGACATTCAACCTCTCTTGTCAACCATGGTTCCCTCACTCGACCATCTCTTCTCTGCCTGACAGGGACATACATATCAAGGACATGTAGTACCTGTTCCTTGAACAAGTTCCACATTTCACTTGTGTCCTTCCCTGACAGCCTATGTTCCCAACTTATGCACTTCAATTCTTGTCTGACAACATCGTATTTACCCTTCCCCCAATTGTAAACCTTGCCCTGTTGCACGCACCTATCCCCCTCCATTACTAAAGTGAAAGTCACAGAATTGTGGTCACTATCTCCAAAATGCTCCCCCACTAACAAATCTATCACTTGCCCTGGTTCATTACCAAGTACCAAATCCAATATGGCCTCAACTCTGGTCGGACAATCTACATACTGTGTTAGAAAAGCTTCCTGGACACACTGCACAAACACCACCCCATCCAAACTATTTGATCTAAAGAGTTTCCTCAATGTTTGGGAAGTTAAAGTCACCCATGACTACTACCCTGGGACTTCTGCACCTTTCCAAAATCTGGGGCGAAATTCTCCTAGCCGCCCCGCCACATTTCTGCCCCGACCGGCCGGCGGGAGTCTCCGTAACACCGGCCGGTCAATGGGGTTTCCCATTGTGGGGCAGCCCCACGCCGTCGGGAAACCCCCGGGCGCCGGCAAAACGGAGACTCCCGCCGGCGGAGAATGACGCCCCTGTTTCCCAATCTGTTCCTCCACATCTCTGCTACTATTGGGGGGCCTATAGAAAACTCCGAACAAGGTGACTGCTCCTTTCCTATTTCTGACTTCAACCCATACTACCTCAATAGGGTGATACTCCTCGAACTGCCTTTCTGCAGTTGTTATACTATCTCTAATTAACAATGCCACCCCCCACCTCTTTTACCACCCTCCCTAATCTTATTGAAACATCTATAACCAGGGACCTCCAACAACCATTTTTGCCCCTCTTCTATCCAAGTTTCCGTGATGGCCACCACATCGTAGTCCCAAGTATCGATCCATGCCTTAAGTTCACCCACCTTATTCCTGATGCTTCTTGCGTTGAAGTATACACACTTCAACCCATCTCCGTGCCTGCAAGTACTCTCCTTTGTCAGTGTTCCCTTCCCCACTGCCTCACTACACGCTTTGGCGTCCTGAATATCGGCTACCTTAGTTGCTGGACTACAAATCCGGTTCCCATTCCCCTGCCAAATTAGTTTAAACCCTCCCGAAGAGTACTAGAAAACCTCCCTCCCAGGATATTGGTGCCCCGTCCTGCTTGTACAGGTCCCACCTTCCCCAGAATGCGCTCCAATTATCCAAATACCTGAAGCCCTCCCTCCTACACCATTCCTGCAGCCACGTGTTCAGCTGCACTCTCCCTATTCCTAGCCTCGCTATCACGTGGCACCGGCAACAAACCAGAGATGACAACTGTCTGTCCTGGCTTTTAACTTCCAGCCTCACTCCCTAAACTCGTTTATTACCTCCACACCCCTTTTCCTACCTACGTGGCTCAGTCTCGGTCAACAGGAACTTACTCTGATGAAGCGTGTTTAACATAGCTAAAATATTCCAGAGAGCCTCAAACAAAACACGACACATGAGCCACACAAAGAGATATTTGGATGGGTGACGAATAGATTGGTAAAGAGGTCACTTTTAAAGATTATCTTAAAGGTGGAAAATGAGTTAGAGAGAGGGGCGGAGAGGTTTAGGGAGGGACTTTAGGGCGGGGACTCTCCATTGCGGGTCCGTCCCGCTACCGCTGCTAGCGAGGATGGAGAATTTAAAAAAAATATTTTTTAGAGTACCCAATTATTTTTCTCCAATTAAGGGCAATTTAGCGTGGCCGATCCACCTAACCTGCACATCTTTGGATTGTGTGGGTGAAACGTGCAGATTAGGTGGATTGGCCATGCTAAATTGACCTTGGTGTCCAAAAAAGGTTAGGAGGGGCTATTGGGTTACGGGGATAGGGTGGAAGTGAGGGCTTAAGTGGGTCGGTGCAGACTCGATGGGCCGAATGGCCTCCTTCTGCACTGCATGTTCTATGAAACCCATGCAGACATGGGGAGAATGTGCAAACTCCACACGGACAGTGACCCAGGGCCGGGATCGAACCCGGGTCCTCAGCGCCGCAGTCCCAGTGCTAACCACTGCGTCACATGCCGCCCTGAGGATGGAGAATTTGATGGGGGGGGGGGGGGAGTGGAGAAAGAAAGAGAAAGGGAAAAAAAGACTTGCATTTATATGCCGCATTTCTTGAAGCATTTATTGCTTCTGAACACCCCACACACTTCTCGCACTATAAAACAATACAGTTTGCAAAATCAGACTTGTTTCTCGAATGAAGTGAAGCGAAGGCCTTTGTGTGCAAAGTAATCTGGGTTAGCGTGCCCTGGGCAGACAATAAACATTTTGGGTTACACAGAGAATTTTGACTTTCTATCCAGATGGTAATTACAATCAGTCATGCCTAACACTTTTAGGAGCGACTAAACTTTCAAATGTGTTCATTCATTGATAGAATCTTTCACAGTTCTTGAAATCAGTTCAAACAGCAGCAGCTTTGAATCAGCTGATGAAAGAATTTGAGCGATAAATCAGTGAGGGGAAATATTTGGTAACCTTCCTGCTGTCATGATATTAGATGGATTGTGGTAACGCACTCCTCTATTAACTACAATACGGTCCATTCTGTACTTCATTGAGTCACCTGGCCTGGGAGTCAGAGGTCAGTTAACACGTGTAAATCTAAGCTACAGGCTTGCAATTGCGTCCAAGTTGTATTCTTAATAAAGTTAGTCTTACAACAATGATATTGCTCATCCTGCAACTTAAAAACAAAACCCCTCCTAAAACGAAAAACAAAGGCTGCCTGTAGAGATGCCACAATCCTGTCTGGACTCAATATGATTGGTTAATTCTACCCGCAGTTGTACCCGGAGATCATACCACGAAGTGCCTGGAATTAATTTCCTGCATCTGATTTGTAGACTGCAACTATTTTTGGTCTCTCAGGAAATTATGGGACATGGGGAGCGGGCGGGAATGCAGATCGGCCACAATCCTATTGAATGGTGGAACAATACCAAAGTGCGTTACCATAATCCACTCACTGCATTTTTCTGGAAGAATGATTCTGGTTTTATCGGGAGGTTTTGCTGCAGCACCAGTGAGGAGTGCGGTGTGCTGTAGTTTGTTCAGACTCTGTTTAAATAGACTCTGTTTACTGACTGAGCAGACTTATCGCTCCTGCAAGCCTTACCTCCGCTCCAAATAATTAGCAGACCCGGAGGGAGAAAATAAATGACAAATATCCCTCGGAAGAGGCAGCTATCCACCTGGATACTCTTTTACTCGGATCTGCGTCAGCATTCCACCCATGAGTCTTTTCCACCAGGCATTTGCAAAACATCAAAACCCAGACTCACTGTCCAATACTTTAAGCCAGAAAACACTTTGAAATTCTTGCCTTTGAGAAGCCAATCTGTGAGGCAGATGTACTTCACTCTCCACATCAAGCTCCATCGAACACACACAACGGCATGCCAATTACTACCTGTAACAGTTTCCATTTGCCATTTAAGCTAAGGCCATCAGACTAAGTTGATGTTATTGGTTTGTAATGGCTTTGCGATCAAAAACTAGCATTGTTCAGGATTCCATTCCTGTACCCACTTATGCCACGTGACAGAATTATGGCCCAAGAGCAGAAGACAACATGAGAAATTGGAGCAGGTGTAGACCAGACGGCCTGTCGAACCTGTTTCGCCATTCAATCCGATCACGGCTGATCATCTGCCTCAGTTCCACATTACCGCCCGCTCCCCATAATTCCCTGAGAGACCAGAAATCTGTATCTCAGCCTTAAACATATTCAACAATGGAGAACCCACAAGCCTCTGAGGTACAGAATTCCAAAGATTCATGACACTGAGTGAAGAAATTTATTCTCATCTCAATTCAAAATGGCCGACACCTTATCCTGAGACTGTGACCCCCGTGTTGTAGATTCCCCAGCCAGGGGGAAACAATCTCTCAGTATCCACCCTGTCAAACCCCAGCCAGGGGGAAACAATCTCTCAGTATCCACCCTGTCAAACCACAGCCAGGGGGAAACAATCTCTCAGTATCCACCCTGTCAAACCCCAGCCAGGGGAAACAATCTCTCAGTATCCACCCTGTCAAACCCCAGTCAGTGGGAAACAATCTCTCAGTATCCACCCTGTCAAACCCCAGCCAGGGGGAGACAATCTCTCACTATCCACCCTGTCAAACCCCAGCCAGGGGGAAACAATCTCTCAGTATCCACCCTGTCAAACCACAGCCAGGGGGAAACAATCTCTCAGTATCCACCCTGTCAAACCCCAGCCAGGGGGAAACAATCTCTCAGTATCTACCCTGTCAAACCCCAGCCAGGGGGAGACAATCTCTCAGTATCCACCCTGTCAAACCCCAGCCAGGGGGAAACAATCTCTCAGTATCCACCCTGTCAAACCCCAGCCAGGGGGAAACAATATCTCAGTATCCACCCTGTCAAACCCCAGCCAGGGGGAAACAATCTCTCAGTATCCACCCTGTCAAACCCCAGCCAGGGGGAAACAATCTCTCAGTATCCACCCTGTCAAACACCAGCCAGGGGGAAACAATCTCTCAGTATCCACCCTGTCAAACCCCAGCCAGGGGGAAACAATCTCTCAGTATCCACCCTGTCAAACCCCAGCCAGGGGGAAACAATCTCTCAGTATCCACCCTGTCAAACCCCAGCCAGGGGGAAACAATATCTCAGTATCCACCCTGTCAAACCCCAGCCAGGGGGAAACAATATCTCAGTATCCACCCTGACAAACCCCAGCCAGGGGGAAACAATATCTCAGTATCCACCCTGTCAAACCCCAGCCAGGGAGAAACAATCTCTCAGTATCCACCCTGTCAAACCCCAGCCAGGGGGAAACAATCTCTCAGTATCCACCCTGTCAAACCCCAGCCAGGGGGAAACAATCTCTCAGTATCCACAATGTCAAACCCCAGCCAAGGGGAAACAATCTCTCAGTATCCACCCTGTCAAACCCCAGCCAGGGGGAACAATCTCTCAGTATCCACCTTGTCAAACCCTAGCCAGGGGGAAACAATCTCTCAGTATCCACTCTGTCAAACACCAGCCAGGGGGAAACAATCTCTCAGTATCCACCCTGTCAAACCCCAGCCAGGGGGAAACAATCTCTCAGTATCCACCCTGTCAAACCCCAGTCAGTGGGAAACAATCTCTCAGTATCCACCCTGTCAAACCCCAGCCAGGTGGAAACAAACGCTCAGTATCCACCCTGTCAAACCCCAGCCAGGGGGAAACAATCTCTCAGTATCCACCCTGTCAAACCCCAGCCAGGGGGAAACAATCTCTCAGTATCCACCCTGTCAAACCCCAGCCAGGGGGAAACAATCTCTCAGTATCCACCCTGTCAAACCCCAGCCAGGGACAAACAATCTCTTAGTATCCACCCTGTCAAACCCCAGCCAGGGGGAAACAATCTCTCAGTATCCACCCTGTCAAACCCCAGCCAGGGGGAAACAATCTCTCAGTATCCACCCTGTCAAACCCCAGCCAGGGGGAAACAATCTCTCAGTATCCACCCTGTCAATCCCCAGTCAGGGAAAACAATCTCTCAGTATCCACCCTGTCAAACCCCAGCCAGGGGGAAACAATCTCTCAGTATCCACCCTGTCACAACCCCAGCCAGGGGGAAACAATCTCTCCGTATCCACCCTGTCAAACCCCAGCCAGGGGGAAACAATCTCTCAGTATCCACCCTGTCAAACCCCAGCCAGGGGGAAACAATCTCTCAGTATCCACCCTGTCAATCCCCAGTCAGGGAAAACAATCTCTCAGTATCCACCCTGTCAAACCCCAGCCAGGGGGAAACAATCTCTCAGTATCCACCCTGTCACAACCCCAGCCAGGGGGAAACAATCTCTCCGTATCCACCCTGTCAAACCCCAGCCAGGGGGAAACAATCTCTCAGTATCCACCCTGTCAAACCCCAGCCAGGGGGAAACAATCTCTCAGTATCCACCGTGTCAAACCCCTTCAGAATCTTCTATGTTTCAATGTGATCCCCTCTCATTGTTCCAAACTCCCGAGAATATCGACTCAATTTACTCAGGCGCTCATCACAGACAGCGCTATCACCATAGAAACCCGACAGTGATTAAGGAGGCCATTCGGCCCATCGAGTCTACACTGACCCTCAGAAAGAGCACGCTACCTAGGCCTACTCCCCCGCCCTATTCCTGTAACCTCATAACCTCGCCTAACAGTTGGATACTCAGGGGGAATTTAGAATGGCCAACCAACACAACATGCACATTTTGGACTGTGGGAGGAAACCGGAGCGCCCAAAGAAAACCCCGCAGGCACGGGGAGGAAGTGCAGACTCTACAGAGGCAGTCACCCAAGGTTGAAATTGAACCCCAGGTCCCTGGCGCTGTGATGCAGCAGTGCTAACCACTGTGCCACCTTAACCCCAGGAACCAATCTTGTGAATCTTCACGGCATCACCTCCAATGCCAGTGTATCCTTCTTTACACATGGAGATCAAAACTGCTCACAGTGTTCCAGATGTGGGGCGTCATTCTCCGACCCCCCAGAGGGTCGGAGAATGGCCGTTGGCCGCCGTGAATCCCGCCCCCGCCCCGCCGAAGTCTCCGAAGGGAGAAAAGTCGGCGGGGCGTTAATGGCGCCGCTGCCGCGGAGAATGTCACGGGTCTGCACAAGGCAGCCGATTTTCGGCCTGCCGATATTCTCCCTTCCGGATGGGCCGAAGTCCCGTCGACGTGATGACCGTTCACGTCGACGTGAATCAAACCTCCTTCTCATCAGCGTGACCCGGTGCTCCAAGCTCACGCCGACCAGCGTGGAGGTGAGTGACGGCCTGGGGGGTTGGCTCTGGGCAGGCAATGGCGTGGCCGCAGTCTGATTGCGTGAGGAGAGGTGTGTCTCGGGTTGTGTGTGTGTGTGTGCGGCGGGGGGGGGGGGGGGGGGGGGGTGGTTAGAGTGGGCTGGGCTCCGGGGGAGTGCCGGGAGGGGGGTCCGTGCCGGGGTGGAGGTTGGGGGGGGGGGGTCCGTGCCGGGGTGGAGGTTGGGAGTTGGGGGGGGGGTCCGTGCTGGGGTGGAGGTTGGGGGGGGTCCGTGCCATGCAGGGGTGGAGGTTGGAGGGGGGTCCGTGCCGTGCCGGAGTGGAGGTTGGGGGGGGGGTCCGTGCTGGGGTGGAGGTTGGGGGGGGTCCGTGCCGTGCCGGGGTGGAGGTTGGGGGGGGGTCCGTGACGTGCCGGGGTGGAGGTTGGGGGGGGTCCGTGCTGGGGTGGAGGTTGGGGGGGGGGTCCGTGCCGTGCCGGGCTGGAGGTTGGGGGGGGGTCCGTGCTGGGGTGGAGGTTCGGGGGGGTCCGTGCCGGGGTGGAGGTTGGGGGGGGGTCCGTGCCGTGCCGGGGTGGAGGTTGGGGGTTGGGGGGGGGTCCGTGCTGGGGTGGAGGTTGGGGGGGGTCTGTGCCGTGCCGGGGTGGAGGTTGGGGGGAGTCCGTGCTGGGGTGGAGGTTGGGGGGGGTCCGTGCCGTGCCGGGGTGGAGGTTGGGGGGGGGTCCGTGCTGGGGTGGAGGTTGGGGGTGGTCTGTGCCGGGGTGGAGGTTGGGGGGGGTCTGTGCCGGGGTGGAGGTTGGGGGTTGGGGGGGGGTCCGTGCTGGGGTGGAGGTTGGGGGGGGGTCCGTGCGTGCCGGGGTGGAGGTTGGGGGTTAGGGGGGGGTCCGTGCTGGGGTGGAGGTTGGGGGGGGTCCGTGCCGTGCCGGGGTGGAGGTTGGGGGGGGTCCGTGCTGGGGTGGAGGTTGGGGGGGGGTCCGTGCCGGGGTGGCGGTTGGGGGGGGGTCCGTGCCGAGGAGGGGGATGGGAGGGCAAGTGAGTTGGTCCACCTGGCCAGGGGCCAGCCTCCAACAGTTGGACCCATGCGGTCCATGCCACCTGGCTGGGGGGAGGAGGGGATATGGGCAATGATGACATGTCGTCGTTCCCCTCCCCCCCACCAGGCCGTCCTGTTTTCAGATCATCCAGCGATGTTGGCCACCGTGGTGGCAGCCGCTCATGTCTATGTTGCCCTGGATGAGGATGAGGAGGAGGAGGAGGAGGAGGAGCGTGCCAGAGAGGCGGCGCAGGCTGCCGCAGAGGGGCAGGCGGCAGCCGCCCAGGCTGGAGGGACACCTGACCGACAGGACGAGGGGGGGGAGGAGGACGTCGCGGCCCCATGGCAACGGAGGCACCCGAGGGCGCCCCGTGTGTACCGGCCCCGGCAGTCATACCAGGACCTCATGGACCGGGAATGCAGGAGGAGACTCCGGATGAGCCGGGAAACCGTGGCACACATCTGCCACCTGCTGGCACACCTGTCACCGTGTGGCACTGGCGGGGGACACCCTCTCCCCGTGTCCGTCAAGGTTACGGTGCCCCTGAACTTTTATGCAACGGGGTCATTCCAGGCACCGAGTGGGGACCTGTCCGGCATATCGCAGACATCGGAGCACCGGTGCATCCGGGCAGTGACAGATGCCCTATATGCCATGGCGCACCGCTACATCCGCTTCCCCGTGGACCGGGCCAGCCAAGATGCCCGGGCGGTGGGCTTCTCTGCCGTGGCCGGGTTCCCCATGGTCCAGGGCGCGATCGATGGGATGCACGTCGCCGTGCGGCCACCTGCAGATAACAGGGCCGTGTTCACTAATAGGAAGGGGACCTATTCGATGAACGTACAGGTGGTCTGCGACCACCGCATGATGATCCTGCACGTCTGCGCCCGTCACCCAGGCAGTGTACACGACTCATTCATGTTGTCGCGGTCATCCATCCCCGGCATGTACGAGGGACGCCATCCCTGGCTGAGGGGCTGGTTGCTGGGCGACAGGGGCTACCCATTGCGATCGTGGCTGATGACGCCTATACGGAGGCCACGCAATGAGGCGGAGAACCGCTACAATGATGCCCATGTAGCGACAAGGGGCGTGATCGAGAGGTGCTTTGGTGTGCTGAAGATGCGTTTCAGGTGCCTGGACCTCTCTGGGGGCGCCCTCCAGTATCGGTCAGATAGGGTCGGCCGCATCATTGTGGTGTGCTGCGTCCTGCACAACATAGCCCAGCAGAGGGGCGATGTGCCGCAGGCAGAGGAGGGCGGAGTGGAGGAGCAGCAGGAAGAGGCCCAGTCCTCCCCAGATGAGGGGGATGGGGGCAATGGTCAGGGCAGATGGGGTAGACACAGGCGGGTGGCTGTCCACCGTTACCGGTTGGCCCAGCGGGCACGGGACAGACTGATAGACGCCCGCTTCACTGACTAGATGGGCGTGGGAATCGGGTAGTATGGCCACAGACCGCACACCATGGCAACAGCCGACCACCCCCACCCCCCACCCATCCACCCACCCAGCACCCTCACCCCCCTCCCCAACCCCCCCCCCACCCCACCCGCATGCACCCCCCCCCCCATTGCCGATCCACCTGCGGCACAACGGGCCGGGCTCACACAGTTGCGGGTGGACGCGTGTCTATCGCAGGCCATGGAGGATGATGACAACCCGCCCTGCGATGAGCTCCTGGCTCTACATCGTTGGACTATGTCTGACCCATGGCCACAGTACCACCATCCACCCGGACCATCCCTGCATGCGGCTGTGACACTGCAGCGCACGGTCCCGTCCTCTGCCCGGGGGATGTTGATGGCGGCCCAGGGGGAAGGGGGCAGACACACCTGGGGCTGAGGTAAGACCACCCCTCACACACACACTTGCGCTCAACGTACATGACACCCCCGCACACTTTGGACAGAGCACAAAGGCAGCTTCGGTAGGTGTAACATTGACTTTAATAACCAAAGGAGTTCATGCACGTGCCCTAGCCCCTAAAACTCATCTGTGCCCTGCACCCGTGCCAACTTACTCAGTGTCTAATTGTTTGGCCTTACGGGCCCTTTGACTACGTCTACGTGGTTCCCCAGACGGTACAGCAGAACTGGAGGTGGACTCCTGTGATTTCTGCCCTCTGACACTGGATCCCTTTGGCGGCCGTTTCCTGGGGCGTCCTGGCCTAGATGGGCCAGGCTGCGGCCCGGGCGACTGGGATGGCGAGCTGCCAGCCTGTCCTGCCCGTTGCCCACCCGATGCACCTGGGACGGAAGGGGGGGAGTCCGAGGTGTCGCGGTGTACCGGGACCTCCCCTACAGAGGGAGCCGGGACGGACCACACCACCTCCTCCTCTCTCGGGGTGCCCGATGGCCCCCAGGCCTCTACATGGGTGGGGGATGCGAACGGACTGGCCATCCGACGCCCCCCCCGACATCTGGCGCTGCCAGTCCTGGAGGCCCGTGCTGGTATCGACAGGGGTCTGCAGGTTTGCAGCCATGGAGCCCAGGGGGTTGGCAAACCCTGTCTGTGACTGTGCGACGCCGGCTCGCACATGGCCACTGGCGCCGATGCCCTCAGCGATGGCCTGCAGAGACTGGGCCATGGCCTGCTGAGACTGGGCCATGGCCTGCTGAGACTGGGCCATGGCCTGCAGAGACTGGGCCATGGCCTGCTGAGACTGGGCTATGGCGTTGAGCGCCTCTGCCATCTGGCGCTGGCACTGGCTCATGGCCTCCTATGAGAGGGCAGCCATTTCCTGGGCCACAGACGCCGCCTGCACGGAAGGCCCCAGGCCTCGCAAACTGTTCCCCATGTCTGACACCGTCGCACCCATTGCCTCCACCGCGGACGCCACCCGTGCGGTGTCAGCCTGGGTGGCACGCATGACCGGCACCACTCCCAGCTCCTGGACGCGGGTGGACTCCTCCACCTG
Source organism: Scyliorhinus torazame (assembly GCF_047496885.1). Classification (NCBI taxonomy): domain Eukaryota; kingdom Metazoa; phylum Chordata; class Chondrichthyes; order Carcharhiniformes; family Scyliorhinidae; genus Scyliorhinus; species Scyliorhinus torazame. The sequence continues at coordinate 17,782,617 of NC_092738.1, read as the reverse complement.
CGAACGCAGCCGCCGCAAGCCGCCCGTCACCCTCTTCGCTCGTCTCCGGGTCGGTGGTTGCATCGGATCTATGTGTGGGTGTGCTAACTGCAGGGACCCACGATACCCATGGGGCAGCACGGTAACCTTGTGGATAGCACAATTGCTTCACAGCTCCAGGGTCCCAGGTTCGATTCTGGCTTGGGTCACTGTCTGTGCGGAGTCTGCACATCCTCCCCGTGTGTGCGTGGGTTTCCTCCGGGTGCTCCGGTTTCCTCCCACAGTCCAAAGATGTGCGGGTTAGGTGGATTGGCCATGATAAATTGCCCTTAGTGTCCAAAATTGCCCGTGGGGTTACTGGGTTATGGGGATAGGGTGGCGGTGTTGACCTTGGGTAGGGTGCTCTTTCCAAGAACCGGTGCAGACTCGATGGGCTGAATGGCCTCCTTCTGCTCTGTAAATTCTATGATAATGATCTATGACCCGGGATCCATCTGGGCGGCAGATGTTCGCTTGGCCTGGGCTGCCCTCCGACCGCCCGGTCCCTCTGCTGCTCCTACCTCCACCTGCTGTACCGGGACGGCTGTGTTGTGCGCACCAGTGAGTGTACCAGACGCCTCATCACTAAAGTGCCCAACCGTGGTGAGTGTTTCTGCGATGGTGGAGGGTGTTGGTGACAGCAGTGGCGTTGTGTCGTGCTCTTCGTCCCACTCTGAGTCCATGGCACTTTGGGGTGGGGGTTCGTCTCCACCCATCCACTCTGAGTCACTGTCCGGTATTTCATCTTCCTGGGTAGTGCTGTCCCGGGTAGGGGTGTCCTGGGTAGTGCTGTCCTGGGTAGGGGTGTCCTGGGTAGTGCTGTCCCGGGTAGGGGTGTCCTGGGTAGTGGTGTCCCGGGTAGGGGTGTCCTGGGTAGTGCTGTCCCGGGTAGGGGTGTCCTGGGTAGTGGTGTCCTGGGTAGTGGTGTCCTGGGTAGTGGTGTCCTGGCTCGGATGTGATGGGGGCCTGTGGCTGCCCCCCTCGTCGCTGGGTGGTCGCTCCCGCACGTGACGGGGGTGTCGTCTCCCTGTTGCTCCAGGTCTCTCCGTCTCCCGTGGTCTCCGAGGGGCATCCTGCGGGCGTCGCATGCTGGAGGGTCCGGGTCTCTCCGTCTCCCGTGGTCTCCGAGGGGCATCCTGCGGGCGTCGCATGCTGGAGGGTGGGGGTCTCTCCGTCTCCCGTGGTGTGCGAGGGGCATCCTGCGGGCGTCGCATGCTGGAGGGTCCGGGTCTCTCTGTCTCCCGTGGTCTCCGAGGGGCATCCTGCGGGCGTCGCATGCTGGAGGGTGCGGGTCTCTCCGTCTCCCGTGGTGTGCGAGGGGCATCCTGCGGGCGTCGCATGCTGGAGGGTCCGGGTCTCTCCGTCTCCCGTGGTCTCCGAGGGGCATCCTGCGGGCGGTCTGCATCTGCGGGGATGGGTGCCTGGACGTTTGGTCCTGCGATACACAATGAAGCATGCATGGTTAGACATCAGGCAGTGATCAGGTGATACGGGGGAGGGGGATATAGGGGAGGGGGGATATGGGGACGGGCTGTCGGTGGCTCACTCGCTAGTACGCCCCCGACCTCTGCATCAGCAACCTCCCGGTCCTCAGGTCCGCCAGCCAGTTCCAGGGCCCTTTCCTCGTATACGGTCAGTGGCCTCTCATCAGCGGGCCCTCCTCCAGTCCTCACATGCTCCCTATTGTTGTGTGCGCGCTTCTCCTGTGGGGGGGGGGGGCAGGGGTACAAGGCAACAGTGTTAGGCAGGTATATGAATGCACGCCATCGGTTGCGCGTGCATTGCAGAGGTTAAGGTTAGGGCTGGATTCACTTGGGGATATGGGGGAGGGGGGATATGGGGGAGGGGGGATATGGGGAGGGGGGATATGGGGGGGATATGGGGGAGGGGGGATATGGGGGAGGGGGGATATGGGGGATATGGGGGAGGGGGGATATGGGGGAGGGGGGATATGGGGGAAATGGGGGAGGGGGGGATATGGGGGAGGGGGGATATGGGGGAGGGGGGGTATGGGGGAGGGGGATATGGGGGAGGGGGATATGGGGGAAGGGGGGATATGGGGGAAGGGGGGATATGGGGGAGGGGGGATATGGGGGAGGGGGGATATGAGGGAGGGGGATATGGGGGAGGGGGGATATGGGGGAGGGGGGATATGGGGGAGGGGGATATGGGGGAGGGGGGGATGTGGGGGAGGGGGAATATGGGGGAGGGGGATATGGGGGAGGGGGGATTTAGGGGAGGGGGGGATATGGGGGAGGGGGGATATGGGGAGGGGGGATATGGGGGAGGGGGGATATGGGGGAGGGGGGGATATGGGAAGGGGGGATATGGGGGAGGGGGGAAATGGGGGAGGGGGGATATGGGGGATATCAGGGAGGGGGGATATGGGGAGGGGGGATATGGGGGATATGGGGGAGGGGGGATATGGGGGAGGGGGGATATGGGGGAGGGGGGATATGGGGGAGGGGGGATATGGGGGAGGGGGGGGATATGGGGAGGGGGGGATATGGGGGAGGCTCACCCTGCCTGCTCTGACGAGGTTGTTCACCTTCTTGTTGCACTGGGTGCCTGTCCGTGGTGTCAGGGCCACAGCGGTGACGGCCTCTGCCACTTCCCTCCACAGACGCCGGCTGTGGCGTGGGGCAACTCTGCGGCCGTGCCCGGGATACAGGGCGTCCCTCCTCTGATCCACCGCGTCCAGGAGCGCCTCCACATCGCGTGACTCGAACCTCGGGGCTGAGCGACGGCCAGCCATCCAGTCGGGTGTTGCGGTCGGGTGTTCCGGTCGGGTGGTGGGGAGCAGCGCGGCCTTATGAGCCGTCACGCCGTGCAGCGCGTATGACGCTGCACGGCGTGAACCACTGCGCAAGCGCAGATCCCGTTACGTCGCTGCTAGCCCATTTCGGGCCGGAGACTATCGACCCATTTTTCCGATGTGACGCAAGTCGGATTTGCGCCGTTTTTTGCGCCGATCGGCGGACTTTCCGCCGATAACGGAGAATTTCGCCCGTGGTCTCACCAAAATCCTGTCCAATTGTTGCGAAAATTATTTATTCTTGCACTCCAATCTCGTTACAATAAAGTAAACATGCGATTTGGCCTCATAACTGCTTGCTGTATGTACCTTCATGCCAACCTTCTGGGTTCCCCATGTGAGAAAACGCAAGTTCTTTGGATCACCAGCTTTGAAACGTTTCACTTTTTTCTGCTCTTCTATTCTTCACACCAAAGTGAACAACCTCACGCTGACCCACATCCATCCGTCCACCCACTCAACCTGCTTCGGCCTCTTTGCAACTTCTTTGTATCCTCTTCACAGCTTGCATTCCCACCTACCTTTGTGTCACCAGCAAACTTAGACAAAGGGACAGAGGCCGACATTTTACAGCCCGCCCCGCCGACATGACCTTCCGTTCCTGCCGCTGGCAACCTCACCTCCCCCAGCGCGGGTTCCCTGGCAGCAGAGGACGTGAGCCATGGAGCAAGCTATTGACTGCAATCCGGCCAGATGATCCCACCTCTGGCCAATGGTGGGCGAACACTGCCGCGAAACAGGCCACGGGGGATGCGGCAAATCCCACCGCAGGGTAACGTATCGAACTAAGGCTGGTATCTTCCAGCCCCGCAGGTCGATCCCGGCAGTGGGCGGGGCGGGAGAATCCCAGCAAAAATGTTGTTAATTTCCGCCCTCATTCGCGGCTGGGATTTTCCAGTGCTCCTGAAAGTGAATTGAGTTTTGGCCGAAACGCCAAATTCTCCATTCTCGCTCACAACAGGGGCGAAATTCTCCCCCAACGGCGCGATGTCCGCCGACTGGCGCCAAAAACGGCGCCAATCAGACGGGCATCGCGCCGCCCCAAAGGTGCGGAATGCTCCGCATCTTTGGGGGCCGAGCCCCAACATTGAGGGGCTAGGCCGGCGCCGGAGGGATTTCCGCCCCGCTAGCTGGCGGAAATGGCGTTTGGTGCCCCGCCAGCTGGCGCGGAAATGCGGCGCATGCGCGGGAGCGACAGCGGCCGCTGACAGTTTCCCGCACATGTGCAGTGGAGGGAGTCTCTTCTGCCTCCGCCATGGTGGAGACCGTGGCGGAGGCGGAAGGGAAAGAGTGCCCCCACGGCACAGGCTCGCCCGCGGATCGGTGGGCCCCGATCGCGGGCCAGGCCACCGTGGGGGCACCCCCCGGGGCCAGATCGCCCCGCGCCCCCCCCAGGACCCCGGAGCCCGCCCACGCCGCCTGGTCCCGCCGGTAAATACCAGCTTTGATTTACGCCGGTGGGACAGGCAGTTTCTGGGCGAGACTTCGGCCCATCCGGGCCGGAGAATTGAGCGGGGGTCCCGCCAACCGGCGCGGCCCGATTCCCGCCCCCACCCAATCTCCGGTACCGGAGACTTCGGCGGGGGCAGGGGCGGGATTCACGGCGGCCATTCTCCGACCCGGCGGGGGGTCGGAGAATGACGCCCCAGGTCCCATCACGGACAACATCGGAAAATCCCGCCCATAGATTGTAAATAACTGAGGCCACTAGCACTGATCCTTGTGCACTACACTAATCAAAGCCTGCCAACCTGAAAATGCCCCATTTATCCCTACTCTCTGATTCCTGTCTGTTAACCTATCCTCTATCCATGCTAATGTATCACTCCCAACTCCCTTATCTTGTGTATTAAATTTTTGTGTGGCACCTTGTTGAATGTCTTTTGGGAATCCATCTACTGGTTCCCTAGTAGTTACATCCTCAAAAAACACTTGCTAAACAATTTCCCTTTGGAAAACCATGCTGACTTCGATTATATTATGATTTGCGAAGTGCATTTTTAAGACTGCCTTAGTAATAGATTTCAGGACCTTTCTGACAACGGATGTGACAACGGAATGAATTGCTTCTCAGAGGACTTTGCACATCGAGTAATGCGATAAAAATAACGCACCAACAAATTGTTCCACGTTTTCTCATGTTGGCATTCATTATGTACACTGTGAACCACGCAGGCAGGTTGAAGTTGCAAAGATGTGGGGAGAGGAAATTATTTGTTAGCGCTCCTCCAGCTCAAAACTGGGGCACTGGACAAGATGCCAAGCATAGTCAATTGGCAAGGTTGGTTATCGGAGCTATGTTGGGCCAATTTGCCAGCTGTAGACATATGGGGAAGTTCACAAGGTTGAACCACACTTTGAAAAAAATCCTGTTTTGTTTTGGGAAAATGGCAGGGAAAGATCCAGCTTTTAAACTGAACTCTGCCAAAAATAATGCAGCTTATTTCTCAATCATTCAGCTGTTTTATTTGCATGGTTTCTGCTTGCACATCAGCACACAGCTCGCCCTACCACCAATCGCATCATCATATACCTTGACTGGTCGCACGCTTACCTCTGAGTCAGAAGGCCATGGGTTCAAGACCCACCTCAGCACTTGACCCTCCAGTGTATTACTGAGGGAGTGTCGCACAGTTGGAGGTTTTGGCTTTCAGATGAGGCACTAAAGTAAGGCCCTGCCTACCCTTTCAGGGTCACGTCAAAGGTCCCCAGGTACGACTTGAAAATGGTCAGTTCTTCCCCTCAACCATCGCTGAGATAAAATTACCTGGCTATTTATGCGGTTTGTGGGATCTTGCTGTGCACAGATTGGCTGCTGTGTTTCACTACATAACAATGGTGGCATGGCGGCAAAGTGGTTAGCACTGCTGCCTCACAGCGCCAGAGTCCCGGCTTCAATTCCGACCTTGGGTCACTGTCTGTGCGGAGTTTGCACGTTCTCCCCTTGTCTGCGTGGGTTTCCTCCGGGCGCTCCGGTTTCCTCCCACAGTCCAAAGATGTGCAGGTTAGGTGGATTGGCTATGATAAATTGCCCCGAGGTGGGGTTATGGTGACAGGGTGGGGGATCAAAAAGTGCTTCACTGGCTGGAAAGCACTTTGAGATGCCCTACCAAGGTCAGAAACAGAGGCAGACAGGGTCCGGAAATGTTGTGTCTGACCACTGTGCCGTTTCCCAACCCCGTTGCCGAAGTCGGCCATTTTGGCTGACGTGAATTTGGTGCCCAAATAAGTCCACCCCCCCCCCCCCCCACCCCCCCCCCCCCCCCCCCCGAGGCGGGCAGGTAATTAGGCTGATTAAGAGCCTTGTCAACCAGGGATTAATCAGTCTACTGGTCAGCTTCCAGTTCGCAGATGTGATAAGGTGCAGTACAGCCGCTTGGAGGTGAGCACCCAGCAACAGGCCCGAGTGCCAGCTATCCAGGCAAGCCTACAGGCCTTCCCTGCCTGCTTGGGTGTGGGGACAAAGCCAAAGGCCGGTCTGTGGGAAGTGTCCCCACACACAATGGTGATCTGGCTACATTTTGTAATTTGAAGTGAATTCTTCCAATGTGGCTGAGGGGGCACCTTCTTGTTGAAGCGCCCTCTCTGTTCATTACCTTGTACTGCAGCTGGGTGCTTCTCTTCAGCAGGAAGACCTTGGATTAGCCCCTTCAGCCACCCCACCAGATTTAAATAGGCCAGGAACCCGCCAAGATGCCAATTGAGAGGGCATCCAGTCAAAACGCCACGTCAATGGCTGTTTCACAGTCCCAGCTCCTGCTGCTCTCGAACAGTCAACCCTCAGACTCAGAACAGAGCCGAACCCTTTCACTCAGCATGGGTGTAAAAAAAATCGACGGCAATCATTTATTGTGCTTGTCCTGACAATTGCTCCACGAATCCCCTAATTACCTGCAATAGCTTCAGAGATTACTTGCAGTCTGCTGATGAGGTCATGAGGTTTTGGGGAGCTGCTGGACTAATTGCATTTCACGTCAAAGCGCTTTTTACGGTAAAGATTGTAGCGGCTTGGGACTTTTTAGTTGGTAGATTTGTACAGAGCTTTGGTCAGTCTATCTGGAGCATTGCAATCAGTTCTGGTATTGCACCGCATGTAGCGCCCACTGGAATGAGGGGAGGTGGGGGTGGAAAACAGTGCAACGCTTAAAGAGTTACATTACGAGGACAGGTTGGACAAACTTGGCTTGAATTCCAGCAGGTGTGACAGCATCTGTGGAGAGAGAACGGAGCGAGCATTTTGAGTCTGGATTGTCATAATATACACCAGTATATCATGGTGCAGACACACACACTGATGGACACACAGCAAGACCAATCAACATGCACAACACCGCAGCCAATCACCAGTTAGAGCACACGCACTATATAGACAGAGGGCATCAGAGTTCCCGCTCATTCGGGATGCAACCTCCTACAAGGACAGAGCTTACAGCTTACAGCACAGATCTTCACCATGTGCTGAGTGCATAGACTGGTTCGGACAGGCATAGGTCTTTAGTTTAATCTAACATCGTGTTAACCCACAGTGAAAGTATGTTCAACACATTCTAACTTAATAAAATAGTGTTGCACCATTTTAAGTGTTGGTGGCCTGTATGTGTTCCACGGATCCAGAGCACCCAACACATCATGGTACCAGGAGTTGAGGGATGTTAGAACTTCTTAGACCTACCTGCAAGTGATCTGCCTTCCACCAGCATACAGTCATCCTGCAAAATGGACAGCGTCCGCCCGCCGCCGCCGCTCCGCATCACCGGTAACCTGGGGGCCAATTGGAAGATATTCAAATAACGCTTCCAGCTCTACCTTGAAGCCACAGACCGGGAAGCTGCCTCAGACACCAGGAAGATCGCTCTCTTCCTATCCACGGCCGGGGAACATGCCATCCACATTTTCAATTCTCTCACCTTTGCTGATGATGAAGATAAATCAAAATTCAAGACGGTCCTCCTCAAGTTTGACACTCACTACAACATAGATGTATTCCAACAGCGTTTGCAGGGTAAGGATGAACCTTTCCAGTCCTTTCTCACCCACCTCCGCATCCTTGCGCAGTCCTGTAATTACAGGCCCACCTCCGACTCCATGATACGCGACCAGATCGTTTTCGGTGTTCAGTTGGACCCCCTACGCCAGCAGCTCCTCAAGGTAAAGCAGCTCACCCTAGCGACTGCCATCGAGACCTGCGTGCTACACGAACACGCCACGAGTCGGTATTCCCCATCCAAGCGGCTGAAACGACGCGGCAAGGTCCCCATGAGGCAGAACGGGTCCAAGCAATCGAGCAACTCCAGGGCCTCAGCCTGGATGAGGGCGGCCATTTTGCGCGCTTTTCGCGGACTCCCGGGCTTGTGCGCACCGAACGAGGGGACGGCAACGTCGGCGAACGTACTGCGCAGGCGCGCACCACATACGACCACACCGCACATACGCGGTGGTGCAGCGAACGTACTGACGCTACAACGTGCGGCAACTGTGGCTCCGCCCACTTAAAGCGGCACTATCCTGCCAAATCCCGATGATGCCTGCGATGTGGCAAACTTGGCCACTATGCTGCTTTATGCAGATCAGCTCAGCCTGCCAACTCTCGGCGCTCCAGCCAGCCTCGCAGGAATGTCCGGGCCATTCAACCCACGGTCACCGAGCCCAATTCGGACCTGCTACCCGACATTGACACCGAGGACCCGAAGGCGCCTTTTCGAGTCGGTATCATCACATCGTGGGCTCCTCGAAAGCCTCCCTGCTTGGCGCGCAGGCATGCAAGCGGTTGAACCTAGTTCAGAGAGTTCACTCTCTCTCTCCTGCTGACGCGTCTGCCTTTCAGGACACCGACTTCACACCGACTTCAGGGCGCAGCTCGACGCCATTATCAACCAGCACCACGACGTCTTCGAGGGCATGGGCACGCTCCCGTACGCCCACAAGATTTTATTAAAACCGAATGCCACGCCTGTGGTGCATGCACCTCGCAGGGTCTCAGCCCCCTTAAGGACTGCCTCAAGCAGCAGCTGCAGGACCTCCAGAACCAAGGAGTGATTTTCAAAGTCACGGAACCGACCGACTGGGTCAGTTCCATGGTATGTGTAAAAACACCTTCCGGCGAATTGAGACTTTGCATTGATCCCAAGGATCTAAATCGCAATATTATGAGAGAGCACTATTCAATTCCCAAGCGCGAAGAGCTCACATGTGAGATGGCTCGCGCCAAGCACTTTACCAAACTCGACGCCTCAAAAGGATTCTGGCAAATCTAGCTCGATAAATCCAGCAGGAAACTCTGCACATTTAACCCCCCCTTTGGAAGATATTGTTACAACAGGATGCTGTTTGGGATCATCGCTGCATCAGAAGTGTTCCATAGGATTATGGAACAAATGATGGAAGGTATTGAAGGTGTTCACGTCTATGTCGATGATCATTTGGTCCACCACCCCGCAGGAGCATGTTAGTCGCCTCCAGCGCGTATTCAGATGTATACATGAGCATGGCCTCTGCTCTGAACAGGGCCAAATGCTCTTTTGGTCAGACAGAATTTAAGTTCCTCGGGGACCACACCCCCCAATTGGGTGTGCAGCCGGATGCGGACAAGGTAGCTGCCATCACAGCTATGAAAACACCAGAGGACAAGAAGGCGGTCCTCCGATTTCTGGGCATGGTCAATTTTTTAGGGAAATTCATCCCTAACCTCGCCTCTCATACCACGGCTCTCAGGAACCTGGTCAGGAAGACGACAGACTTCCAATGGCTCCCTGCCCACGAGCGCGAATGGAGAGAACTCAAAACCAAACTCACCACGGCCCCCGTCTTAGCTTTCTTTGGTCCAGCAAAGGAGACCAAAATTTCAACTCATGCCAGTCAATCCGGCATTGGGGCAGTGCTCCTTCAACGTGATGAGGCCTCATCATGGGCCCCAGTTGCATATGCGTCACGTGCGATGACCCCCACGGAGCAGCGCTACGCGCAGATAGAAAAGGAGTGCCTGGGCCTTCTGACCGGTGTGGTCAAGTTTCACGATTATGTCTACGGACTTCCTCAATTCACCGTCGAGACCGACCATCGCCCGCTGGTCAATATAATACAGAAAGACTTGAACGACATGACGCCTCGCCTCCAGCGTATTCTTCTCAAGCTCCGGCGATACGACTTCCAGCCAGGCAAGGACCTCATCATTGCTGACGCTCTCTCCAGGGCAGTCAACGCTCCATGTGACCCAGCGGGATTCGTCTGCCAGGTTGACGCCCATGTGGCATTCGCGGCCTCCAATCTACCTGCCACGGATGAACGCCTTGTCCAAATTCGCCGCGAGACGGCGGCTGACCCCTTGCTACAGCGTGTCATGCGCCACCTAACGGACGGGTGGCTCAAGGGCCAATACCCTCAATTCTATAATGTCAGAGATGATCTGGCGGTAGTAGACGGGGTTCTTCTAAAACTGGACCGCATTGTCATCCCGCATAGCATGCGCCAGCTTGTCCTGGAACAACTACACGAGGGCCACCTTGTCGTGGAAAAGTGCTGCCGACGGGCCCGAGAGGCAGTGTATTGACCGGCATTAATGAGGACATAGCCAACACGGTGCTCAACTGCCCCAATTGTCAGCACTTCCAGCCGGCCCAACCACGTGAGACCCTGCAGCCCCATGAGTTGGTCACGTCACCTTGGACCAAGGTGGGCATTGACCTGTTCCACGCGCTGGGTAGAAACTATGTCCTGATTGTGGACTACTTTTTGAATTACCTGGAGGTGATACGGTTGCACGACATCACATCGTCTGCAGTCATTCGTGCATGTAAAGAAACCTTTGCTCGACACGGCATCCCGCTCACGGTTATGTCGGACAATGGCCCCTGCTTTGCCAGCCAAGAATGGTCCGACATTGCCAGACGGTACAATTTTGCCCATGTGACGTCCAGTCCCCTGCACCCCCAATCCAACGGCAAAGCAGAGAAGGGAGTACATATCGTCAAACGGCTCCTATGCAAGGCTGCCGATGCTGGGTCTGATTTCTACCTTGCCTTGCTGGCCTATCGCTCTGCCCCGCTGTCCAATGGCCTGTCTCCAGCCCAGTTACTCAAGAGTCGCACCCTGAGGACGACGGTGCCGTCCATCCATGTCCCAGACCTCGACCACGTTCCGGTCCTTCGCCGGATGCAGCTATCTTGTGCACAGCACAAGGCGGCTCATGACTCCCGTGCAACTGATCTCCCTGCTCTGGCTCCAGATGACAACGTCCACATCCATCTTCCGGATGGTGGCTGGTCTGCAACCGCTGTGGTCCTCCGGCAGGTGGCCCCCCGCTCGTTCCTGGTTTGTCTACCGGATGGCTTTATTCTACGCCGCAATCGAGGCGCCCTTTGTCTCGTTCCACGCTCGCCACGTGATCCTCCAGTGTCGCCTCGCCCTCCTGTTGACCCTGCCATGGACTATGCAGAGCTCCCTGTCACTCTGCCTTCCCCTGACTTTGACGCAGTCTCGCCCGCTCCTGAACCGGCGGCTCTCGACCCACCCTTGAGGCGGTCAACCAGAATTTGTCGCCCACCTCAGAGAGTAAATTTATGAACTTTTCGAATTTATGGACTCGCTGAATTGTTTTGTTGCTTTGTTTGATCGTTTCCCTGGTTTGTATATAGTGTTGATCTCGTTACTCTTGTTGCATACTGCTTCTCTGCACCAGGCACCTTCCCATGTAAATAGCTTAGTTCTCATGTACATAGTCCTGTAAATATGTCTTCGCACCCCACACGTAGTTAGGAACATTCTCACCACACATTATTTATTGCCACACACAGACATTTTTTTATAAAAGGGGGGGATGTCATAATATACACCAGTATATCATGGTGCAGACACACACACTGATGGACACACAGCAAGACCAATTAACACACACAACACCGCAGCCAATCACCAGTTAGAGCACACTCACTATAAAGACAGGGGGCATCAGAGTTCCCGCTCATTCGGGATGCAGCCTCCTACAAGGACAGAGCTCACAGCTTACAGCACAGATCCTCACCATGTGCTGAGTGCATAGACTGGTTAGGACAGGCATAGGTCTTTAGTTTAATCTAACATCATGTTAACCCACAGTGAAAGTATGTTCAACAGTTTCCAACTTAACAAAATAGTGTTGTACAATTTTAAGTGTTGGTGGCCTGTCTGTGTTCCACGGATCCAGAGCACCCAACACATCATGGATGACTCTTTGTCACAGCTGGAGAGAACTGGAAATAGGATGTGATTTATACTGTTGCGGGGGAGGGGAGTGGGGAGGGGGTGGAGCAGTGGGACTGGGGGCTGGATAGAGAGCCAGCAATAGCTGGAAATTGACAAAAATGTCATGGACAAAGCGACAAAGGGAATGGAAAGGGTGGTGATAATGACTAAGAAGGGTGCTGATGATGACACATTAAGAGATGTGTTAATGAAGAAATAGAATCTACAGTGCAGGAGGAGGCCACTTGGCTCATCGAGTCTGTACTGACCCTCTGAAAGAGCACAATACCCCAGCCTACTCCCTCACCCTATCCCCGTAACCTAACCTGCACATCTTTGGACACTAAGGGGCAATCTAGCATGACCAATCCACCTACCCTACACACCTTTGGACACCAAGGGACAATTTATCATGGCCAATCCACCTAACCTGCACATCTTTGGACACTAAGGAGCAATTTAGCATGACCAATCCACCTACCCTACACACCTTTGGACACCAAGGGACAATTTATCATGGCCAATCCATTTAACCAGCACATCTTTGGACACTAAGGGGCAATTGATCATGTCCTAGCCACCTAACCTGCACATCTTTGGACACCAAGGGGCAATTGATCATGGCCAATCCACCTAACCTGCACATCTTTGGACTGTGGAAGGAAACCGGAGCACCCAGAGGAAACCCACGCAGACACAGGGAGAACATACAGACTCCACACAGACAGTGACCCAAGGCAGGAATTGAACCCGAGACCCTGGCACTATGAGGCAGCAGTGCTAACCACTGTGCCGCTGGACACATTGCACACTTAAGTTCGTCGATTCATCTCAACTACAGAGAATATACTTTACAATCAGGTATATCAAAAAGGTTGATACACATATGCAGGGTGTCCCTGGGTGGCGGGGTGGGGTGGTTTGGGGGTGGAGGCGGTGGGAGAAGGCGGTTTAATATGCTGACATCTGTTGAGTGCAGAACTGTTGGTGTCATTTGGTTCCGCCGTGGCCTTTATAATTATTCAGATATGTCAAAAAGTAAAAATTACAGTTTTTGAGCTTCAAAGGGCACGAAATATTTCCGTGCAAACATTCCTGGTATTTGGAAGTATGCCCCAGCAGCTATAGTTGTGAGTAATACAGATTTCAATATACTTTGTTACAGCCTACAAATTAATTTTCTAGCTAGATGTTGGACTGGAAGGGATTAGTTTATCAGTAATTCTGAAACAGCCACAGACAAGGTCAGGAACTCGGTGAGTCCACACAGCCACTTAGGAAGAAACGTTTTACGAATGCAGGCAATGTGATTTTTATTCTGAGGCAAATGGGAAAGTCCGTGTTTACTGCTAATCCCCTGGTTGTGTTTATTTAGTTGCTTCTGTTCAATAAATGATTATTTTGGGCTGTCTGTGTTACCGTCAGAGAGAATGCATCCAGCGATGAGAAGGAGAGATATGCGCTGGCGATGGATATACTCCAGTGAGTTGATTGGAGTGCTAGTTTATTCATGGCGGCCTGCGATAATCTACCTCGACATTCAGCAGGGGGACGGACATTCTGGTTCCATGGGGACATGGGGCGTCATTCTCCGACCCCCCGCCGGGTCGGAGAATGGCCGTTGGCCGCCGTGAATCCCGCCCCCGCCCCCGCCGAAGTCTCCGAAGGAAGAAAAGTCGGCGGGGCGTTAATGGCGCCGCTGCCGCGGAGAATGTCACGGGTCTGCGCAAGGCAGCCGATTTTCGGCCTGCCGATATTCTCCCTTCCGGATGGGCCGAAGTCCCGTCGACGTGATGACCGTTCACGTCGACGTGAATCAAACCTCCTTTTCATCGGCGTGACCCGGTGCTCCAGGCTCACGCCGACCAGCGTGGAGGTGAGTGACGGCCTGGGGGGTTGGCTCTGGGCAGGAAATGGCGTGGCCGCAGACCGATTGCCTGAGGAGAGGTGTGTCTCGGCTTGTGTGTGTGTGCGGCGGGGGGGGGGGGTTAGAGTAGGCTGGGCTCCGGGGGAGTGCCGGGAGGGGGTCCGTGCCGGGGTGGAGGTTGGGGGTTGTGGAGGGGGTCCGTGCCGGGGTGGAGGTTGGGGAGGGGGTCCGTGCCGGGGTGGAGGTTGGGGAGGGGGTCCGTGCCGGGGTGGAGGTTGGGGAGGGGGTCCGTGCCGGGGTGGAGGTTGGGGGTTGTGGAGGGGGTCCATGCCGGGGTGGAGGTTGGGGGGGGGTCCGTGCTGGGGTGGAGGTTGGGGGTTGGGGAGGGGGTCCGTGCCGGGGTGGAGGTTGGGGGTTGGGGAGGGGGTCCGTGCCGGGGTGGAGGTTGGGGGGGGGTCCGTGCCGGGGTGGAGGTTGGGGGTTGGGGAGGGGGTCCGTGCCGGGGTGGAGGTTGGGGAGGGGGTCCGTGCCGGGGTGGAGGTTGGGGGTTGTGGAGGGGATCCGTGCCGGGGTGGAGGTTGGGGGGGGTCCGTGCTGGGGTGGAGGTTGGGGGTTGGGGAGGGGGTCCGTGCCGGGGTGGAGGTTGGGGGTTGGGGGGGGGGTCCGTGCCGGGGTGGAGGTTGGGGGTTGAGGAGGGTGTCCGTGCCGGGGTGGAGGTTGGGGAGGGGGTCCGTGCCGGGGTGGAGGTTGGTGGTTGTGGAGGGGATCCGTGCCGGGGTGGAGGTTGGGGGGGGGTTCCGTGCTGGGGTGGAGGTTGGGGGTTGGGGAGGGGGTCCGTGCCGGGGTGGAGGTTGGGGGTTGGGGGGGGGGGGTCCGTGCCGGGGTGGAGGTTGGGGGGGGGGTCCGTGCTGGGGTGGAGGTTGGGGGTTGGGGGGGGGGTCCGTGCCGGGGTGGAGGTTGGGGGGGGGTCCGTGCTGGGGTGGAGGTTGGGGGTTGGGGAGGGGGTCCGTGCCGGGGTGGAGGTTGGGGGTTGGGGGGGGGGTCCGTGCTGGGGTGGAGGTTGGGGGTTGTGGAGGGGGTCCGTGCCGGGGTGGAGGTTGGGGGGGGGTCCGTGCCGGGGTGGAGGTTGGGGGTTGGGGAGGGGGTCCGTGCCGGGGTGGAGGTTGGGGGGGGGTCCGTGCTGGGGTGGGTGTTGGGGAGGGGGTCCGTGCCGGGGTGGAGGTTGGGGGGGGGGGGGTCCGTGCCGGGGTGGGTGATGGGAGGGCAAATGAGTTGGTCCACCTGGCCAGGTGCCAGCCTCCAACAGTTGGACCCATGCGGTCCATGCCACCTGGCTGGGGGGAGGAGGGGATATGGGCAATGATGACATGTCGTCGTTCCCCTCCCCCCCACCAGGCCGTCATGTTTTCAGACCATCCAGCGATGTTGGCCGCCGTGGTGGCAGCCGCTCATGTCTATGTTGCCCTGGATGAGGAGGAGGAGGAGGAGGAGGAGCGTGCCAGAGAGGCGGCGCAGGCTGCCGCAGAGGGGCAGGCGGCAGCCGCCCAGGCTGCAGGGACACCTGACCGACAGGACGAGGAGGGGGAGGAGGACGTCGCGGCCCCACGGCAACGGAGGCACCCGAGGGCGCCCCGTGTGTACCGGCCCCGGCAGTCATACCAGGACCTCACGGACCGGGAATGCAGGAGGAGACTCCGGATGAGCCGGGAAACCGTGGCACACATCTGCCACCTGCTGGCACACCTGTCACCGCGTGGCACTGGCGGGGGACACCCTCTCCCCGTGTCCGTCAAGGTTACGGTGGCCCTGAACTTTTATGCAACGGGGTCATTCCAGGCACCGAGTGGGGACTTGTCCGGCATATCGCAGACATCGGTGCATCGGTGCATCCGGGCAGTGACAGATGCCCTTTATGCCATGGCGCACCGCTACATCCGCTTCCCCGTGGACCGGGCCAGCCAAGATGCCCGGGCCGTGGGCTTCTCTGCCGTTGCCGGGTTCCCCATGGTCCAGGGCGCGATCGATGGGATGCACGTCGCCGTGCGGCCACCTGCAGATAACAGGGCCGTGTTCACTAATAGGAAGGGGACCTATTCGATGAACGTACAGGTGGTCTGCGACCACCGCATGATGATCCTGCACGTCTGCGCCCGTCACCCAGGCAGTGTACACGACTCATTCGTGTTGTCGCGGTCATCCATCCCCGGCATGTACGAGGGACGCCATCCCCGGCTGAGGGGCTGGTTGCTGGGCGACAGGGGCTACCCATTGCGATCGTGGCTGATGACGCCTATACGGAGGCCACGCAATGAGGCGGAGAACCGCTACAATGATGCCCATGTAGCGACAAGGGGAGTGATCGAGAGGTGCTTTGGCGTGCTGAAGATGCGTTTCAGGTGCCTGGACCTCTCTGGGGGCGCCCTCCAGTATCGGTCAGATAGGGGCGGCCGCATCATTGTGGTGTGCTGCGTCCTGCACAACATAGCCCAGCAGAGGGGCGATGTGCCGCAGGCAGAGGAGGGCGGAGTGGAGGAGCAGCAGGAAGAGGCCCAGTCCTCCCCAGATGAGGGGGATGGGGGCAATGGTCAGGGCAGACGGGGTAGACACAGACGGGTGGCTGTCCACCGTTACCGGCTGGCCCAGCGGGCACGGGACAGACTGATAGACGCCCGCTTCACTGACTAGATGGGCGTGGGAATCGGGTAGTATGGCCACAGACCGCACACCATGACAACAGCCGACCACCCACACCCCCCACCCATCCACCCACCCAGCACCCTCACCCCCCTCCCCAACCCCACACACCCCACCCGCATGCACACCACCCCCCCACTCCCAATTGCCAATCCACCGGCGGCACAACGGGCCGGGCTCACCCAGTTGCGGGTGGACGCGTGTCTATCGCAGGCCATGGAGAATGATGACAACCCGCCTCCGATGAGCTCCTGGCTCTACATCGTTGGACTATGTCTGACCCATGGCCACAGTACCACCATCCACCCGGACCATCCCTGCATGCGGCTGTGACACTGCAGCGCACGGTCCCGTCCTCTGCCCAGGGGATGTTGATGGCGGCCCAGGGGGAAGGGGGCAGACTCACCTGGGGCTGAGGTAAGACCACCCCTCACACACACACTTACGCTCAACGTACATGACACCCCCGCACACTTTGGACAGAGCACAAAGGCAGCTTCGGTAGGTGTAACAATGACTTTAATAACCAAAGGAGTTCATGCACGTGCCCTAGCGCCTAAAACTCATCTGTGCCCTGCACCCGTGCCAACTTACTCAGTGTCTAATTGTTTGGCCTTACGGGCCCTTTGACTACGTCTACGTGGTTCCCCAGACGGTACAGCAGAACTGGAGGTGGACTCCTGTGATTCCTGCCCTCTGACACTGGATCCCTTTGGCGGCCGTTTCCTGGGGCGTCCTGGCCTAGATGGGCCAGGCTGCGGCCCGGGCGACTGGGATGGCGAGCTGCCAGCCTGTCCTGCCCGTTGCCCACCCGATGCACCTGGGACGGAAGGGGGGGAGTCCGAGGTGTCGCGGTGTACCGGGACCTCCCCTACAGAGGGAGCCGGGACGGACCACACCACCTCCTCCTCCCTCGGGGTGCCCGATGGCCCCCAGGCCTCTACATGGGTGGGGGATGCGAACGGACTGGCCATCCGACGCGCCCCCGACATCTGGCGCTGCCAGTCCTGGAGGCCCGTGCTGGTATCGACAGGGGTCTGCAGGTTTGCAGCCATGGAGCCCAGGGGGTTGTCGAACCCTGTCTGCGACAGTGCGACGCCAGCTCGCACATGGCCACTGGCGCCGATGCCCTCAGCGATGGCCTGCTGAGACTGGGCCATGGCCTGCAGAGACTGGGCCATGGCCTGCAGAGACTGGGCTATGGCCTGCTGAGACTGGGCCATGGCCTGCTGAGACTGGGCTATGGCGTTGAGCGCCTCTGCCATCTGGCGCTGGCACTGGCTCATGACCTCCTGTGAGAGGGCAGCCATTTCCTGGGCCACAGACGCCGCCTGCACGGAAGGCCCCAGGCCTCGCAAACCGTTCCCCATGTCTGACACCGTCGCACCCATTGCCTCCACCGCGGACGCCACCCGTGCGGTGTCAGCCTGGGTGGCACGCATGACCGGGACCACTCCCAGCTCCTGGACGCGGGTGGACTCCTCCACCTGCGACCGCAGCCGCCGCAAGCCACCCGTCACCCTATTCGCTCGTCTCCGTGTCGGTGGTTGCATCGGATCTATGTGTGGGTGTGGTAACTGCAGGAACCCGGGATCCATCTGGGCGGCAGATGTTCGCTTGGCCTGGGCTGCCCTCCGACCGCCCGGTCCCTCTGCTGCTCCTACCTCCACCTGCTGTACCGGGACGGCTGTGTTGTGCGCACCAGTGAGTGTACCAGACGCCTCATCACTAAAGTGCCCAACCGTGGTGAGTGTTTCTGCGATGGTGGAGGGTGTTGGTGACAGCAGTGGCGTTGTGTCGTGCTCTTCGTCCCACTCTGAGTCCATGGCACTTTGGGGTGGGGGTTCGTCTCCACCCATCCACTCTGAGTCACTGTCCGATATTTCGTCTTCCCGGGTAGGGGTGTCCTGGGTAGTGGTGTCCCGGGTAGTGGTGTCCCGGGAAGGGGTGTCCTGGGTAGTGGTGTCCCGGGTAGGGGTGTCCTGGATAGTGGTGTCCTGGGTAGTGGTGTCCTGGCTCGGATGTGACGGGGGCCTGTGGCTGCCCCCCTCATCGCTGGGTGGTCGCTCCCGCACGTGACGGGGGTGTCGTCTCCCTGTTGCTCCAGGTCTCTCCGTCTCCCGTGGTCTCCGAGGGGCATCCTGCGGGCGTCGCATGCTGGAGGGTTCGGGTCTCTCCGTCTCCCGTGGTCTCCGAGGGGCATCCTGCGGGCGTCGCATGCTGGAGGGTGCGGGTCTCTCCGTCTCCCGTGGTCTCCGAGGGGCATCCTGCGGGCGGTCTGCATCTGCGGGGATGGGTGCCTGGACGTTTGGTCCTGCGATACACAATGAAGCATGCATGGTTAGACATCAGGCAGTGATCAGGTGATACGGGAGAGGGGGATATAGGGGAGGGGGGATATGGGGACGGGCTGTTGGTGGCTCACTTGCTCGTGGGGCCCCGACCTCTGCATCAGCAACCTCCCGGTCCTCAGGTCCGCCAGCCAGTTCCAGGGCCCTTTCCTCGTGTACGGTCAGTGGCCTCTCATCAGCGGGCCCTCCTCCAGTCCTCACATGCTCCCTATTGTTGTGTGCGCGCTTCTCCTGGGGGGGGGGGTGGCAGGGGTAAAAGGCAACAGTGTTAGGCAGGTATATGAATGCACGCCATCGGTTGCGCGTGCATTGCAGAGGTTAAGGTTAGGGCTGGATTCACTTGGGGATATGGGGGATATGGGGGAGGGGGGGATATGGGGGAGGGGGGATATGGGGGATATGGGGGAGGGGGGATATGGGGGATATGGGGGAGGGGGGAATATGGGGGATATGGTGGAGGGGGGATATGGGGGATATGGGGGAGGGGGGATATGGGGGATATGGGGGAGGGGGGGATATGGGGGATATGGGGGATATGGGGGAGGGGGGATATGGGGGAGGGGGAATATGGGGGATATGGGGGAGGGGGGATATGGGGGATATGGGGGAGGGGGATATGGGGGAGGGGGGATATGGGGGATATGGGGGATGGGGGATATGGGGGAGGGGGGATATGGGGGAGGGGGGAATATGGGGGATATGGGGGAGGGGGGATATGGGGGATATGGGGGAGGGGGGATATGGGGGAGGGGGGATATGGGGGATATGGGGAGGGGGATATGGGGAGGGGGGGATATGGGGGAGGGGGGGATATGGGGGAGGGGGGATATGGGGGATATGGGGGATATGGGGGAGGGGGGATATGGGGGTGGGGGAATATGGGGGATATGGGGGATATGGGGGAGGGGGGATATGGGGGAGGGGGGATATGGGGGATATGGGGGAGGGGGGATATGTGGGAGGGGGATATGGGGGAGGGGGGGATATGGGGAATATGGGGGAGGGGGGATATGGGGGATATGGGGGAGGGGGGATATGGGGGAGGGGGAATATGGGGGATATGGGGGAGGGGGGATATGGGGGATATGGGGGATATGGGGGAGGGGGGGATATGGGGGAGGGGGGATATGGGGGAGGGGGGATATGGCGGAGGGGGATATGGGGGAGGGGGGGATATGGGGGAGGGGGGGATATGGGGGAGGGGGGATATGGGGGATATGGGGGAGGGGGGGATATGGGGGAGGGGGGGATATGGGGGAGGGGGGGATTTGGGGGAGAGGGGATATGGGGGATGCTCACCCTGCCTGCTCTGACGAGGTCGTTCACCTTCTTGTGGCACTGGGTGCCTGTCCGTGGTGTTAGGGCCACAGCGGTGACGGCCTCTGCCACCTCCCTCCACAGACGCCGGCTGTGGCGTGGGGCAACTCTGCGGCCGTGCCCGGGATACAGGGCGTCCCTCCTCTGCTCCACCGCATCCAGGAGCGCCTCCACATCGCGTGACTCGAACCTCGGGGCTGAGCGACGGCCAGCCATCCAGTCGGGTGTTGCGGTCGGGTGTTCCGGTCGGGTGGGGGGGAGCAGCGCGGCCTTATGAGCCGTCACGCCGTGCAGCGCGTATGACGCTGCACGGCGTGAACCACTGCGCAAGCGCAGATCCCGTTACGTCGCTGCTAGCCCATTTCGGGCCGCAGACTATCGACCCATTTTTATGACGTGACGCAAGTGGGATTTGCGCCGTTTTTTGCGCCGATCGGCGGAGTTTCCGCCGATAACGGAGAATTTCGCCCATGAAGTCCGCTCATAGCGGAGGTCAACAATACAAAACCAAAAGAGAATGACCAGCATTAAAAAACCCAAGTCATACATTATGGGGTGGGAGGGGAGGAGGTGGCGGGGTGGGGCGGGGGAGGAAGGAAGGAAGAGGTATCAGGGTAAAGCTATTGTGGGTTTCCTCCGGGTGCTCCGGTTTCCTCCTACAGTCCAAAGATGTGCAGGTTAGGTGGATTAGCCATGATAAATTGCCCCTGGGTGTCCAACGGTTAAGGTGGATTCTGGGGATAGGGCGGGGGAGTGGGCCTAGGTACCGTGCTCTTTCGGAGAGTCAGTGCACATTCAATGGCCCGAATGGCCTCCTTCGGCACTGTAGGGATCCTGTGATTCGATGATGCCAGGGTAAAGACATAGCGGTGTGAACTGCAACAAACAGGGTCACATTTTTACGTGAGTGGACAGTCAAGTTCCAGTTTTGGGATTTTCGGGATTTTCAGCCGTGTACTCGTTCTCCAATTCACTCTGTTTCGAGCTTGGCCGGTTGGTGCCTGACATCTTTTAAAAAGCAAAATTCCGGGCGGGATTCTCCAGTCCCCCAGCTGCGTGCTTCTCGGCGGTGCCCCGCCCTGTTTGCTGACGGATGTACGCTGCCGATGGTAAAATTGAATCGCAACGACTGGAGAATTTCCAGCAAACGCTCCTTGTGGGATTTTACCATCAACGTTTGGGGAATTCTACTTGTGACTCTATCCGTTTTTCTGTGAAGACTGCACAGTGGTGACCTTGGTGGGGCAGGTTAAAGAATGACTATCCATGGGACAGCATGGTGGCGCAGTGGTTAGCACTGCAGCCTCACGGCGCTGAGGTCCCAGGTTTGATCCTGGCTCCTGGTCACTGTCCGTGGGGAGTTTGCACACTCTCCCCGTGTCTGCGTGGGTTTCGCCCCAACGATGTGCAGGGTAGGTGGATTGGCCACACTAAATTGCCCCTTAATTGGAAAAAATAATTGGGTACTCTAAAATTTATTTTAAAAAAGAATGACTATCCATTAGTTAAAGCAGTGTTTTTCAAACCTTTTTGTCCGGGACCCATTATTACCAACCGGCCATCCTTCGCGACCCACGCCGGCCGACCTTCGCGACCCACCATTTTCTCTTACCTTTAATGCAAAAGGTGAGCCTGGGTTTATATTCTATAGTCTAGAGCAGCGAAGAATGAGAAATTACCTCATTGAAACAGGCATTATTCTCTCAGGACTCTAAAGAGCAGATGCAGAATGTAAGTTTTCCTCAGATGGGTGGTTTACAGTCTGTGGATATAGCCTGAAAATTACAATGCGACAATTTTAGATATAGATGAGGAAGAATTACTTAACTCAAAGTAGTGTGAATCTTTTTAATCTCTAAAATTCACTATCAGAGAGTTCTGCAGATTGAGCATATTCAAGACAAATGCAGGAAAACTGAATTAAATTTTTTTTAAAATCTTCTCCTGTGTCAGCACGCTGACGCCAGGAGGAGGTGGTGTTTCTCTCTGGGCACCGGGCATGCGCGCTGATGAGTGGGCACGCCTGCGCAGCGCGCTCGCATTTTTTTAGGCGGTCGTGGCTGTCATTTTTAAAGACGCTCGCATCCAGCATTTTAAAAAAACAGTTACTGTGGCCATTGTGCCTGAATGCACGCGATCGGGAACGCCGCGATGGATGGCTCCCGACACCCACCCGTGACCCACCGTGGTGAGCCTCCCAACACCCACCTGTGACCCCCACTTTGACAATGCTTAGGTTAAAGCATCACTGTCCCAAGTAATAGTCTGGGGAAAATTTGCTCACTGCCAAGGAATGAGATAATATAGTTTGCTGTGCGAAGTTTTGTTTTGCTCCCATTGGTATTTTTAAGTTATTCACGGTCCAATAATGTTGCACTCAGTTCCCAACAATGGAAAAAGAATGCTTTATCAAATTCTTTCACAGTATGTGGGTATTGTTGGCTAGGCCAAGCATTTATTGGAGTTCCCGAATTGCCCTAAAGTGGCCACCTTTTTGAACTGCTGCAGTCCATGTGGTGTAGGTGCACCCCCAGTGCTGTTAGGGAGGGGTTCTGCTGGCGGTGGCACCGTTACCACTCCCCAAAGGAAATTCTAAACGGGCCACTTTACAGTTGGCATATGCCCACAGACCCTGTCCAATGTAGACAGTTGGGACACAGTGCTCTGGTTTCGGGCATTGTCAAAATGTCCTCCAAACTTGACACAGCCTTGCTTCATCGATTCATTAACTCACTGCTGGCATTCCTTGGCTGAAATCATCGAATAGTTACGATGCAGGAGGACTTTCCTTCATCGTGCGTTCACTGGCTCTCTGTAAGAGCAACTCACCCCATTCCACTGGCTCCCCTCGCACACCCTTTCCCACAGCTCCGCAAAATCCTTCACTTCAGATAATGATCCAATTCTCTTTTGACAGCTGTCTCCACCACTCTCTCAGACAGTGGTGACATGTATTAGAACATAGAACATAGAACAATACAGCGCAGTACAGGCCCTTCGGCCCACGATGTTGCACCGAAACAAAAGCCATCTAACCTACACTATGCCATTATCATCCATGTGTTTATCCAATAAACTTTTAAATGCCCTCAATGTTGGCGAGTTCACTACTGTAGCAGGTAGGGCATTCCACGGCCTCACTACTCTTTGCGTAAAGAACCTACCTCTGACCTCTGTCCTATATCTATTACCCCTCAGTTTAAAGTTATGTCCCCTCGTGCCAGCCATATCCATCCGCGGGAGAAGGCTCTCACTGTCCACCCTATCCAACCCCCTGATCATTTTGTATGCCTCTATTAAGTCTCCTCTTAACCTTCTTCTCTCCAACGAAAACAACCTCAAGTCCATCAGCCTTTCCTCATAAGATTTTCCCTCCATACCAGGCAACATCCTGGTAAATCTCCTCTGCACCCGCTCCAAAGCCTCCACGTCCTTCCTATAATGCGGTGACCAGAACTGTACGCAATACTCCAAATGCGGCCGTACCAGAGTTCTGTACAGCTGCAACATGACCTCCTGACTCCGGAACTCAATCCCTCTACCAATTCTGACCTCTCACGGCGTGGAATGTTTTTCCCTCATCTTGCCATTTCTTCTTTTGTCAAAACAGAGCCCTGAATAACAAGGAAAGAAGAAAGTTGCATTTCAAGAGCACACAACGTGCCCTCAGAACCTTCGAACACCCCAAAGAATGTCCCAGTGAGGCAGACCTCTGCCTGCTCCCCACCGCCCCCAAGTGGGGTCTCTACCATATTGGAAAATACAACAGGAAATCTGAGGAGATGGTGGTGTAGTTGTAATATCACTGGACTAGGAATTGAGGGCGGGATTCTCCACCCCCACGCCGAAGTGGCCTCGAAGGCGTTCACGACGTTCACGACGGCGCGGAACGGCCTCGGTCCCGACCGATTCAGGCCCTGACGATGGGCCTGTATCAGGGCCGCGTCATCTACCCACGCCAGGCCTTGTCGCCCGTGTAAAAGCAGCGCCGCATAGATGACGCGGCCGGCGCCGCATAACGGACGTCATCCGCGCATGCGTGGTTGCCGTCCTCTCTAAGTCCGCTCCGCAAGAAGATGGCGGACGGATCTTGTGGGGCCGCGGAAGGAAGGAGGTCCTCCTTCAGGGAGGACGGCCCGACGATCGGTGGGCACTGATCGCGGGCCACCCCACATCTGAGGTACGCCCCGGTGCAGGATCCCCCCTCGCCCCCCCGCAGGCCGCCCCCGCAGCGTTCACGCACCGCCCACGACTGCAGTGACCAGGTGTGGACGGCGCCGGGGGGGGAACCCGCCGTTTTGGCCTGGCCGCTCGGCCCATCCGGGCCTCAGAATAGCGGGGGTGCCGGAGAATCACCATTTTGTGTGTCTCCGCCGATTCTCCGGCCCGCGAAACTCAACGCGGCCGTTCCCGCCTCTTGGGAGAATCGTGGGAGGGCGTCGGACCGGCGTCCCCGGAAATTTTGGCGGCCCAGGCGATTCTCCCAACCAGCGTGGAAGTGGAGAATCGCGCCCTCAGAGTCCCGGGATAATACTCTGGGAAAAACACAGCTGCGGGAATTTACACTCAACTAATAGAAATCTGGTATAAAAAGCAAGACTCAGTGATAGATTGACTATTGTCAATTGCTGTTTAAAAAAAAACACCATCTGGTTCACTAATATCCCTTTCGGGAAGGAAATCTGCCATCCTTACCTAGTCTGGCCTACATGTCACCTCAGAATCTATCATCCTTACCTGATCTGGCCTACATGTCACAAAGCAAATCTGCCATACTTACCTGGGGCGGGATTCTCCGCAATCTGTGCGATGTCTGCCGACCGGCGCCAAAAACGGCGCGAATCAGTCCGGCATCGCGCCTCCCCAAAGGTGCGGAATCCTCCACATCTTGAGGGGCCGAGCCCTAACCTTGAAGGGCTTGGCCCGCGCCGGACTGATTTCCGCCCCGCCAGCTGGCGGGAAAGGCCTTTGGTGCCCTGCCAGCTGGCGCGTAACTGATTTTGCCGTGCGGCGCATGCGCGGGAGCGTCAGCGGCCGCTCACGGCATCCCCGCGCATGCGCAGTGGAGGGGGTCTCTTCCGCCTCCGCCATAGTGGAGACCATGGCGAAGGCGGAAGGAAAAGAGTGCCCCCATGGCACAGGCCCGCCCGCGGATCGTTGGGTCCCGATCGCGGGCCAGGCCACCGTGAGGGCACCCACCAGGGCCAGATCGCCCCCCAGGACCCCGGAGCCCGCCCGCGCCGCCTTGTCCCGCCGGTAAGAGAGGTGGTTTGATTCTCGCCGGTGGGACAGGCATTCCAGCAGCGGGACTTCGGCCCATCGCGGCTGGAGAATCGCCGGGGGGGGGGCCCGCCATCCGGCGCGGCGCGATTCCCACCCCCTCCAAATATCCGGTGCCGGAGAATTCGGCAACCGGCGGGGGCGGGATTCACGCCAGCCCCTGGCGATTCTCCGACCCGGCAGGGTGCCGGAGAATACCGCTCCTGGTCTGGCCTACATGTCACAAAGGAAATCTGCCATCCTTACCTGCTCTGGCCTACACGTCACCTCAGAATCTATCAGCCTTACCTGGTCTGGCCTACATGTCACCTCAGAATCTATCAACCTTACCTGGTCTGGACTACATGTCACCTCAGAATCTGCCATCCTTAGCTGGTCTGGCCTACATGTCACCTCAGAATCTGCCATCCTTATCGGTCTGGCCTACATGTCACAAAGGAAATCTACCATCCTTACCTGGACTGGCCTACATGTCACCTCAGAATCTGCCATGCTTACCTGGTCTGGCCTACATGTCACAAAGGAAATCTGCCATCCTTACCTGGTATGGCCTACATGTCACTTCAGAATCTATCAGCCTTATCTGGTCTGGCCTACATGTCACAAAGGAAATCTGCCATCCTTACCTGCTCTGGCCTACACGTCACCTCAGAATCTATCAGCCTTACCTGGTCTGGCCTACATGTCACCTCAGAATCTATCAACCTTACCTGGTCTGGACTACATGTCACCTCAGAATCTGCCATCCTTAGCTGGTCTGGCCTACATGTCACCTCAGAATCTGCCATCCTTATCGGTCTGGCCTACATGTCACAAAGGAAATCTACCATCCTTACCTGGACTGGCCTACATGTCACCTCAGAATCTGCCATGCTTACCTGGTCTGGCCTACATGTCACAAAGGAAATCTGCCATCCTTACCTGGTATGGCCTACATGTCACTTCAGAATCTATCAGCCTTATCTGGTCTGGCCTACATGTCACTTCAGAATCTATCAGCCTTACCCTGTCTGGCCTACATGTCACCTCAGAATCTGCCATCCTTACCTGGTCAGGCCTACATGTCATCTCAGAATCTGCCATCCTTACCTGGTCTGGCCTACATGTCACAAAGGAAATCTGCCATCCTTACCTGGTCTGGCCTACATGTCACTTCAGAATCTGCCAGCCTTGCCTGGTCTGGCCTACATGTCACTTCAGAATCTATCAGCCTTACCAGGTCTGGCCTACATCTCACCTCTGAATCTGCCATCCTTATCTGGTCTGGCCTACATGTCACAAAGGAAATCTGCCATCCTTACCTGGTCTGGCCTACATGAGACTCCAGATCCATATCAATGTGGTTGACTCAACTGCCCTTTGAAAGGGTCTAGCAAGCCACATGGTTCAAGGGCAATTGGAAAGGGGTAACAAATGCTGGCCCAGCAAACGATGCCCACATCCGATGAATGAATAACAAAAATTACGGCCCTTGTTACTGGAGGTTTTGTGGCGTAGTGGGTAGTGACGTTGTCTCTGAGACAGAAGCTCTGGGTTCAAGTCGCACACAGGGTTTGATGGCTGGCTGCTGGTCGGACATGCTTGATGTGGAGTATCACCCCTCTCTGGTGACAGATTAGTTCAGGGGAAAAAGAAACTAGATATTGGAACATTCATAAGTATATGTTAGGCCTGCCTCATGGACCACTATATGTTGTGGAAAGCCCCCAAGTCTTTCGGGCTCAGCTTACTTCAATTGATCTTAACCTTCAGCTTACAAATTGACACAATATGCCGCGCCGGGATGTTTGTCTGCATTTTAAAAAAAATACACAATAGATTTGTGACTCAGTGAATTATCACTGAATTCGTTCCTGGGAATGACTTACAAGTTGCAATCAAATCAAACAGTTGCAAGTTTGTGTTAGAAAAACAGTTACGTTTTATTCTTATACCTCAGTCGCTGAAAGTAAGTGCACAGGTACAGCAGGCGGTAAAGAAGGCAAATGGTATGTTAGCCTTCATAGTGAGAGGATTCGAATACAGGAATAGGGATGTTTTACTGCAATTGTACAGGGTCTTGGTGAGGCCACACTTGGAGTATTGTGGGCAGTTTTGGTCTCCTTCTCTGAGGAAGGATGTTCTTGCTCTCGAGGGAGTGCAGCAAAGGTTTACCAGACTGATTCCAGGGATGGCGGGACTGTCATATGAGGAGAGATTAAGTCGGTTCGGATTGCATTCATTGGAGTTTAGAAAAGTGAGAGGGGATCTCATAGAAACTTATAAAATTCTTTTTTTTATTAAGGGGGAATTTAACGTGGCCAATTCACCTCCCCTGCACATCGAAACTTATAAAATTCTAACAGGATTAGACAGGGTACATTCAGAAAAAATGTTCCCGATGGATGGTCCAGAACTAGGGGTCATAGTTTGAGGATAAGGGGTAAACCTTTTAGGACTGAGGTGAGGAGATATTTCTTCACCAGAGAGCGGTGAATCTGTGGAGTTCACTCCCACAGAAAGTAGTTGAGGTCAAAATGTTGTGTAATTTGAAGAAGGAATTCGATATAGCTCTTGGGGCTAAAGGGATCAGGGCTATGGGGGGGAAGGCGGGATCAGAGTATTGAACTTGATGATCAGCCATGATCACAATGAATGGCGTAGCAGGCTCGAAGGGCCGAATGGCCTTCTTCCTGCTTCTGTTTTCTGCGTATTCTATGTTTCTCCGCTCCCCTAGCTGCGTGTTTCTCAGTGGAGCGCCGTTCGCTGGGGGCAGGATTCCCACTGCTTATCAATGGGATTTCCCATTGAAACCACCCCATGCCTCTGGGAAACCCGCAGGCGGGGAACACTGCCAGCGGGAAAAGTAAATCCCAACGCTGGGAGAATTCTGGCCCTTATAACTGCCAGCTGAACCACGAGGTAAGATCAAAGCTTTGAAACCTTTTGCAGGTCCCCATTATTTCTTGACTTTTACATTGTGTCAGTCAAGTATTTGGGTGTTTCGTAAATTTTAGAACCTTTTCCCTTTGCTGGTAGCCCTTAGATTTGCACAAAAGCTTGCCGCTCTTTTTCACATGAAGTACAAATAACAAAGAACAAAGAACAAAGGAAAGTACAGCACAGGAACAGGCCCTTCGGCCCTCCAAGCCCGTGCCGACCATGCTGCCCGACTAAACTACAACCTTCTACACTTCCTGGGTCCGTATCCCTCTAATCCCATCCTATTCATGTATTTGTCAAGATGCCCCTTAAATGTCACTATCGTCCCTGCTTCCACCACCTCCTCCGGTAGCGAGTTCCAGGCATCCACTACCCTCTGTGTAAAAAACTTGCCTCGTACATCTACTCTAAACCTTGCCCCTCTCACCTTAAACCTATGCCCCCTAGTAATTGACCCCTCTACCCTGGGGAAAAGCCTCTGACTATCCACTCTGTCTATGCCCCTCATAATTTTGTAGACCTCTATCAGGTCGCCCCTCAACCTCCGTCGTTCCAGTGAGAGCAAACCAAGTTTATTCAACCGCTCCTCATAGCTAATGCCCTCCATACCAGGCAACATCCATGTAAATCTCTTCTGCACCCTCTCTAAAGCCTCCACATCCTTCTGGTAGTGTGGCGACCAGAATTGAACACTATACTCCAAGTGTGGCCTAACTAAGGTTCTATACAGCTGCAACATGACTTGCCAATTCTTATACTCAATGCCCCGGCCAATGAAGGCAAGCATGCCGTATGCCTTCTTGACTACTTTCTCCACCTGTGTTGCCCCTTTCAGTGACCTGTGGACCTGTACTCCTAGATCTCTCTGACTGTCAATACTCTTGAGGGTTCTACCATTCACTGTATATTCCCTACCTGCATTAGACATTCCAAAATGCATTACCTCACATTTGTCCGGATTAAACTCCATCTGCCATCTCTCCGCCCAAGTCTCCAAATGATCTAAATCCTGGTGTATCCTCTGACAGTCCTCATCGCTTTCCGCAATTCCACCAACCTTTGTGTCATCTGCAAACTTACTAATCAGACCAGTTACATTTTCCTCCAAATCATTTATATATACTATGAACAGCAAAGGTCCCAGCACTGATCCCTGCGGAACACCACTAGTCACAGCCCTCCAATTAGAAAAGCACCCTTCCATTGCTACTCTCTGCCTTCTATAGCCAGTTCTGTATCCACCTTGCCAGCTCACCCCTGATCCCGTGTGACTTCACCTTTTGTACTAGTCTACCATGAGGGACCTTGTCAAAGGCCTTACTGAAGTCCATATAGACAACATCCACTGCCCTACCTGCATCAATCATCTTAGTGACCTCCTCGAAAAACTCTATCAAGTTAGTGAGACACGACCTCCCCTTCACAAAACCGTGCTGCCTCTCACTAATACGTCCATTTGCAAATGGGAGTAGATCCTGCCTCGAAGAATTCTCTCCAGTAATTTCCCAACCACTGACGTAAGGCTCACTGGCCTGTAGTTTTTGCACCCAGCAAGGTGTGGAATTTCAGTGCGAGGGACGAGAAGAGATTTTCACTCAATGCCGGTATCGTGGGCAGCTGTGACCTGGACGAGATGCGGAGTAAGGCTCCCTCTGCTGTACTTTGCTGAAACCACTTGTGACATTGCCATTTCCTGCACCAGCCACATCGAAGGAGGTTGCCCACTTTCTGCCAGATTGTGGGCAGCGACCTCGTGGATCTGCACGCCCTGTGGGTGCAGGCCGAGACGTCCGCTGTGCGTTCCACCACGGATACGGGCACAGTGAGCAGGAAAGCTTGGGTACCTTGCCTTCAGCCGGGCTGGCATTCAAACCCAGTTTGCATTTATATCGCACCTTGAACAAGGCAAAGCATCCCACGATGCTTTACACCAGCGACTATCCAACACAATTTGACGTCAAGTCAAAAGAAAATGAGGAGAGATGGGATTTCAGAGCTCAGAGACGGGGCAGCTGAAAACACAACCTTTTTGGACCTCTGTAGTCCATGTGGTTGGAGGTATTCCCACAGTGCTGTTAGGTCAGAGGTTACAGGATTTTGACCCAGCGATGATGGCGTGTGGCTTGGAGGGGAACTTGCAAGTGCCAGTGTTCAGATGCACCTGCTGATTTTGTTCTTCCAGGATGGTGGGTTTGGAAGGAACTGAGGCCTCAGGGCTGAATTTTCACTCCCGGGCCTGGAGCGCAGAGTGGAGAGAGTTCCTGACTCCACAAGCCTGACTCGGGAGAAAGTGCCCCGGAGGTTCTCCTTCTCGTTCCTGCAAAGTCGGGTGGGGGGAGGTGGGGTTGTGTTAGTGGGAGCCACATCCCCCACGGTAGTGTTAACAGGGGTGGGCTGTGACATGTAAGACAACAAATCAAACAGAAAACAGCCCTCGAGCCTTCAGACCTCCTCACACACTCCCCTTGCCACATCCATGCTGACCCATGCCACCTCATGTCCCCACATACCCTCCATGCCAACCTATGCCTCTCTGACCTCTTTTAACCCCATGTTGACTTAGTGCCAATGTATGCCAACCAATTCCCTCCACCATCATTCTTTGCCCCTACATCCTCCATGCCAACTCACCCGTATCCACCATGGACAGACCGCAGGAGCCATGGTGAGTTGAAGCAATGTTCCCAGGCAACGATTGCAGACTTTATTTTTTAAAATAACGCGCTCGTTCATTTACAAAAAAATCAGTATATTTAAATTCTTTCAACTACTTAATCCCTGATAGAGGCAAATAGTTCATTCATTATCCTTTTCAAAAGCACACATTTGTATTCATAGCTTCACAAAGACTTTAATAACCACTTGGAGCTGTCAAACTGTGAACTGACAGGCACTCCACTGTGATAATGACAGATTGTGGAATCAGTCATACAGCACCAATCATATATGTCAACAGTCAGAGTGAAATTACAGGAACTGATTTTTTTTTTTTAAAGGACAGATTGTTTCTCTTTAAAATTTAAAGGGAGAGAGGTTTAAATGCCTTGAACGTTTAAGAGTTGCACAGAGCTGGGCAGCACGGTGGTGCAAGTGGTTAGCATGGTTGTCTCATGGCGCCGAGGACACGGGTTCGATCCCGGCCCTGGGTCACTGTCCGTGTGGAGTTTGCACATTCTCCCCGTGTTTGCGTGGGTTTCGCCCTCACAACCCAAAGATGTACAGGGTAGGTGGATTTGCCACACTAAATTGCCCCTTAATTGGAAAAAATTAATTGGATACCCTAAATTTAAAAAAAAAAGAGTTGTACAGAGCTTATCCACCTTGTTATAAACAGCTATATCTCCTCATACTAATCCCAAAGGGCACCTTACCACTCCAAAAAGGATACCTGAATATATCCAAAAGGGTAGCCGACTTCTCCAAAGAATGCAAAGGTATAAAGCCCACAAGTTATGTTTCGGACATCCCCCACGTGAAGATTGGATCAGTTCGAAGGTTTTCAATTTGCAGCTGCCTCCATGAACCATGGAGGTGGAAAGTACAACCTGCCCCTTTTCTCCGCACCCCCCACCCCGGCAAAAATGCCGGGTGCTGGGTTCAGGGGCGGGACTTCCAGAATGGGGCTCCGGCACCGTTTTAATAAGCTGGGGATCCTGTCTTTCCCCAGAAGAATTCAAGCCTCAAGAGGCCTGTACATCTGGAGGAGATCGCAGGGACAGGGAAGAGCAAAGCAATGGAGGAATTTAACAATGACAATAAGAATTCTCAAAACGAGGTGGTGTCATGTGACCACTGGAGTGATGGATGTGTATTTCCATTGGTGAATGGACCTTGAAGCTATCCCCAGAACAGGTTGCCCCCGTGGTTCCTTTCAAGCATTTAAATGCATGGTCAGATATAATTATAGGATCATAGAAGTTTACAGCATGGAAACAGGCCCTTCGGCCCAACCAGTCCATGCCGCCCAGTTTTTACCATTAAGCTAGTCCCAGTTGCCCGCACTTGGCCCATAACCCTCTATACCCATCTTACCCATGTAACTATCTAAATGCTTTTTAAAAGACACAATTGTACCCGCCTCTACTACTACCTCTGGCAGCCCATTCCAGACACTCACTACCCTCTGAGTGAAGAAATTGCCCCTCTGGGCCCTTCTGAATCTCTCCCCTCTCACCTTAAACCTATGCCCTCTAGTTTTAGACTCCCCTACCTTTGGGAAAAGATGTTGACTATCTACCTTATCTATGCCCCTCATTATTTTATATACCTCTATAAGATCACCCCTAAGCCTCCTACGCTCCAGGGAAAAAAGTCCCAGTCTATCCAGCCTCTCCTTATAACTCAAACCATCAAGTCCCGGCAACATCCTAGTAAATCTTTTCTGCACTCTTTCCAGTTTAATAATATCCTTTCTATAATAGGGTGACCAGAACTGCACACAGTATTCCAAGTGTGGCCGTACCAATGTCATGTACAACTTCAACAAGACGTCCCAACTCCTGTATTCAATGTTCTGACCAATGAAACCAAGCATGCCGAATGCCTTCTTCACCACCCTGTCCACCTGCGACTATCTACCTTATCTATGCCCCTCATTATTTTATAGACCTCTATAAGTTCACCCCTAAGCCTCCTACGCTCCAGGGAAAAAAGTCCCAGTCTATCCAGCCTCTCCTTATAACTCAAACCATCAAGTCCCGGCAACATCCTAGTAAATCTTTTCTGCACTCTTTCCAGTTTAATAATATCCTTTCTATAATAGGGTGACCAGAACTGCACACAGTATTCCAAGTGTGGCTGTACCAATGTCATGTACAACTTCAACAAGACGTCCCAACTCCTGTATTCAATGTTCTGACCAATGAAACCAAGCATGCCGAATGCCTTCTTCACCACCCTGTCCACCTGCGACTATCTACCTTATCTATGCCCCTCATTATTTTATAGACCTCTATAAGTTCACCCCTAAGCCTCCTACGCTCCAGGGAAAAAAGTCCCAGTCTATCCAGCCTCTCCTTATAACTCAAACCATCAAGTCCCGGCAACATCCTAGTAAATCTTTTCTGCACTCTTTCCAGTTTAATAATATCCTTTCTATAATAGGGTGACCAGAACTGCACACAGTATTCCAAGTGTGGCCGTACCAATGTCATGTACAACTTCAACAAGACGTCCCAACTCCTGTATTCAATGTTCTGACCAATGAAACCAAGCATGCCGAATGCCTTCTTCACCACCCTGTCCACCTGCGACTCCACCTTCAAGGAGCTATGAACCTGTACTCCTAGATCTCTTTGTTCTATAACTCTCCCCAACGCCATACCATTAACTGAGTAGGTCCTGGCCTGATTCGATCTGCCAAAATGCATCACCTCACATTTATCTAAATTAAACTCCATCTGCCATTCGTCGGCCCACTGGCCTAATTGATCAAGATCCCATTGCAATCCTAGATAACCTTCTTCACTATCCACTGTGCCACCAATCTTGGTGTCATCTGCAAACTTACTAACCATGCCTCCTAAATTTTCATCCAAATCATTAATATAAATCACAAATAACAGTGGACCCAGCACCGATCCCTGAGGCACACCACTGGTCACAGGCCTCCAGTTTGAAAAACAACCCTCTACAACCACCCTCTGTCTTCTGTTGTCCAGCCAATTTTGAATCCAATTGGCAACCTCACCCTGGATCCCGTGAGCTTTAACCTTCTGCAACAACCTACCATGCGGTACCTTGTCAAAGGCTTTGCTAAAGTCCATGTAGACAACTGCCCTCATCTACCTTCTTGGTCACCCCTTCAAAAAACTCAATCAAATTTGTGAGACATGATTTTCCACGCACAAAGCCATGCTGACTGCCCCGAATCAGTCCTTGCCTCTCTAAATGCTTGTAGATCCTGTCTCTCAGAATACCTTCTAGCAACTTACCTACTACAGACGTTAGGCTCACCGGTCTGTAGTTCCCAGGCTTTTCCCTGCTGCCCTTCTTAAACAAGGGCACAACATTCGCCACTCTCCAATCTTCAGGCACCTCACCTGTGGCTGCCGATGATTCAAATATCTCTGTTAGGGGACCCGCAATTTCCTCCTTAGCCTCCCACAACATCCTGGGATACATTTCATCAGGTCCCGGGGATTTTTCTACCTTGATGCGCTTTAAGACTTCCAGCACCTCCTCCTCTGTAATATGCACACTTCTCAAGACATCACTATTTATTTCCCTTAGTTTCCTAACATCCATGCCTTTCTCCACCGTGAATACCGATGAGAAATATTTATTCAGGATCTCACCCAACTCTTGTGGCTCTGCACATAGATGTCCTTGTTGATCCTTAAGATGCCTTACTCTGTCCCTAGTTACTCTTTTCCCCTTTATGTATCTGTAGAATCTCTTTGGATTCTCCCTTGCATTATTTGCCAAAGCAATTTCATGTCCCCTTTTTGCCCTCCTGATTTCCCTCTTAACTCTATTTCGACAATCTCTATACTCTTCAAGGGATCCACTTGATCCCAGTTGCTTATGTACATCATATGCCTCCTTCTTCTTTTTGACCAGAGTCTCAATATCTCGAGTCATCCAGGGTTCCCTACTTCTACCAGCCTTGCCCTTCACTCTAAAGGGAATGTGCTTACCCTGCACCCTGGTTAACACATTTTTAAAAGCCTCCCATTTACCAGCCGTCCCTTTGCCTGCCAACAGTCTCCCCCAATCTACCTCTGCAAGTTCCTGTCTGATACCATCAAAATTGGCCTTGCCCCAATTAAGAATTTTAACTCTTGGGCCAGACCTATCATTCTCCATAGCTATCTTAAAACTAATGGAGTTATGGTCACTTGTCCCAAAGTGATCCCTCACTAGCACTTCTGTCACTTGCCCTTCCTTATTTCCCAAGACGAGGTCAAGTTTTGCCCACTCTCTAGTCGGTCCATCCACATACTGAATGAGAAATTCCTCCTGAATACACGCAACAAATTTCCCTCCATCCAAGCCCCTAATGCTATGGCTGTCCCAGTCAATGTTGGGAAAGTTAAAGTCCCCTACTACTACCACCCTATTATTCTTGCAGCTATCTGTAATCTCCTTACATATTTGCTCCTCAATTTCCCGCTGACTATTTGGGGGCCTGTAGTACAGTCCTATCAAGGTGATTTCTCCCTTCTTATTTTTCAGTTCCACCCATATAGACTCAGTGGGCGAACCCTCGGATATATCCCCTCTTAGTTCTGCCGTGATGTTCTCCCTAATCAAAAATAGATGAAGTTGGGCAGGAAGGTGCTGTGTGTAGAGTATGCAGTGGCTGTTGGGCCTTTGTCTTCATAAACAGAGTTGAGTTAGAAATATAATGGGGAGGATTTCCGGTTGTTTCCGCCAATCCACCTAACCTGCACATCTTTGGACACTAAGGGACAATTTATCATGGCCAATCCACCTAACCTGCACATCTTTGGACACGAAGGGACAATTTAACATGGCCAATCCACCTAACCTGCACATCTTTGGACACTAAGGGACAATTTATCATGGCCAATCCACCTAACCTGCACATCTTTGGACACTAAGGGTCAATTTATCATGGCCAATCCACCTAACCTGCACATCTTTGGACACTAAGGGACAATTTAACATGGCCAATCCACCTAACCTGCACATCTTTGGACACTAAGGGAC
Source organism: Scyliorhinus torazame (assembly GCF_047496885.1). Classification (NCBI taxonomy): domain Eukaryota; kingdom Metazoa; phylum Chordata; class Chondrichthyes; order Carcharhiniformes; family Scyliorhinidae; genus Scyliorhinus; species Scyliorhinus torazame. Next base: position 17,746,463 of record NC_092738.1, on the reverse strand, counting down.
AATTTATCATGGCCAATCCACCCAACCTGCACATCTTTGGACACTAAGGGTCAATTTATCATGGCCAATCCACCTAACCTGCACATCTTTGGACACTAAGGGACAATTTAACATGGCCAATCCACCTAACCTGCACATCTTTGGACACTAAGTGACAATTTATCATGGCCAATCCACCCAACCTGCACATCTTTGGACACTAAGGGTCAATTTATCATGGCCAATCCACCTAACCTGCACATCTTTGGACACTGAGGGACAATTTAACATGGCCAATCCACCTAACATGCACATCTTTGGACACTAAGAGTCAATTTAACATGGCCAATCCACCTAACCTGCACATCTTTGGACACTAAGGGACAATTTATCATGGCCAATCCACCCAACCTGCACATCTTTGGACACTAAGGGACAATTTAACATAGCCAATCCACCCAACATGCACATCTTTGGACACTAAGGGTCAATTTAACATGGCCAATCCACCTAACCTGCTTTGGACTGTGGGAGGAAACCGGAGCACTCGGAGGAAACCCACACAGGCACGGGGAGAACGTGCAAACTCCACACAGACAGTGACCCAAGGCTGGAATTGAACCCGGGACCCTGGCGCTGTGAGGCAGCAGTGCTGACCACTGTGCCACCATGCCACTCTGTGTGCCAAGTACAGCTGACTAAAACTACATGCATCATCTCACGCCTTTTGAAAGTATCAACTGTGTACATTGCTGCCCAGAAGCAAAAAACAACAGGTCACTGCTAATCTGTAACTTACAACTTGTCTCCATTTGTATCCTGTGTGTGAGACAGAGAGCGACGTGGGTACAGAGATAGAGAAAGAGAGAGAGATATGGGGATAGAGAAAGAGAGAGATGTGGGACAGAGATGGAGAAAGAGAGAGATGTGGGGACAGAGAGAGAGAGACATGGAGAGAGAGAGAGAGAGAGGGAGAGACACCTGAGGATAGAGAGAGAGAGAGAGAGAGATGGTGACAGAGTCAGAAAGGGAGATGTGGTACAGAGAGAGAGAGAGAGATGGCCGTGGGGACAGAGAGCTGGGGGAAAAAGGTAGAGAGGGAGAGAGACAAGGGGTCAGAAAGACAGAGAGAGAGAGAGATGGGGGGATAGAGAAAGCGAGAGGTGAGGACAGAGAGAGCGAGAGAGAGCGGTGGGGACAGAGAGAGCAAACGAGAGACCTGGGAACAAAGAGAGAGAGATGTGGGGAGAGAGAGAGAGAGTGGTGGGGACAGAGAGAGAGAGAGAGAGAGACCTTGGAACAAAGAGAGAGAGAGATGTGGGGACAGAGAGCGAGAAAGGGAGACCTGGGGAGAAAGAGAGAGAGATGTGGAAACAGAGATAGAGAGTCATGGAAATGGATGAAAGTTAGATAAAGGGCGGGATTCTGCGGAAACCGGCGGGACGGGCAACTCCGGCGCGAAGGAGTTGCGTGAACCACTCCGGCGTCGGGCCGCCCCGAGGGGGCAGGCTCCTCCGCAACTTCAGGCGCTAGGCCGGCGCCGGAGTGGTTTGCACCGCGCTGGCCGGCGCGGAAGCGGCTTGGCGCCATGCCAATCGGCGCTGAAGGGCCTGGCTGGCGCGAGTTGGCGCATGTGCGGGAGTGCCAGCGTGTGCTGCCGTCATCCCAGGGCATGCGCGGGGGGGGTTCGTCTCCGCACCGGCCATCGTGGACTGTTACACCGGCCAGCGCGGAGGAATAGAGTGCCCCCACGGCACAGGCCTGCGGATCGGTGGGCTCTGATCGCGGGCCAGGCCACCATGGGGGCATCCCCCGGGGACACATCCCCCCGCGCCCCCCCCGATAACCCCGGAGGCCGCCCGCGGAGCCAGGTCCCGCCGGTAAGCACCTGTCGTAACATACACCGGCGGGACCCGCTGGAAACGGGCGGCCACTCGGCCCATCGCGGGTCAGAGAATCGCCGGGGGGGGGGGGGGGCGCTGCCAACGGCCCCCGACCGGTGCGGCGCAATTCCCGCCCCCGCCAAATCCCCAGCGCTGGCGAATTCGGCAGCCGGCGGGGTCGGGATTCACGTCGCCGCCTGCCGATTCCCGACCTGGCGGGGGGTCGGAGAATCCCACCCAAGAGTCTCTGCCTCAGATGGCAGTTCTTTAGCACAGTGAGCTTGTAGATTACAGTCTTTGTTTTGCAGTCTGCACTGATTTTCCTGCAGTTTTTTAAGTGCACCGTAATTGCACCTTTCCTGGAGAGGCAGAGACTTTCCTCAAACCTTGCTTTCAATTTATCGTCCATCTTCAGGCCTCTGTAGTGCAGAAAGGGTCGTACGTACAGGCAGCAGGCCTTCTGGAGAAGGATAGTCGATTCACATCAGCTTTTCTGGAGCAAGTTAACAGATTGTGAACTTTGCCTCCACAGCCTGTAAGGCTCTCCTGTAAACAGATTCATCCAGGCCCTCTGCCAGAGCAGAAGCACAACCTTTCTGGGGAAAACAGAGAATACGAGAGGGTGGGCCTTCTCTCTCAACTGCCAGGAGTCAAACTGAAACCAAACTGAAAACGTTGTGACTCTGAAAACATTCCGAGGGATCAGATCTAATCACCACCTGTTACGGGGCAGAGCACAGCCCTTTGGGTCGAATCACTGGCTATCAGTCAAATCAATCAAACCAAGACCAAGCCAATCTCTGAAATTGATGCCGATCAGTCTACACTCCAGTTTGAACCAGCACAGACGTCAGCTTGGATTAAAGGCACAGGCCACTGCTTTCTTCTGTTTGAGTTAAAGATACAGGCCGTCTTCAAGACACATGTCCATAAATCATCCATGGATCGCAAATGTAACGACAAAAATAAAAGAAAGGGGAAGTAAGGGGATAAATGGAATAAACAGGGAGGATGCTTACAACACACATACCATTCGGGAAAAAGAAAGAGAAATAGCAGCATAATAGGTTATATCTGAGGCAGTGATTTTACCGTCACATGCTTGAGGGAGATTGTTTTTTTAAAAACGCATTTTAATTCAAACTTGTATCAAAGTAGTTACAGCAAATAAACACCCCGGGAAACATTCTTCCCAACAATCAACTATACAGTTTGTACAGATTTTTCTCCTTTTTCACCACCCCCCCCCCCCCCCCCCACCCCCTCTGCGACGAACAGCTCCTCAAACACGGTCACAAACATCCCCCACCTTTTCTCAAACTCCCCTGCTGAGCCCCTTAACTCATACTTTATCTTCTCTAACCGCAGGAAGTCATACAGGTCACCCAACCATGCTGCTGCCCCCGGTGGCGATGCCGACCGCCACTCCAGCAAAATTCATCGCCGTGCAATCAGAGAGGCGAAGGTCAAGACATCGGCCTTCCTCCTCTCCATGAGCTCCGGCTTCTCTGAAACCCCAAATATCGCCACCAAAGGGTCCGGGTCCACCTCCTCCTCCACTATCCTGGCTAAGACCGCGAACACTCCCGCCCAGAATCTTCCCAATTTTTCACAACCCCAAAACATGTGTGCATGATTCGCTGGCCCCCGCCCACACCTCTCACACTCATCTGCTACCCCCTGAAAGAACCCACTCATTCTCGCCCGAGTCATATGCACCCTGTGCACCACCTTAAACTGTATCAGGCTCATCCTTGCACAAGAGGAGGTCCCGTTTACCCTTCGCAGTGCCTCACTCCATACTCCCCAATTGATCTCCATTCCCAACTCCGCTTCCCATTTCTCCTTGATCTTGAGGGAGATTGCTGATGGATAAGTAAGCGTCTGTTAGCTAAGTTTGTGTTGGGTCCCACTGAGTTCCTCAACCCTCTCTATAAAGTGAGGAAAGCCAAGAATTAAAATATCGCTGGCCTCTACTCTTTCCTCGCTTGCTGTAGTTAGTGAGTTACGAAAGAACGTCACAAATCACCCACTGAAAACGGGTTAAAATCAGGGCCTGATTATTCAGGAATTCAGAAGGTGGTACCTCGTGGCCCGACCTCACAGCATGACATTCCGACAGCATTTTTCTCAACGAATGGCTCACAATTATATGTCACACATTATGTCGCAATATTAGCAGCAAGTAAAAGCCACTCTTATTTTGTGATTGATTGATAAAGTGAAAGATGTGGGGCGCAATTCTCCCATCGGGAGTCTAAGTGCCGATGCCGGAGTGAAAACCGCAGTGTTTCACTCCGGCGTTGGAGGCCATTCCCAGCCCCCTGTTCCCCCGCCCCCAGGGGGCTAGGAGTGGCATCGCGTCATTTACGTGCGCCGGGCCTTGGCGCCGGGTAAACGTGGTGCCGCGTAAATGCGTCACCCGCGCATGCGCGGTTGCCGTCCTCCCCGAGGCCGCCCCGCAAGAAGATGGCGGGTGGATCTTGCGGGGCGGTGGAGGAAAGGAGGTCTTCCTTCAGAGAGGCCGGCCCACCGATCACGGGCCAGACCCCTTTTGAGGCCCCCCCGGTGCAGGAACCACCCTCCCCCCCCACAGGCCGCCCCCCGCCCCCCCCCCCCACCACCCCCCCCCAGTGTTCCCGCGCTGTTCCCGCCGGCAGCGACCAGGTGTGGACGGCGCCGGCGGGAAGCCGTTGTGTTGGGCAGGCCAATCGGCCCATCCGGGCCGGAGTATCGCCGCTCGCCCGTTACAAACGGCGAGCGGCGATTCTCCCAGCGGCCAGCTGTGATTCTCGCCGCGCCGGTCTGGGGGGGGGGGTGGGAGAATCGCGTGCGGGTGCCGGGGCAGCGTGGCGGGACAAGCGCGGCGCCCAGGCGATTCTCCCACCCGGCGTTGCGGGGGGAGAATTCCGCCCAGGGTTCTCTTCACCTTCTCGCCTTATGTTGTTTATCACACTGTGGAATTCAAGGCCTGTTCCTCATGTTAACACAACACATTCCCAACAGCAGAAGCAGTTACAGATTACAGGAAAGGATCAGTTTACCAAAGCTCTAATCTTACATTTCAAACCCATCGTGTAACTTTTCAAAGAAGGATACGTGCGGACAGGAAATACGACAGGGCGCGAAAAGGTTGTTCAAATAAGAGAAGTAAACAGCAGTACTTCATTGATGAGCTGGAACCTGGTGAGGAAGCCGCTGGGGTTGTTGGATTTAAAGACTCGCGTTTATACAACTCTTTTACTCACATACGAATTAGGAGCAGGAGTATTCCTACAAATGCGGCCCCTTGAGACTGCTCCGCCATTCAATAAGATGGCGGCTGATTTGGTGGTCACCTCAACCCCATGTTCCTGCCGACCCTCCGATAACCTTTCACCCCTCCTGTTAATCAAGAATCTATCAAGCTCTGCCTTCAAAATATTCAAAGAAAACACCCTGCTGCCTTTTGAGATTTACTTAGAACATACAGTGCAGAAGGAGGCCATTCGGCCCATCGGGTCTGCACCGACCCACTTAAGCCCTCACTTCTACCCTATCCCCGTAACCCAATAACCCCTCCTAACCTTTTTGGTCACCAAGGGCAATTGATCACGGCCAATTCACCTAACCTGCACATCTCTGGACTGTGGGAGGAAACCGGAGCACCCGGAGGAAACCCACGCGGACACGGGGAGAACGTGCAGACTCCGCACAGACAGTGGGGAATCGAACCTGGGACCCTGGCGCTGTGAAGCAACTGTGCTATCCACTTGTGCTACTGTTCTGCTTCCAGAGAGTTCAGAGCAAAAAATGCCTACAGCCTCTGATAGTGGATCTGTGGGAACCAGACGCAGGCTCAGCAGTTCCCATTCAGGGATGGACACATGGAGCTGCAAGGTAAGTATTCCAGCTATAATGCTTCCCACTGCCCCTCTCTCGACTGCTCTCTGGAAAAGGAGCTCTCTGCTTTCTGGGAGGCATGGTCTGTGTGGGAGGAGGGGGTCTGTGTGTGGGGGTGTCTGTGGATGGTTCCTTGAGGCAGGGGGTACCTGTAGGGGGCCCCCTATTACAAGGGTCCCTCTATTACAGAATTCCTGGGGGAAGGGATCCCTATTACGGGGTCCCTATGGGGGGTTCCCCAATCACATTGGTCCCTGTGGGGGTCTCCCTATCATCAGGGTCCTAGTGAGGGGTCTCCCTACTGGAGGGAGCTCTGTGGGGGGGCAGGGGGGGGGGGGTCTCCCTATCATGGGGATCCCTGGGGGCGGGGGGGGGGGGTCTTCCTATTACAGGGTTCCGGGGGGGGGGGGGGGGGGGTGGCGGAGTCAGATCTCCCTCATGTGTGGGGATGGAGGGGTCAGACAGGCATTCAGGGGGGTTGGGGGCTGCTGTGCAGTGCGAGGCGGGGGGGGGGGGGGGGGGGCTGATGTGCGGTGCAGGGAGGGGTTGGGTCTCGGATAGGTTTGGATGGTCTCTACCATCATGGCCCTGGCATGGTGGCCCTTGTAATGGGCCAAGGAGGCCCCACGCCAGGGCCACAATTGTAGGGACCATGAATGATCCGCGCCCACTTGATTCCCGGCCACGGATACCGGGGAATCGCGGGAGGGCATAGCACAGGTCATCGAGACCGCGAAAGACGTGCAAATGGGTCTTTACGAACCATTTGCATTTATTCCCATGTTCTTGCTGGCGTGCACTGTGGAACACGTTCACGCCATCAGCGAGGTTTGGGTCGGTACCCGGCGCCAATCCCGATTTTGCTCCGATGCCCGAGTCTCCATCCCATCGGGAATGCATTCCAGGCATCCCGGGATGGAGAATCTGCCAAGGAAAGAACCCTGACTGACCCTAAATACCTGGTAACACTTACACCAAGATACATGTTTACCCAGCATTTTCGGGCCATACTTTCTTGTCTGGGTGGAGAGTCCAGATGGCTTGAGAATTTGCCTGTGAGAAAATTACATCTTCCTGCTCCCTCACAGGTGAGATATAATTCAGAACTAGAAAATTAAATCTTTTCCTCACAGTGAAACAAATACTCTCACCTTCTCCAGGTTTTGAGTTACCAGCACAAATGACCTTAAATACAAGGAAGGGTCAACCCCTCTGTCCAGTGTGCAGTGCAGTCACCACATTGTCAAAACTAATGACACTGGACTGGGGTTCGAATCCCAGCAGCAGCTGGTGGCAGTTAATTTTAATTAATAAATTTAATTTTTGAAATCTGTAATTAAATGTGACCATTGACCTATCAATTGTTGTAAAAGCCTATTGAGTTCATGAATGTTCTTTAGGTTAGCTGCCATTCTTATTGTAAGGGTCTGTCACATCGAGGATTAACGTGGGACTGAGTAGCGCCGCCCACACAGTGATGTAAGAGAGCACATGACTTGCCCCTAGAGTCAGTCGTATGTTGGATAGAGACGTGTGTGCAAGCAAGCATGGAGACAGCTCCGAGCGTGAATCCTTTACCGTATATTTGCAAATAGTTCTAAGAATCAAGAAAGACTTGCAGTTAACCTACTTATGACTATGAAGACTTCTTCAAACTGATCACTTATCTGGTCTGGCCAACATGTGACCTCAGATCCACAGCAATGGGGTTGACTCTTAACTGTCCTTAAGGAAGGGACAACAAATGCTGGCCTTGCCGGCGACATTCACCTCCCATGAAAGAATGAGAAGAAAAATGAAGATTTAACTCCTCCCCATGAAGCAATCCAGTCTAGTTCAGAAATAATGCCATGTAACCATCAGCACACTGTGCAATGAACACATGGGGAAAGGTTTCGTGCTACAAGGCAAAATTGCGAGTCTGAGCTACGCTGCTTCGCAAAGGGGAATGGCAAGGGAGGGTCACACAGGTCAGCGACTCGTACATTACAGCTGTTCTGATAAATGGGCATTGGCCTGAAACATTAACATTGTTTCTCCCTCCACAAATGCTGCCAGACCTTCCAATTTTTTGTTCTATTTCAGATTTCCAGCATTCGCTGTTGGACATCTGATGCCAGAGTGAGGAATAGCAGAGGTGAATGATCAAGGTTTTTGGCCGAGCAACACTGCTCGGATTCCTATCTGGGGATAGAAGGAGTGTGCAGCCCCAAAGTCAAGTTTTAGAGCAACAGCCTGCAGACTAAAGCTCCATCTATCCTTCCCCAATATACCTTTGGTCAGACTGTGGCGCCCAGAGCAGAGGTCAGAGGCTGAGAATCCTGCGGTGAGTAACTCACCTCCTGACTCCCCAAAGCCTGTCCACCATCTACACGGCACAAGTCAGGAGTGTGATGGAATACTCTCCACTTGCCTGGATGAGTGCAGCTCCAACAACACTCAAGAAACTCAACACCATCCAGGACAAAGCAGCCCCGCTTGATTGGTACCCCATCCACAAACATTCACTCCCTCCACCACCGATGCACAGTGGCAGCCGAGTGTACCATCTACAAGATGCACTGCACGAGCTCACCAAGGCTCCTTCAACAGCACCTTCCAAACCCACGACTTCTACCATCTAGGACAAGAGCAGCAGATACCTGGGAACCCCACCACCTGGAGGTTCCCCTCCAAGTCACTCACCATCCTGACTTGGAAATATATCGGCCGTTCCTTCACTGTCGCTGGGTCAAAATCCTGGAACTCCCTCCCTAACAACACAGTGGGTGTGCCTACACCTCATGGACTGCAGTGGTTCAAGGAGGCAGCTCACCACCACCTTCTAGAGGGGCAATTGGGGATGGGTTAACCTTCCCAGCAATGCCCATGTACAAATGAGGACACCTTGAGAAGCACATCGCTTAATCCCTGGACGTCACCTTTCTGTTCTTTACGAGTATAATTGGCCCTCAATTAGCCTGAAGTAATCCGTTTTGACACTGTGGGGCAATAGCCACTCGGAGGCTGGCCAAGTCCATTTCACATTGGACTTGGAGTGCAGAGATAGAGTGCGGGAGGGTTTCTTTTCCCAGGCAGAGCTGGATTTGAACCCAGGCACCAGAGGTCAAAAGACGACACACTGAACGGCTGCACTACTTCAGATCAATCCCTTTCACAGATGTGTCTTTCACAGTTCATACAAATGGTGTTGCGCCCCCCCCCCCCCCACTCCCACTTTAACCACTGTGATCGGGTGATCTGGCACAGCCAGAAGCCTCGGAGTGCCTCTGACAGACATCCGGATGCAGGTTGTCCAAACACTTTACCAGCCAAGGTGTCTGGCTTAGCAAAACCTGAAAAGAAGGGGGAAGTGAGAGAAAAAAAAACAAGGATTGAGACTCGAACTCAAAAGACATTTTTTAAAAAGCCCTTCCATTCGGAGTAGGAGACAAACCCAGAAAGTGGCCCCTGAATCCCACTGGAATGTTTGCATTACAGCAAGCACAAAGTCGGAGTAACAGATCCACAGTTGTATTTATCCCCACGCAAGATTTTAAAAGAGCGTTTTGTCTCTCCAAGAAAAACATTTGTAAACTTTTAGTCTCAAACTTCCGGACCATGAGAATTGAGATCGTTGAACTATCCTGTTGGTATCTTGATATCCAGGATCTTCAATGTCACAAGAAAAACAACATAGAACAGCAATACTGTAAGGGTTACCCCAGATTAAGTGATGTTCTCTGGTTCCTCTAGATCTGGGCTCAGCCCTGAAAAAAATGTATTTCAAATATATAATGGAATATTGCCAATGTGCTCTGTGTATTAAATGCCTCACTAACGGCATTTAATACTGAAACATTCTGTAGTATGGGTTTAAACAAACATTATAATCATATCAGTGCAACGCTCAAAGGACAAAACGGTGAGTTCTTTAGCATTGGAAACATTGAACAATTGTCGATCAGGAGTGCAAAGCAGATTAAATCTCACGCTGCACTTTGCCCCAGTGTAGCTGAAACCTCCAATTTAAGACAGCTGAGCCAGTATAATGTCTCTATTCCCACGCTGGCAGCTTTTGTTACGTCTCCTGTGGGAGCTGTGCAGTTCATGTCGGAGTTTGTGCCAAACTGAAGGGTAATGTTGTAACTCTGATTAACAGCCAACTGGGCTGCCCACACCCCATGGTGGCACAGTGGTTAGCACTGCTGCCTCACAGCGTCAGGGACCCAGGTTCAATTCCGGCCTCGGGTCACTGTCTGTGTGGAGTTTGCACTTTCTCTAGATTGTTCCTTAGTGTTCAAAGATGTGCAGGTTAGGTGGATTGGCCATGCTAAATTGTCCCTTAGTGTCCAAATATGGGCAGGTTAGGTGGATTGACCATGCTAAATTGTCCCTTAGTGTCCAAATATGGGCAGGTTAGGTGAATTGCCCATGCTAAATTGACCCTTAGTGTCCAAAGATGTACAGGTTAGGTGGATTGACCATGCTAAATTGACCCTTAGTGTCCAAAGATGTACAGGTTAGGTGGATTGACCATGCTAAATTGACCCTTAGTGTCCAAAGATGTACAGGTTAGGTGGATTGACCATACTAAATTGTCCCTTAGTGTCCAAATATGGGCAGGTTAGGTGAATTGACCATGACAAATTGACCCTTAGTGTCCAAAGATGTGCAGGTTAGGTGGATTGGCCATGCTAAATTGTCCCTTAGTGTCCAAAGATGTGCAGGTTAGGTGGATTGGCCATGCTAAATTGACCCTTAGTGTCCAAAGATGTACAGGTTAGGTGGATTGACCATGCTAAATTGCCCCTAAGTGTCCAAAGATGGGCAGGTTAGCTGGATTGGCCATGCTAGGATGGGGGAATGGGCCTAGGTGGGGCCATGTTTTCCTAGCTCACATTGTTCATGTTATCTGTCGTCCCTTCTTTGCACTTAGGGTACTGGCTTAAAATAGCTACCTGGCCATCAGAAATCCTGGGCGGGATTCTCCCCTATCCGGCGGGGCGGGGGGTTCCGGCGGGATGGAGTGGCGGGAACCACTCCGGTGTCGGGCCGCCCCGAAAGGTGTGGAAGTCTCCGCACCTTTAGGGACCAAGCCCTCACCTTGAGGGGCTAGGCCTGCGCCGGAGCGGTTTCCGCTCCGCCGGCTGGCGGGAAAGGCCTTGGCGCCATGGCAGCCGGCGCCGAAAGGTCTTCACCGGGCGATGCATGTGCGGGAGCGTCAGCGGCTGCTCACGGCATCCCCACGCATGCACAGGGGAGGGGGTCTCTTCCACCTCTGCCATAGTGAAGACCATGGCGAAGGCGGAAGAAAAAGAGTGCCCCCACGGCACAGGCCCGCCCGCGGATCGGTGGGCCCCGATCGCGGGCCAGGCCACCGTGGGGGCACCCCCCGGGGCCAGATCGCCCTGAGCCCCCCTACCCCCCCCCCCCCCCCCCCCCCCAGGACCCCGGAGCCTGCCCGCGCCGCCTTGTCCCGGCGTTCAAAAGGTGGTTTAATCCACACCGGGGGGAGAGGGTTGACTGCGGCGGGACTTCGGCCCATCGCAGGCCGGAGAATCGCCGGGGGTGGGCCCGCCGACCAGCGCGGCGCGATTCCCACCCCCGCCGAATCTCTGGTGGCGGAGAATTCGGGACACGGCGGGGGCGGGATTCACGCCAGCCCCCGGCGATTCTCCGACCCGCCTGTGTAGCACTCTCATCATCCAAACAAAAGTCTAGTTTTAACACTCAGCTCAAGGGTTAATTTATTTCAATTTGATTGCATCAACTAAACAATCATTTGGTGGCAGACAAGACTGATCTGGTTACATATTCATGGCAGCAGTCCAGAGGAGGTCCACTAGGTTGCTCCCAGGTATGGAGGAATTTTCTTATAGATCATAGAATAGAATCATAGAATTCCTCTTGTGCAAAAGGAGGTCATTCGGCCCATCGAGTCTGAACCTGCTATCCGAAAGAGCACCCTACCTAGACCCACTCCACGGGTGCGATTCTCCGACCCGGTATCGGCGGGGGCCGGCGTGAATCCCGCCCCCGCCGTGTCGCAAATTCTCTGCCACCGGTGATTCGGCGGGGGCGGGAATCGCGCCGGTCGGCGGGAATCCCCCGGCGATTCTCCGGCGATCTGGCCCCGGGGGGGTGCCCCCACGGTGGCCTGGCCCGCGATCGGGGCCCACCGATCCGAGGGCGGGCCTGTGCCGTGGGGGCACTCTTTTCCTTCCGCCTTCGCCACGGTCTCCTAACCTAACCTAACCTGTCCATGGCGGAGGTGGAAGAGACTCCCTCCAATGCGCATGCGCGGGAATGCCGTCAGCGGCCGCTAACGCTCCCGCGCATGCGCCACCAGGCAAAGTCATTTCCGCGCCGGCTGGCGGGGCACCAAAGGCCTTTCCCGCCAGCTGGCGGGGCAGAAATCAGTCCGGCGCGGGCCTAGCCCCTCAAGGTAAGGGCTCGGCCCCTCAAGATGTGGAGAATTCCACACCTTTGGGGCGGCGCGATGCTGGACTGATTCGTGCCCTTTTTGGCGCCGGTCGGCGGACATCGCGCCGATTACGGAGAATCCCGCTCCCCATCTTTGGACACTGAGGACAATTTAGCACGGCCAATTCACCTAACCTGCACATCTTTGGACTGTGGGAGGAAACCGGAGCGCCCGGAGGAAACCCACGCAGACACGGGGAGAACGTGCAGACTCCACACAGTCACCTGAGGCCAGAATTGAACCCGGGTCCCTGATGCTGTGAGGTCGCAGTGCTAACCACTGTGCCACCGTGCCGCCCTTCTGTTGCCCCTGACATGTTCAGCCTGTGTCGACATTCATTCCCAATTGCGAGCTGAATTTTCATGGCTTGCTTGTTTGGTTCAGACACACCTAAATTAAGAAGCCCTGTATGATGTAGAGGAATTTTGTCTCTCAGAGGGGAGTGGATCTGTGGAATTCTTTACCGCAGAGAGCTGTAGAGGCTGGGTCGTTAAGTATGTTCAAGGCTGAGAGAGACAGATTTTTAATCAGGCAGGGAATCGAGGGTTATAGGGATAAGGTGGGAAAGTGGAGTTGAGGATTATCAGATCAGATCAGTTATGATCCCATTGAATGGCGGAGCGGACTCGATGGGCCGAGTGGTCTAATTCTGCTCCTACATCTATGGTCTAACCTAAACTTGTCCTTCAGAAGAAGTGTTACACTGAGGTTCTATCCTACGTTGAAAAGAAACATTTGCAGCATGATTTGAAGAAGAGAATAGCTCCTGGCGCCCTGGCCACCAATCCACCCCCAACCAATACACAAAAGTACGCAGCCAGTGTTGGCGTAGAATGGCTGCCATGTTTGCACGCGTGAATCATTCGTTGTGTGAAACACGTTTGAGGACCAGGGTTCTCCGACCCCGCACCGGGGCGGAGAATCGCCGGAGGGGGAGCGAGAATCACGCCGCGCCGCCCCGATGCCGGCGAGCCGATTCTCCGCCGCCGATTCTCGGGCGCCCGATGGATCGCCGCCGCGCCTGTCGGGAGCCGTTGAAAGTGGCCCCCCCCGGCGATTCTCCTGGCTTCGACGGGCCGAGTCCTGCCAGCGTGGGTTACATATGGTCCCACCCTGCGGGACCTCGGAGTTCTGGCTGCGAGGGCTGTCCTGGTGCGGGGGGGTGGGGGATCCGACCCCGGGGGGGGGAGGATCCGACCCCGGGGGGGCGGGGGGGTGGGGGATCCGACCCCGGTTGGGGGCCTCCGCGGTGGCCTGGCCCGCGATCGGGGCCTACCGATCGGTGTGCGGGCTCGTTCCGTGGGGAGCCTTTGTTCCTCCGCGCCGGGCCCCTGTCGGGCTCCGCCATATTGCCCGGGGGCCGGCGCAGAGATGGGAAGCCACGCGCATACGCGGACCCGCGGCAGCCATGGCGGCTGGCGCGAGCAGCGGACACCACTCCGGAACCATACTAGCCCCCTAGTGCATACCCGGGCCTGGTGGCCCGTTGACGACGGAGTGGCTCACGCCGCTTTTGATGCCGGCATCCGAACTTGCCCGCGGGATAGGAGAATCCCGGCCAGGTTGTTTCACTGCGAGCAAGAGCTCTATATATATGCAAGTATGTTTTTGTGGGGAAATGAAAGTTGTGGAATTTTTCTTTCAGTGAACCTCAGGACAATTATGCAAGAAACACACTAATTGGTTTTTCTTTCTTCGTCCCTCTTTTCCAGGAAAAACAAAAGGGAACGCTTCCCTTTCACCACATCCCAGCATTCTGGCACGAGAACTGAAGGCTGCTTTTGTTCGTTTGTTTTTTTCACTGGATTTGATTTCAGCTCGAAACTGATTCCAGTGAGGTCACAAACGTCATGTTTATTTAACTGCTCAGCAGTAGGCTTCAGGATTGGCCTATGGTCCAATGGCTTTTGGACAAATTGACCAGTAAAGCTGGGCACAGAAGAGGCCACCAGTGATGAAGTGCTTTTGTTGCGTATTCCCAGGTCACAAGTGGATATCATAGAATCCCGACAGTGCAGAAGGAGGCCATTTGGCACATTGAGTCTGCACCGACCGTCTGAAACAGCCTCCTACCTCGGCCCACTCGCCCACCTTATCCCCGTAACCCCACCTAACCTGCTCATCTTTGGACACTAAGGGACAATTTGGCATGGCCAATCCACCTAACCTGCACATGTTTGGACACTAAGGGACAATTTAGCATGGCCAATCCACCTAACCTGCACATCTTTGGACACGAAGGGACAATTTACCATGGCCAATCCACATAACCTGCACATCTTTGGACACTGAGAGACAATTTATCATGGCCAATCCACCTAACCTGCACATGTTTGGACACCAAGGGACAATTTAACATGGCCAATCCACCTAACCTGCACATCTTTGGACACTAAGGGACAATTTAGCATGGCCAATCCACCTAACCTGCACATCTTTGGACACTAAGGGACAATTTAGCATGGCCAATCCACCTAACCTGCACATCTTTGGACACTAAGGGACAATTTACCATGGCCAATCCACATAACCTGCACATCTTTGGACACTAAAGGACAATTTATCATGGCCAATCCACCTAACCTGCACATCTTTGGACACTGAGGGACAATTTAGCATGGCCAATCCACCTAACCTGCACATCTTTGGACACTAAGGGACAATTTAACATGGCCAATCCACCTAACCTGCACATCTTTGGACACTGAGGGACAATTTAGCATGGCCAATCCACCTAACCTGCACATCTTTGGGCACTAAGGGACAATTTAACATGGCCAATCCACCTAACCTGCACATCTTTGGACACTAAGGGACAATTAAACATGGCCAATCCACCTAACCTGCACATCATTAGACACTAACGGACAATTTAGCACGGCCAATCCACCTAACCTGCACATCTTTGGACACTAAGGGACAATTTAGCACGGCCAATCCACCTAACCTGCACATCTTTGGACACTCAGGGACAATTTAACATGGCCAATCCACCTAACCGGCACATCTTTGGACACTAAGGGACAATTTAACATGGCCAAACCACCTAACCTGCACATCTTTGGACACTAAGGGACAATTTAGCACGGCCAATCCAGCTTATCTGCTCATCTTTGGACACGAAGGGACAAGTTAACATGGCCAATCCACCTAACCTGCACATCTTTGGACACTAAGGGACAATTTAGCACGGCCAATCCACCTAACCTGCACATCTTTGGACACTAAGGGACAATTTAGCATGGCCAATCCACCTAACCTACACATCTTTGGACACTAAGGGACAATTTACCATGGCCAATCCACCTAACCGGCACTTCTTTGGACACTTAGGGGCAATTTAGCACGGCCAATCCACCTAACCTGCACATCTTTGGACACTAAGGGAGAATTTAACATGGCCAATCCACCTAACCTGCACATCTTTGGACACTAAGGGACAATTTAACATGGCCAATCCACCTTACCTGCACATCTTTGGACAGTAAGGGACAATTTAGCATGGCCAATCCACCTAACCTGCACATCTTTGGACACTAAGGGGCAATTTATCATGGCCAATCCACCTAACCTGCACATCTTTGGACATTAAGGGGCAATTTAGCACAGCCAATCCACCCAACAGGCACATCTTTGGACACTAAGGGTCAATTTAGCATGGCCAATCCACCTAACCTGCACATCTTTGGACACAAAGGGTCAATTTATCATGGCCAATCCACCTAACCTGCACATCTTTGGACACTGAGGGACAATTTACATTGGCCAATCCACCTAACCTGCACATCTTTGGACACTAAGGGACAATTTAACATGGCCAATCCACCTAACTTGCACATCTTTGGACACTAAGGGACAATTTAACATGGCCAATCCACCTAACCTGCACATCTTTAGACACTAACGGACAATTTAGCACGGCCAATCCACCTAACCTGCACATCTTTGGACACTAAGGGACAATTTAGCACGGCCAATCCACCTAACCTGCACACCTTTGGACACTAAGGGACAATTTAACATGGCCAATCCACCTAACCTGCACATCTTTAGACACTAACGGACAATTTAACATGGCCAATCCACCTAACCTGCACATCTTTGGACACTAAGGGACAATTTAACATGGCCAATCCACCTAACCGGCACATCTTTGGACACTAAGGGACAATTTAACATGGCCAATCCACCTAACCTGCACATCTTTGGACACTAAGGGACAATTTAACATGGCCAATCCACCTAACCTGCACATCTTTGGACACTAAGAGACAATTTAGCACGGCCAATCCACCTAACCTGCTCATCTTTGGACACTAAGGGACAAGTTAACATGGCCAATCCACCTAACCTGCACATCTTTGGACACTAAGGGACAATTTAGCATGGCCAATCCACCTAACCTGCACATCTTTGGACACTAAGGGACAATTTACCATGGCCAATCCACCTAACCGGCACTTCGTTGGACACTAAGGGACAATTTAACATGGCCAATCCACCTAACCTGCACATCTTTGGACACTAAGGGCCAATTTAACATGGCCAATCCAACTAACCTGCACATCTTTGGACACTAAGGGACAATTTAACATGGCCAATCCACCTAACCTGCACATCTTTAGACACTAACGGACAATTTAACATGGCCAATCCACCTAACCTGCATTTCTTTGGACACTAAGGGCCAATTTAACATGGCCAATCCAACTAACCTGCACATCTTTGGACACTAAGGGACAATTTAACATGGCCAATCCACCTAACCTGCACATCTTTAGACACTAACGGACAATTTAACATGGCCAATCCACCTAACCTGCATTTCTTTGGACACTAAGGGACAATTTAACATGGCCAATCCACCTAACCTACACAACTTTGGACACTAAGGGACAATTTACCATGGCCAATCCACCTAACCGGCACTTCTTTGGACACTTAGGGGCAATTTAGCACGGCCAATCCACCTAACCTGCACATCTTTGGACACTAAGGGAGAATTTAACATGGCCAATCCACCTAACCTGCACATCTTTGGACACTAAGGGACAATTTAACATGGCCAATCCACCTTACCTGCACATCTTTGGACAGTAAGGGACAATTTAGCATGGCCAATCCACCTAACCTGCACATCTTTGGACACGAAGGGGCAATTTATCATGGCCAATCCACCTAACCTGCACATCTTTGGACATTAAGGGGCAATTTAGCACAGCCAATCCACCCAACAGGCACATCTTTGGACACTAAGGGTCAATTTAGCATGGCCAATCCACCTAACCTGCACATCTTTGGACACAAAGGGTCAATTTATCATGGCCAATCCACCTAACCTGCACATCTTTGGACACTGAGGGACAATTTACATTGGCCAATCCACCTAACCTGCACATCTTTGGACACTAAGGGACAATTTAACATGGCCAATCCACCTAACTTGCACATCTTTGGACACTAAGGGACAATTTAACATGGCCAATCCACCTAACCTGCACATCTTTAGACACTAACGGACAATTTAGCACGGCCAATCCACCTAACCTGCACACCTTTGGACACTAAGGGACAATTTAACATGGCCAATCCACCTAACCTGCACATCTTTAGACACTAACGGACAATTTAACATGGCCAATCCACCTAACCTGCACATCTTTGGACACTAAGGGACAATTTAACATGGCCAATCCACCTAACCGGCACATCTTTGGACACTAAGGGACAATTTAACATGGCCAATCCACCTAACCTGCACATCTTTGGACACTAAGGGACAATTTAACATGGCCAATCCACCTAACCTGCACATCTTTGGACACTAAGAGACAATTTAGCACGGCCAATCCACCTAACCTGCTCATCTTTGAACACTAAGGGACAATTTAACATGGCCAATCCACCTAACCGGCACTTCGTTGGACACTAAGGGACAATTTAACATGGCCAATCCACCTAACCTGCACATCTTTGGACACTAAGGGCCAATTTAACATGGCCAATCCAACTAACCTGCACATCTTTGGACACTAAGGGACAATTTAACATGGCCAATCCACCTAACCTGCACATCTTTAGACACTAACGGACAATTTAACATGGCCAATCCACCTAACCTGCATTTCTTTGGACACTAAGGGACAATTTAACATGGCCAATCCACCTAACCGGCACATCTTTGGACACGAAGGGACAATTTAACATGGCCAATCCACCTAACCTGTACATCTTTGGACACTAAGGGACAATTTAACATGGCCAATCCACCTAACCTGCACATCTTTGGATACTAAGGAACAATTTAGCACGGCCAATCCACCTAACCTGCTCATCTTTGGTCACTAAAGGTCAATTTAACATGGCCAATCCACCTAACCTGCACATCTTTGGACACTAAGGGACAATTTAGCACGGCCAATCCACCTAACCTGCACATCTTTGGCACTAAGGGACAATTTAACATGGCCACTCCACCGAACCTGCACATCTTTGGACACTAAGGGCCAATTTAACATGGCCAATCCACCTAACCTGCATATCTTTGGACACTAAGGGACAATTTAACATGGCCAATCCACCTAACCGGCACATCTTTGGACACGAAGGGACAATTTAACATGGCCAATCCACCTAACCTGCACATCTTTGGACACTAAGGGACAATTTAACATGGCCAATCCACCTAACCTGCACATCTTAGGACACTAAGGAACAATTTAGCACGGCCAATCCACCTAACCTGCTCATCTTTGGTCACTAAAGGTCAATTTAACATGGCCAATCCACCTAACCTGCACATCTTTGGACACTAAGGGACAATTTAGCACGGCCAATCCACCTAACCTGCACATCTTTGGACACTAAGGGACAATTTAGCATGGCCAATCCACCTAACCAGCACATCTTTGGACACGAAGGGACAATTTAATATGGCCAATCCACCTAACCTGCACATCTTTGGACACTAAGGGACAATTTAACATGGCCAATCCACCAAACCTGCACATCTTTGGACACTAAGGAACAATTTAGCACGGCCAATCCACCTAACCTGCTCATCTTTGGTCACTAAAGGACAATTTAACATGGCCAATCCACCTAACCTGCACATCTTTGGACACTAAGGGACAATTTAACACGGCCAATCCACCTAACCTGCACATCTTTGGCACTAAGGGACAATTTAGCATGGCCAATTCACCTAACCTGCTCATCTTTGGACACTAAGGGACAATTTAACATGGCCAATCCACCTAACCTCCACATCTTTAGACACGAAGGGACAATTTAGCACGGCCAATCCACCTAACCTGCTCATCTTTGGACACTAAGGGACAATTTAACATGGCCAATCCACCTAACCTGCACATCTTTAGACATTAAGGGACAATTTAACACGGCCAATCCACCTAACTGGCACATCTTTGGACACTAAGGGACAATTTAACATGGCCAATCCACCTAACCTGCACATCTTTGGACACTAAGGGACAATTTAACATGGACAATCCACCGAACCTGCACATCTTTGGACACTAAGGAACAATTTTGCACGGCCATTCCACCTAACCTGCTCATCTTTGGTCACTAAGGGACAATTTAGCATGGCCAATCCACCTAACCTGCACATCTTTGGACACTAAGGGACAATTTACCATGGCCAATCCACCTAACCTGCACATCTTTGGACACTAAGGGACAATTTAGCATGGCCAATCCACCTAACCTGCACATCTTTGGACACTAAGGGACAATTTAACATGGCCAATCCACCTAACCTGCACATCTTTAGACACTAACGGACAATTTAACATGGCCAATCCACCTAACCTGCACATCTTTGGACACTAAGGGACAATTTAACATGGCCAATCCACCTAACCGGCACATCTTTGGACACTAAGGGACAATTTAACATGGCCAATCCACCTAACTTGCACATCTTTGGACATTAAGGGACAATTTAACATGGCCAATCCACCTACCCTGCACATCTTTGGACACTACGGGACAATTTAGCACGGCCAATCCACCTAACCTGCTCATCTTTGGACACTAAGGGACAATTTAACATGGTCAATCCACCTAACCTGCTCATCTTTGGACACTAAGGGACAATTTAACATGGCCAATCCACCTAACTTGCACATCTTTGGACACGAAGGGACAATTTAGCACGGCCAATCCACCTAACCTGCTCATCTTTGGACACTAAGGGACAATTTAACATGGCCAATCCACCTAACCTGCACATCTTGGGACACTAAGGGACAATTTAGCATGGCCAATCCACCTAACCTGCACATCTTTGGACACTAAGGGACAATTTAGCACGGCCAATCCACCTAACCTGCACATCTTTGGACACTAAGGGACAATTTAGCATGGCCAATCCACCTAACCTGCACATCTTTGGACACTAAGGGACAATTTAACATGGCCAATCCACCCAACCTGCACATCTTTAGACACTAACGGACAATTTAACATGGCCAATCCACCTAACCTGCACATCTTTGGACACTAAGGGACAATTTAACATGGCCAACCCACCTAACCGGCACATCTTTGGACACTAAGGGACAATTTAACATGGCCAATCCACCTAACCTGCACATCTTTGGAGACTAAGGGACAATTTAACATGGCCAATCCACCTAACCTGCACATCTTTGGACACTAAGAGACAATTTAGCACGGCCAATCCACCTAACCTGCTCATCTTTGGACACTAAGGGACAAGTTAACATGGCCAATCCACCTAACCTGCACATCTTTGGACACTAAGGGACAATTTAGCACGGCCAATCCACCTAACCTGCACATCTTTGGACACTAAGGGACAATTTAGCATGGCCAATCCACCTAACCTGCACATCTTTGGACTCTAAGGGACAATTTACCATGGCCAATCCACCTAACCGGCACTTCTTTGGACACTAAGGGACAATTTAACATGGCCAATCCACCTAACCTGCACATCTTTGGAAACTAAGGGCCAATTTAACATGGCCAATCCAACTAACCTGCACATCTTTGGACACTAAGGGACAATTTAACATGGCCAATCCACCTAACCTGCACATCTTTAGACACTAACGGACAATTTAACATGTTCAATCCACCTAACCTGCATATCTTTGGACACTAAGGGACAATTTAACATGGCAAATCCACCTAACCGGCACATCTTTGGACACGAAGGGACAATTTAATATGGCCAATCCACCTAACCTGCACATCTTTGGACACTAAGGGACAATTTAACATGGCCAATCCACCAAACCTGCACATCTTTGGACACTAAGGAACAATTTAGCACGGCCAATCCACCTAACCTGCTCATCTTTGGTCACTAAAGGACAATTTAACATGGCCAATCCACCTAACCTGCACATCTTTGGACACTAAGGGACAATTTAACACGGCCAATCCACCTAACCTGCACATCTTTGGCACTAATGGACAATTTAGCATGGCCAATCCACCTAACCTGCTCATCTTTGGACACTAAGGGACAATTTAACATGGCCAATCCACCTAACCTGCACATCTTTGGACACAAAGGGACAATTTAGCACAGCCAATCCACCTAACCTGCTCATCTTTGGACACTAAGGGACAATTTAATGTGGCCAATCCACCTAACCTGCACATCTTTGGACACTAAGGAACAATTTAGCACGGCCAATCCACCTAACCTGCTGATCTTTGGTCACTAAGGGACAACTTAGCATGGCCAATCCACCTAAACTGCACATCTTTGGACACTAAAGGACAATTTAGCATGGCCAATCCACCTAACCTGCTCATCTTTGGTCACTAAGGGACAATTTAGCATGGCCAATCCACCTAACATGCTCATCTTTGGACACTAAGGGACAATTTAACATGGCCAATCCACCTATCCTGCTCATCTTTGGACAGTAAGGGACAATTTAGCCTGGCCAATCCACCTAACCTGCACATCTTTGGACACTAAGGGACAATTTAGCACGGCCAATCCACCTAACCTGCACATCTTTGGCACTAAGGGACAATTTAACATGGCCAATCCACCTAACCTGCACATCTTTGGACACTAAGGGACAATTTAACATGGCCAATCCACCTAACCGGCACATCCTTGGACACTAAGGGGCAATTTAACATGGCCAATCCACCTTACCTGCACATCTTTGAACACTAAGGGACAATTTAACATGGCCAATCCACCTAACCTGCACATCTTTGGACACTAAGCGACAATTTATCACGGCCAATCCACCTAACCTGCACATCTTTGGACACTAAGGGACAATTTAACATGACCAATCTACCTAACCTGCACATCTTTGGACACTAAGGGACAATTTAGCATGACCAATCCACCTAACCTGCACATCTTTGGACACTAAGGGACAATTTAACATGGCCAATCCACCTAACCTGCACATCTTTGGACACTAAGGGACAATTTAACATGGCCAATCCACCTAACCTGCACATCTTTGGACACTAAGGGACAATTTATCACGGCCAATCCACCTAACCTGCACATCTTTGGACACTAAGGGACAATTTAACATGGCCAATCCACCTAACCTGCACATCTTTGGACACTAAGGGACAATTTAACATGGCCAATCCACCTAACCTGCACATCTTTGGACACTAAGGGGCAATTTAACATGGCCAATCCACCTAACCGGCACATCTTTGGACACTAACGGACAATTTAACATGGCCAATCCACCTAACCTGCACATCTTTGGACACTAAGGGGCAATTTAACATGGCCAATCCACCTAACCGGCACATCTTTGGACACTAAGGGACAATTTAACATGGCCAATCCACCTAACCTGCACATCTTTGGACACTAAGGGGCAATTTAACATGGCCAATCCACCTAACCTGCACATCTTTGGACACTAGGGACAATTTAACATGGCCAATCCACCTAACCTGCACATCTTTGGACACTAAGGGACAATTTAACATGGCCAATCCAACTAACCTGCACATCTTTGGACACTAAGGAACAATTTAGAGGAAATGCAAACTCCACACTGACATTGACCCAAGCCGGGAATTGAACCTGGGTCCCTCGCGCTGTGATGCAGCAGTGCTAACCACTGTGCCACTGCGCCACCCAAAGAATCATTGTAAAATAATACAGTATGCAATTACCTTCTCATCATATACCCAGTATGGCATCCATTTTACTGTAGGCAATATAATATCCTCTGGGAAGAAATGGGGAGGACCTAACTTCCAGTAGTTTCAGGAATGGCACCAAAGTTCAAACCCAGTCTAATTGGAACTATTCTTGAATAAGCATTCCAGCTACCATACAGATAAAAGCGGTTTAGGCTGATTGGTGGAATAGGATTGAGAAATGACTCAGACAATTGCAACTTTTGAGGTGGAAATGGGAAGTGGATTGGTCCATTGACATGCTATAAAACGGGTAGTGGATTGGTCCATTGACATTCTATAGAACGGGGAGTGGATTGGTCAATTGATATTCGCTAAAACGGGGTGTGGATTGGTCCATTGACATTCTATTGAACGGGTAGTGGATTGGTCCACTGACATTCTATAGAACGGGAAGTGGATTGGTCCATTGACATTGTATAGAATGGGAAGTGGATTGGTCCATTGACATTGTATAGAACGGGAAGTGGATTGGTCCATTGACATTGTATAGAACGGAAAGTGGATTGGTCCATTGACATTCTATAGAACGGGTAGTGGATTGGTCCATTGACATTCTATAGAACGGGAAGTGGATTGGTCCATTGACATTCTATAGAACGGGAAGTGGATTGGTCCATTGACATTCTATAGAACGGGAAGTGGATTGGTCCATTCACATTGTATAGAACGGGAAGTGGATTGGTCCATTGACATTCTATAGAACGGGAAGTAGATTGGTCCATTGACATTCTATAGAACGGGAAGTGGATTAGTCCATTGACATTCGATAAAACGGGAAGTGGATTGGTCCATTGACATTCAATAAAACGGGAAGTGGATTGGTCCATTGACATTCTATAGAACGGGAAGTGGATTGGTCCATTGACTTTCTATAGAACGGGAAGTGGATTGGTCCATTGACATTCTATAGAACGGGAAGTGGATTGGTCCATTGACATTCGATAAAACGGGAAGTGGATTGGTCCATTGACATTCGATAAAACGGGAAGTGGATTGGTCCATTGACATTCTATAGAACGGGAAGTGGATTGGTCCATTGACATTCTATAGAACGGGAAGTGGATTGGTCCATTGACATTCTATAGAACGGGAAGTGGATTGGTCCATTGACATTCGATAAAACGGGAAGTGGATTGGTCCATTGACATTCGATAAAACGGGAAGTGGATTGGTCCATTGACATTCAATAAAACGGGAAGTGGATTGGTCCATTGACATTCTATAGAACGGGAAGTGGATTGGTCCATTGACTTTCTATAGAACGGGAAGTGGATTGGTCCATTGACATTCTATAGAACGGGAAGTGGATTGGTCCATTGACATTCGATAAAACGGGAAGTGGATTGGTCCATTGACATTCTATAGAACGGGAAGTGGATTGGTCCATTGACTTTCTATAGAACGGGAAGTGGATTGGTCCATTGACATTCTATAGAACGGGAAGTGGATTGGTCCATTGACATTCTATAGAACGGGAAGTGGATTGGTCCATTGACAGTGTATAGAACGGGAAGTGGATGGGTCCATTGACATTCTATAGAACGGGAAGTGGATTGGTCCATTGACATTCTATAGAACGGGTAGTGGATTGGTCCATTGACATTCTATAGAACGGGAAGTGGATTGGTCCATTGACATTCTATAGAACGGGAAGTGGATTGGTCCATTGACATTCTATTGAAAGGGAAGTGGATTGGCCCATTGACATTCTATAGATAGGGAAGTGGATTGGTCCATTGACATTCTATTGAAAGGAAAGTGGATTGGCCCATTGACATTCTATAGATAGGGAAGTGGATTGGTTCATTGACATTCTATGGAACGGGTAGTGGATTGGTCCATTGGCATTCTATACAACGGGAAGTGATTTGGTCCATTGACATTCCATAAAATGGGAAGTGGATTGGTCCATTGACATTCTATAGAACGGGAAGTGGATTGGTCCATTGACAGTGTATAGAACGGGAAGTGGATTGGTCCATTGACATTCTATAGAACGGGAAGTGGATTGGTCCATTGACATTCTATAGAACGGGTAGTGGATTGGTCCATTGACATTCTATAGAACGGGAAGTGGATTGGTCCATTGACATTCTATAGAACGGGAAGTGGATTGGTCCATTGACATTCTATTGAAAGGGAAGTGGATTGGCCCATTGACATTCTATAGATAGGGAAGTGGATTGGTCCATTGACATTCTATTGAAAGGAAAGTGGATTGGCCCATTGACATTCTATAGATAGGGAAGTGGATTGGTTCATTGACATTCTATGGAACGGGTAGTGGATTGGTCCATTGGCATTCTATACAACGGGAAGTGATTTGGTCCATTGACATTCCATAAAATGGGAAGTGGATTGGTCCATTGACATTCTATATAATGGGAAATGGATTGGTCATTTGACATTCTATAGAAAGGGAAGTGGATTGGTCAATTGATATTCTATGGAATGTGAAGTGGATTGCTCAATGACAGTCTATAGAAAGGGAAGTGGATTGGTTGATTGATATTCTATCAAAAGGGAAGTGGATTGGTCAATGACATTCTGTGGAAAGGGAAGTGGATTGGTTGATTGGTATTCTATAGAATGCGAAGTGGGTTGGTCAATGACATTCTCGAAAACAGGGAGTGGATTGGTCCACTGGCATTCTATAGAACAGGATGTGGATTGGTCCATTGACATACTATAGAAAGGGACGTGGATTGGTCAACTGATATTCTATGGGACGCGAAGTGAATTGATTAATTGATTTTCAACAGAACTGGAAGTGAATGAAATGAAAATGAAATGAAATGAAAATCGCTTATTGTCACAAGTAGGCTTCAAATGAAGTTACTTTGAAAAGCCCCTAGTCACCACATTCCGGCGCCTGTTCGGGGAGGCTGTTACAGGTTTGGTCCAATGGCATTCTGTAGAACATGAGGTTGATTGGGCAATGGCAATGTATAGAATGGGAAGTGGATTGGTCCATTAGGAATCTGCAGGACGGGCATTAGATTGGTTCATTGACATTCTACAGAATGGGAAATGGATTGGTCAATTGACAGTCTATAGAAAGGGAAGTGGATTGCTCAATGACAGTCTATAGAAAGGGAAGTGGATTGGTTGATTGATATTCTATCGAAAGGGAAGTGAATTGCTCAATGGCAGTCTATGAAAAGGGAAGTGGATTGGTTCATTGATATTCTGTAGAATGGGAAGTGGGTTGGTCAATGACATTCTAGAAAACGGGACGTGGATTGGTCCACTGACATTCTATAGAACAGGACGTGGATTGGTCCATTGACATTATATAGAACAGGAAGTAGATTTGTCAACGGCATTCAATAGAACGGGAAGTGGATTAGTCCATTGGCATGCTATGGAACGTGATGGGGATTGGTCAATTGACATTCAAAGGAAAGTGAAGTGGTTTGGACCTTTGACATTCTCTAGAACGGGAACTGGATTGGTCCATTGATATTCGATAGAAGAGAAAGTGGATTGGTCAATGATATTCCATAGGACGGGAAGTGGATCGGTCAATGATATTCCATAGGACGGAAAGTGGTTTGGTCAATGATATTCTATAGGGTGGGAATTGGATTTGTGCATTGGCATTCTATAGAATGCTAAGTGGATTGGGAAATGCAAATTTATAGAATGGGAAGTGGAATTGTGCATGGACAGTCTATAGGATGGGAATTGGATTGGTTTATTGACATTCTGTATAATTGGAAATGATTGGTCCATTGCCATTCTAGAGAACAGGAAGTGATTTGGTCCATTGGCAATCTATAGAACGGGAAGTGGATTGGTCCATTAACATTCCATAGATAGGGAAGTGGATTGGTCAATTTTATATTCTATAGGACGGGAAATGGATTGGTTCATTGATTTTCAACAGAATTGGAAGTGGTTTGGTCCAATGGCATTCTGTAGAACAGGAGGTTGATTGGGCAATGGCAATGTATAGAACAGGAAGTGGATTGGTCCATTGGCAATCTATAGGACGGGAATTGGATTGGTTCATTAACATTCTTAGACTTAGACTCAGAGCGGGAAGTGGGTTGGTCCATGACATTCTATAACCCGGGACGGGGATTTCTCAATGACATTCGATAGAACGAGAAGTGGATTGGTCAATTGACATTATTTTTATAGAATGAGTAGCAGGTTAACATATTGCAATTCTCTGCAGCAGAAATGGGAAACACCACTCCAATTGGATGCCACAGAAGGATACAGTTTGATTAATTACAATGCATCTGGAAATGATGTTTCTACATCCAATTCCTCTTCATGACATTAGGAAGCAATTGACCTCGAGTGAATGTCCTACTTAAACCAGGTGTGTACTTAACTGACAGTACATTGTCCGTTCAACTGGAAATTCCTATTTTGAATCACTGTCCCGATTTTACACCCAGGCAATATGACAGTACATAAGTAATTGATGGATCCGCATTTCTGCAAGCCACTTGCTTCACTGTGCTGATTTAAAAGTTTGAGTTGGGGCAGAATTGCTTTTTCATTTTTATTATTGGTACCATTTTCATTAGTACAACCCTGTGACCTAAACGTGGAATGAGAGTTGAGTGAAAAAGTCTGGTAAGCTTAGAATATTTTAATATCCAGTTGTATTGGTTATCATAGAACAGGGCCCCTTGTTAGGTAGAACATTTGATTTCAAGTAAATGTTTCGGTGAATTTTTGTGGTCGTCTTCTTGAGATTTGTTGGCTGCAACGTTTCCCAATGTCAGCATTCAGCACTGCCAACGCAGCCAGCTGTAGACTGAGTTTTCATCCTCTTTGACACAACGTGTCTTAGCTTGAAAAAGAGCAACCTCCTCCCCTAACTATGCCGCTTTGACGTGTTTCATATCCCATGCCAGCTACTCTGGGTTTCTGAGTGTGAGTCCCACTCCAGAGACTTCTACCCGTAATCCGGCCTGACTCTCCCAGTGCAGTACTGAGGGGGTGCTGCACTGTCGGTGGTGCCGTACTTTCGGTGGGACATTAAACCGAAGCCCTTTCTACCATGGGGCCACTCAAAGAAGAGCAGGGGCATTCCCTTAGTGTCCTGGTCGACATTTGTCAATCCACCAGCGTCACCAGAAGAGAAAAATCTGGTCGCATTACTGCTGATGGGATCTTGCTGTGCACAAATTGGCTGCCATGTTTCCTTACGTTACAACAGTGGGCAGCACGGTATCATAGTGGTTAGCACAGTTGCTTCACAGCTCCAGGGTCCCAGGTTCGATTCCCCGCTGGGTCATTGCCTGTGAGGAGTCTGCACGTTCTCCCCGTGTGTGCGTGGGTTTCCTCCGGGTGCTCCGGTTTCCTCCCACAGTCCAAAGAAGTGCAGGTTAGGTGGATTGGCCATGATCAATTGCCCTTAGTGTCCAAAAGGGTTGGATGGGGTTTCTGGGTTACGGGGATCGGGTGGTGGCGTGGGGCTTAAGTAGGGTGCTCGTTCCAAGGGCCGATACAGACTCGATGGGCTGAATGGCCTCCTTCTACACTGTAAATTCTATGATTCTATGAATAAAGCTCCATTTCTAAAGCTCCCATGTGGTATGTTGTAAGGCTGTGGATTATCTCATTATTTATCCATTTAGTGCCAAATTGTGGCTACCTATTGCTGTGGCGCGTGACAATTGGGAAGGCTACGAATCGTAGAATAGGACAATAGAATTCCTGCAGTGCAGAAGGAGTCCACCCAGCCCATTGAGTCTGCACCGACCTTTTGAAAGAGAACCCTATCTAAGCCTATTCTACTGCCCTATCCCTGCGATTCCATTAACCTAAGGGGCAATTTAGCAAGATCAATCCACCTAACCTGCACATCTTTGGACCGTGGGAGGAAACCGCAGCACCCGGAGGAAACCCACACAGACACGGGGAGAACGTGCGAATGAGAGAACTAGAGTTCGTGTCAAATCAGTGAGGGAAAATAAATGAAAACGGAAAGAAAGATTGTGGCTGGGATTTTACGACCATCCCCGCCGCGGGATCTTCCTGCCCCACCGGCGGCGATGCTCCCTCGTCACGGGTTCCCCAGTGGCAGAGGTGCAAACAACGGGAACCCCTGTTGACAGCGGCAGGGCACCAGGATCCCACCGCCAGCCAATGACGGGCCACCTCAGGCGCCACAAAACATGCCCAAGTTCGGAATCAAACAGGGGTCCCTGGTGCTGTGAGGTGGCAGTGCTAACCACTGTGCCACCCCAAGGAATAGTTTGTATTGTCGCACTGTTCCAAATCTGAGCCCCGCCAGTAAAAGAAAGGTGGCAAGGCAAGGACAGGGGAAGCCAAAACTAAAAAAAAACATGTAATAGTTTACTCCTAAGAATGTTCTTGTGGATTAGTGACACAGAAGGTGCTCGTGTGCATCTTACCGTCATGGAGAAATCATCCAGCAATTTGTGGCAAGGAAGAGCTATCCCGCGAATTGCCACATCACCACGAGAGAACCTGCTGGATAATTTGTGCCCTTCACACTTGACATGTAAAGACAACAGCTTGCCTGCAACCTCTGTGATTTGAAAATAGATTGCTGCCTTTTTACATTGATTTCCTATTAAACACATCGTGGGAAGATACGTCTGGTACTTAAAGACCTAAGGACACTTTGAGCAGTTCACCCGCAATTTCCGTGAATTTAAAAATAAATTGATGCTTTTTCACATCAATTGCCCGTTAATCTCACCACAGCAAGTTATATCTGGTACTTCAAGACCTAAGGACACTTCTAATGATGAGATTTATATTCCTGCAGTAGCGCTCAACCTCTCCAGCCGAGAAAAGGGAACAATTAAAACTGTGGAGTCTCATTCCTGTCGGTAGCACATTTTAAATGTTTACAGTTTTAAAATGTTTATAGAGTAAGTGAGAGAAAAGAGAGGTAGTGTGGTATCTACCGCATCTCTCCCACCCCCACCCCCCGCCACCCCGCATGTTTTGTGGCGCCTGAGGTGGCCCGTCATTGGCTGGCGGTGGGATCCTGGTGCCCTGCCGCTGTCAACAGGGGTTCCCGTTGTTTGCACCTCCGCCACTGGCGAACCCGTGACGAGGGCGCATCGCCGCCGGTGGGACAGGAAGATCCCGCGGCGGGGATGGTCGTAAAGTCCCAGCCACAATCTTTATTTCCGTTTTCATTTATTTTCCCTCACTGATTTGACACGAACTCTAGTTCACCTAACTCTCTGTGTGAAGTTGTTCCCCTGCCCTCTTATTTAAATCTTACGTTAGTCCCTCAATCGAGAGCTTTCAACTGCTGCAAAGTTTGCTTCCATCAATTCTCTCCCACCCAGTCATATTTGTAAATTCTTCGATAAATCACCCTATCATCAGCATTGTTCCAGAGGAAAAAATTCCCAATTTTCCGAGTGCCAGAGCCACTGCGAGTGGTCCTTGGGGCAGGGATGCCCTATTAGTACATGGTTGGCAGGGTTCACACCCTCAGAGTCTGCCTACCCATCTTCTGCCGCATTCCCAGGACATGGAATCCAGCTTTTTTCCCATGCTACTCTCCCTCCCCGCTATTCTAATGTAACTATTTACACCTCCTCCTCTGGACCCATTTCCTGTTATTATATATTTGTCCCTTTAACTTTTCCTTTTGCCTTGAAGTATCAGCCCTTTAGTCTGATGGGGCCGAATGGCCTCCTTCTGCATTGTAAATTCAATGATAATCTATGATTAATCTAGGACAAAGGTTCGGCACAACATCGTGGGCCGAAGGGCCTGTTCTGTGCTGTATTTTCTATGTTCTATGTTCTAGTCATTTAATCATTCCTTCCCTCCTCCGATCGCAGAATTTAAAAATATTTTCCGTGTTCATCTTGAACATCTTCCCGTTCGAATGGAAGCTATTGACCCAAAATGAAAACTCTTGGTGGAATTCGCCCATTCCCCCACCGACGGGGAATTCAGCGGGAGTTCAAAAATTGGTTTTACGCCCGGCGTGTATTTCCCACAGGATCTGCTGCTGGTTGCGGATCGCGAAACCTGCTGGAAGCTGGCGTGAAGCCAATTTGCATCCCGCTAATGGGAAGCAGAGGAAGGCCTGTCCGGAATCCTCTGCCCATTCCCGATTCTCCGCAACGCCAGCGGGAAAACACACGGGCCAGAACACATCTGGAACAACGTGGCCTGGGGCTGAGCTGAGTCCTGTATTTTGGTTGATATCCTGTTGCCCTCCCCCTTGCGGACTGGGACACTTTGTTGGTTGAATGAGCAGCTTGTTTTCTTCCTGAGTCGTGGGTGATTGGCATGCGGCAGGGAAATATGGAACCAAAGTTGGTCCCCAATTCTTTGTTATCCTGTCGTTTATTTCTGGGAGCTCGAACCCATTTTCCTCTCTGCATTTCCTGGGAGGCACTGAAGGCGTTGATCATAATCCAAATATGTTGTTGCCGGTCTTCTCTGTATAAAGGTATGGAATCATGTTGACTCCGTACTGGGCCTGAGACTGGGGTTAAATTGCGTTGTGTGATATATAAGTAATACTCTTTTAGAACTGGGGTTCTTGTGTATTTCATAGATCATAGATCATAGAATTTACAGTGCAGAAGGAGGCCATTCGGCCCATCGAGTCTGCACCCGCCCTTGGAAAGAGCACCCTATTTAAGCCCACACCTCCACCCTATCCCCGTAACCCAGTAACCCCACCTTAACCTTTCTGGACACTAAGGGACAATTTAGCATGGCTAATCCACCTAACCTGCACATCTTTGGACTGTGGGAGGAAACCGGAGCACCCGGAGGAAACCCACGCAGACCCGGGGAGAACGTGCAGACTCCACACAGACAGGGACCCAAGCCGGGAATCGCATTTCCTTTGTTTTCTGTTTAGTTTGTGAGGCTGGGTATAAAGAATCCGCGATTGGTTCCTGCATGAGTGCAGGTGGGTTTTGTGTCCGAGAAAAGGAGGCTGTGGTGTGATTGGTACCTTTGGCGCTGCTGGAGCTGAGGGAGATATATATTGGTGCGCGCCTGAATATGGCGTGGAAAAATTATCCTGAACTCATGGGAAGGTGGGCACCATTTTATTATGTTTTCATGCCTTTATCTTGTTTCTCCCTGAGTCTCTGGTGGGGCTTTTACAGGTATCAAGTTATAATGTTGTTCTCCTGTTCTCCTCTGTATTTATGTATGTCGAGCTGTTTTTCTCCTCGCTTACTGCGATGGATTTCTTTTGCAATTTTGTGCTGTTGTTTGCAAAGATGTAAAATCCGAATAAATATACTTGAAAAAAAATATTTCCGGTTCTGTCCCACCACGCTTCCCACGGCACGCAGGACTGG
Source organism: Scyliorhinus torazame (assembly GCF_047496885.1). NCBI lineage: Eukaryota > Metazoa > Chordata > Chondrichthyes > Carcharhiniformes > Scyliorhinidae > Scyliorhinus > Scyliorhinus torazame. Next base: position 17,713,755 of record NC_092738.1, on the reverse strand, counting down.
AAAATCCAGGTTGCGCCACAGCCCATCTTTCTCTCAGACAGACAGTGCTCTAGATCCCTATCTAACTTCAGCAATAAAAAGGTAGACCCTGTAGCCACTTAAAATGGCCAACTCCCGATTTAAAATGGCGAACGGCAAAGGCTGATGGGAAAGTCAGCCAACAGGACAAAAACGAGCAGCTGCAGGTTGACTGTGTATTTACCTCTGGAAAGGCCAGACAAGATCGATACCAGCAACCATCAGCATAACAAAACACCAGCCATCTGCATACTAATGAGCAATCCGTGGGAACAATGTGCAACATTTTAGACACACAAAGCCAACCCAGACTCGTCGGCGCCAGCAGAAGCCTACACAAAGGGAGGTGAACGACCACCTCAGGACCGCCCATCGATCAGGGAACCGCTCCAGCATTGGAGAAAATCGAACCAAGTGATTGGGACAAAGTCCAAGGACCAGGTACAGGGTCCGCCCCGAAAGGCGGGAAGCCCCTGGGGACTATGCTGGTCCAAGCTTTGGTCATGAAGGCAGTGTCCAAGTCAATGAAGCAAAACCTGAGTACTTTATTCCAGTAACGAAAGAGTGGGCTTGATGAAGCAACAACATTCCATAGAACCGCGACAGTGCAGGAGGAGGCTATTTGTCCCATGGAGTCTGTACCGACCCTCCTGAAGGGCATCATATGAAGTCCCACTCCTCCGCACATTGATCATGGTTAATCCACCTAACCTGCACATCTTTGGACACTAAGGGGCAATTTAACATGGCTAATCCACCTAACACACGCATCTTTGACCACTAAGGGACAATTTAACACGGCCAATCCACCTAATCTGCACATCTTTGGACACTAAGGGGCAATTTAACATGGCCAATCCACCTAACCTGCACATCTTTGGACACTAAGGGGCAATTTAACATGGCCAATCCACCTAACCTGCACATCTTTGGACACTAAGGGACAATTTAACATGGCCAATCCACCTAACCTGCACACCTTTGGACACTAAGGGACAATTTAGCACGGCCAATCCACCTAACCTGTACATCTTTGGACACTAAGGAAAAATTTAGCACTGATGCCTACGATGCTGAGGATCCGGGTTCAATGCCGGCTCTGGGTAACTGTCCGTGTGGAGTTTGCACATTCTCATAATTGGATACTCCAAATTATTTTTTTAAGAAAGACTTTCGACCAGCGCTGGGCAAGGATTGATCTCACCACAGACCTTCTGCCACCACATGCCCGCCATTGGTCTACCCAATATTTTTTTAAAAAATGTTTTTTATTGGGTTTTTGAACATAGAGGGCGCGATTCTCCACTCTCACGCCGGTTGGGAGAATCGCCTGGGCCGCCAAAATTTCCGGGGACGCCGGTCCGACGCCCTCCCGCGATTCCCCCAAGCGGCGGGAACGGCCCGGTCGAGTTTCGCGGGCCGCAGGCCGGAGAATCGGCGGGGACACCCAAAATGGCGATTCTCCGGCACCCCCGCTATTCTGAGGCCCGGATGGGCCGAGCGGTCAGGCCAAAACGGCGGGTTCCCCCCCCCGGCGCCGTCCACACCTGGTCGCTGCAGTCGTGGGCGGTGCGTGAATGCTGGGGGAGCGGCCTGCGGGGGGGGCGAGGGGGGATCCTGCACTGGGCTTCACCTGCAATGTGGGGTGGTCCGCAATCGGTGCCCACCGATCGTTGGGCCATCCTCTCTGAAGGAGGACCTCCTTCCTTCCGCGGCCCCGCAAGATCCGTCCCCCATCTTCTTGCGGGGCGGATTTGGACAGGACGGCAACCACGCATGCGCGGATGACGTCCGTTATGCGGCGCCGGCCGCGTCATCTATGCTTTTACGTGGGCGACAAGGCCTGGCGCGGGTAGATGACGCGGCCCCGATCCTGGCCCATTGTCAGGGCCTGAATCGGTCGGGACCAGGGCCGTTCCGCGCCGTCGTGAACCTCGACGGCGTTCACGACGGCGCGGCCACTTCGGCGTGGGGGTGGAGAATCCCGCCCAGTATATTTACAGTTCTGTACACAGAATGAAATATAAAAGAAAACTGGTAGGATATTGTACACCAGCTCAAAAACAGCAACTCTGTACAGTTAGCAATATTATGTTTAACAAATCAGTAGGCACCTGTTTGTGGGGGCGGTGGGGGGGGGGGGGGACTGGGGAGGTACATATACATTTGGGTGCCGGAGAAACCCTTACATTAATTATGTCCAATACAGAGAGGACAATACGAGAATGGATCCGGTGTTGGTGTTGTTACTTGCTTCTCCCGGACGGTTTTCGCTGCCGTGTTGTCTTGCGTTCACTTCCGTTTCGGCCGTTCGTCCCATCTTTCGCCCGTATTTTCCTTGTTCTCTATTACTGTCTTTGCCGAGTTTGTTGTCGTTTCCCGTGCCCTCCTTCCGGCTTTCACTCCCTCGCCCCCCTCCCCCCCTCTCTGGTTCCCCTCTATTGTTCCTTGTCTCCTCCCTCTTCCCTCATTCGAGTTCTTGTTAAGTGGCTCTATGTACCACTTTTAGTTGCGTCTGGCTGAGCCTTGCGCACGTGGAGGTGGAGTTGACCCTGTGCAGTGCTTCGCTCCAGAGTCCCCACCCTATTTCAACCCCCAGGTCTTCCTCTCATTTCTTTCTTGTTGCGTCCAGTACGGTGTCGGCCCTTTCTACCAGGCGTTCATACATGTCGCTACAGTTCCCTTTATCTAGGATGCTTGTGTCCAGTAGTTCTTCCAGTAATGTCTGTCGTGGCGGTTGTGGGTACGTCCTTGTCTCCTTTCGTAGGAAGTTTTTGAGTTGCAGGTACCTTAGCTCGTTCCTCCTGGCTAGCTGGAATTTCTCCGTCAGTTCGTCCAGTGTTGCGATCCTGCCGTCCGTAAAGGTCCCTGACTGTCAGTGTCCCTCCGTCCTGTCCCCACTTTTTAAAGGTGGTGTCAGTCAGCGCTGGTGTGAACCTATGGTTGTTGCAGATGGGAGCTTTGTCCGACATTTTGGTCACGCCAAATTGCTGCCGCAGTTGGTTCCAGGACTTGAGGGTGACTATCACCACTGAGCTATTGGAGTGTTTTTTGGGTGGGGATGGGAGTGCCGCCATTGTGAGGGCCCAGAGGGAGGTCGCGTTACAGGAGGCCTCCTCCGCGCGCACCCAATCGGCTTCTGGCTCCTTGATCCATCCCCTTATTCGCTCGGCCGTCGCCGCCCAGTGGTAGAATTGTAGGTTTGGGAGGGCTAGCCCCCCCCTGGATTTTGTTTTTTGTAGGACCTTCTTTGAGATCCTAGCATTCTTCCTCCCCCCATACGAACGCCATGATTAGTTTGTCCAGTGCTTTGAAAAATGCCTTGGGGATGGGAGATGTAGATCAGGATGCATCTAAGTAGGAAGAGGTACCTGGGCAGTACGTTCATTTTGATCGTCTGGACTCTCCCCGCGAGGGAGAGTGGGAGTGTGTTCCATCTCTGCAGGTCCTTTTTGACTTCCTCTGTCAGACTGGTGTGGTTCCATTTGTGGATCCCTTTCCAGTTATGGGTTATTTGGATCCCCAGGTAGCGGAATTTGTGTTGGGCTTGTTTAAGCGGCAGTCCCGTTAGTGCTGCCCCCCCTTCTTGTGGGTGCACCGGGAAGATCTCGCTTTTGCTGATGTTGAGTTTGTAGCACGAGAAGGCGCCAAACTCTTTCAGGAGCGCGATGATTCCGTCCATGCTGCTTTGTGGGTCCGAGATGTAGAGGAGCAGGTCATCTGCATAGAGTGAGACTCTGTGCTCTCTGCCTCCCCTTCGGATCCCCCTCCAGCTTTTTGCTGCTCTGAGCGCGATTGCTAGTGGCTCGATCGCTAGAGCGAACAGCAGCGGGGACAGTGGGCATCCTTGTCTGGTGCCCCTGTGCAGCTGGGAGTATCGGGAGTTGGTGTTGTTGGTCCGTACGATCGCCATGGGAGCGTTGTATAGGAGCTTTACCCAGGAGGTGAACCCTGTTCCAAGCTGGTCTCCCCAATATGCCCATCCTCATGGCACTCCTTCCCATCGCGCCAACCTCAAAGCAAACAATCCGTCATTATGCAATTGTCTACTCCTTGGTTATCAAATCTCTTCTTCTCCTCCCGACTCCTGTAAGCTTTTGAAGAGAACTAATAAACAAAAGTGCAAATCAAATGAGGGCCAAAAAGGCACAATATTTTTAAAACGCCCTGATGATCTTTCTGCTGTGTTTTTGGCAGTGCCCTTCAATCCCTTAAAAGGTGCCAGAGCGACTCTGAAGGGTTGGCAACTCTCATGCCAGGGTCTGCTTTCAGAGGGAGCAAAGCATTGCCAAGGACGCAAGGGTCAAATCGCTATACGCGTGCCACTCTTAAAGGTCAACTTGCCATTATGCCCACTAAGCGAGATGAGCACAAAACAGCTTTTTGTTGTTGCCATCAACGATATGTTGTGGGAATATGCTGTCGTTTGATTAAATGGAGCCTGACACAGGAGTGGGAGATATCTTTATTGAATGCTGCAAATAAATTCAAAATGAACCAAATGTTGTGTCTCACGTTTGACAGGGTGCCTGACCTCTGACCCGACCCCTCCCTGACAACGAGCAGTTTAGTACCAAACACAACAGGGCTGATACCCTGCTTTGACAGAGGTCGTGACCTCAAGACAGGACGTTTGATTCTAATTCCCTTCCCCTCACTCTCCTTAAATCAAGACTGGCTGTGGAATCAAAGGTGATTATGGTGGGGGGTCAGAGGTTTCCAGCCTCATTCAGAGTGCTTCAGATGTTGGAAACACAATTACACCTTCTCCTTTTCAGCAATAATAGCTTATATTTAGTGACCTACCATAATCCTACTCATGGTTTTAATCGATCAGGATTCAAAATACGCTTATTATCCAAAGACTGGCAACCATTGTCCTTTGCAACGGAAGTAGACCTCCTTGGAGAGCTGCTGTGTTCAGCAATAGTGAGTTAGAATAGTAAAGGAACAACTTTGCTTGAGATACTAATTCTCACACATATTTATGTTGACACAGAGCGGTCCTGACGCCAATGTAGAGTTGTCTTCCCTCCAGGACACCGTGCCCACCATGATGGGAGTAAAGCCATAAAGGACAAGGGAAAGTGTTCTTTTTTAAAATAAACAAAATCTTTGAACCTTTCTGTTTATTAGTTCTTAAAAACATTGGATCTGTGGAATAAAACTGTGCTTGACTGACAGTCCAGGATCATCCAATCGGGTGGCGAAGGGCCTTTCTGTTTTTCGATTGCGGTGGGAAGGCCTTGACGAGGTTGAGTGACCAATAGCAGGAATGTGTGGGGGCAGGGCAGACACTGGAACCACTTAAAAATCACGGAATCTCACAGCACAGAAAGAGACCATTGAGCCCATCATGACTGAGTTGTCTAAGGTGACCCCAGTCCCCTTATAAACTTTCCCTTTCGGGGTAATCCAATTACTATTGGATCTGCTTTTTTATGACAGCTCATTCCAGCTCTTGGCAAGTCAATTCTTTAATTATCTTGCCAGTTATCTTAAACCTGTGCCCTCTGGTTATCAATCCTCCTACCAGCTCATCCTGGTTGACACCATCAAAACCCCTCCTCATAGAGTTTTACAGGACAGAGATAGGCCCTTTGGTCCATCGCGTCCATGCCAGCCATCAAACACTGACCTACTCTAATCCCATTTTCCAGCACTTGGCCCATGGTATTGTACGCTGAGGTGTTTCAATTGCTAATCTAAATATTTCTTAAATGTTGTGAGGGTTCCCACCTCTACCACCCTGTCAGTCAGTGAGTTCCAGATTCCCACTGTCATGTGAGTGTACCTTTAAGACATGGATGATTAAGCAATGTACCTTTAAGAAAACAGTGATATCAGAGAGTGGGTGGAGCTGAGCAGTTTAGCCATTGTGAAGTTTCAGTTTTGAGGAAAAGAGCTTGGGGAGTGTCTGTTTTGCAGTGAGCTGGATTTGCTGCGATCTCTGCCATGAAAGACTATCTCTGGATCATTTGGGTGATTTAAACTCATAATAGTAAAGCCTTTAACCTGATGTGATTCTATTTAAAGGTGTTTAGTCTCTTGGAAGTTTGAAGGAACATTTTGAGGAATTATTTACTGTTGTAATATTTTCTGAGTTATCTTTGAAGTAAGGGGTGTTAAGAGATCCAATGTTTATTTAAGATGTTAAGTTGAGTTCATGGAATAAACAGTGTTTTGTGTTTAAAAACCCACGTGTCCATAATTGTAATCCCACACCAAGGGAAAAAGCCGTGTGCTCAGAAAAGCAACAAATACATTAAAGGGGGAGGTTGGTTGAACTCCATGATACATTTTGGGGTTCTGAAAACACCTCGCCCATAACACCACCTTTCTCTGTTTTTCCTCAAATCCCCTCTAAACCTCCTGCCCCTACCTTAAATCTACTGAGGTGAAAAGTTCCTTCCTATCTTTAATAAGGACATGGGGAGTCCGCACCGAGTTAAATAAAAGAAAGAACATTTTTATTTACGGTAAAATATATACACAGCCCGGTAGATCCCTACTGGGTTCCTCTCTCTGGTCGGTGTCTTACTGGCTGATCTTTTATTCAGAAGCCAATAGATAATAATAATAATCTTTATTGTCACAAGTAGGCTTACATTAACACTGCAATGAAGTTACTGTGACAATCCCCTCGTCGCCACATTCCGGCACCTGTTCGGGTCACAGAGGGAGAATTCAGAATGTCCAATTCACCCAACAGCACGTCTTTCGGGACTTGTGGGAGGAAACCGGAGCACCCGGAGGAAACCCACGCAGACACGGGGAGAACGTGCAGACTCCGCACAGACAGTGACCCGAGCCGGGAATCGAACCCGGGACCCTGGTACTGTGAAGCAACAGTGCTCACCACTGTGCTACCATGCCGCCTCTAGCGAGGGGAGCTCATACTCTACAAGGGCCACGGGGAAGTTAATCATTCCCACCCCGCAGGCCCCATGTGGGTTATTACACTGTCCGCACTATCTATGTCCCTTATAATTTTGTACCTGATTTGGAACATCTAGCATCTTTAAAATTTAATAAATTACATGCACAAAGAATGAAGTCCTGGTGACAAAAGAATGCATCTCATTCAATTTACAACAGCATGACGTGCTCAAGATGTGTGTTGATACATCTTAAATATCCTCAATCCTCAAACATCCTTAAACATGTCTTATTACATCCTCGATACATTCCAAAATGCTTGACATCCTCTGTGTTTTATCTCTAGTTAGCCGTAAAGATAAAAGGTTTGGAGGTGTCCACACTCTGGATTCTTTCAAACGCGATGAGAGGCCTTATCAAGAGGTGTGGTTCACATAATCTAAGATGGATAACTGCAAAGCTTGTGCAAACATTCTGCTGACATGACTACCCATCAGATGATGCTTTACCACCAGGGATGTCATAGAATCATAGAATCACTACAGTGCAGAAGCAGGCCATTTGGTCCATCGATTCTACACCAACCCTTTGAAAGAGCACCCTACCCATCTCATTAACCCAGTAACCCCTCCTAACCTTTTTGGACACGAAGTGACAATTTAACACGGCCAATCCACCTAACCTGCACATCTTTGGACACTAAGGGGCAATTTAACATGGCCAATCCACCTAACCTGCACGTCTTTGGACTGTGGGAGGAAACGGGAGCACCCGGAGGAAACCCACGTAGACACGGGGAGAATCCACAAACTCTACACAGTCACCCAAGGCCGGTATTGAACCTGGGACCCTGGCGCTGTGAGGCAGCAATGCCAATCACTGTGCCCCCTGCCCCCCCCCCCCCACTGTGTCACCAGGCTGCCCCCCCCCCCATACATAACACCTCTTCCCCTTTACTTCATTAGTGCAACAGCAACGATTTAACATTTATACAACAAACCCATTTATGCATTGACTCTATACATATTGTATTGGTCCTTGCTGTTTATTTCCCTATTTCCCCTTTCTTTTATTTTGCCGTTATCATTTTTGATCCATGGATGATGAATGGACATGTGTCTTTAAGTCAAGCAGCAGAGAGGAGTGAGGAATTCAGAAGTTATAGGAGCGAACACTCTGCTAATCTCTGCTAGTCTGAACAGGAGCTTCAGAGAGAGAGAGAGATGAGGTGGGTCTTGGTTTCATAGATCGGCTGATGGCCAATGAATTGGCCCAAAAGGCAGTACTCTGCCCGGTAACAAGTGGCGATTGGATCCTGTTCCAGTGGAATGGTTTCCGGAGTCCCAAATAGTTTCAGTTTGACTCTTGGACACGAAAAGACAAACAGACCTGCATTTTCTCCCTTCCCAGAAAGGCTCTGAGTGCTGTATTCCTGAAACTACAGGGAACCAGAATGAGTCTGCAGGAAACACCTTGAGCTGAAAGCAAAGATTAAACAGGAGTAAGGTGCTGGAAACAGCCATCTGAAGCAAATATTTTGTTTTTCTTTTACTTATTTTTTAAAACTCCTTTTGTCCCCTCTGTGTTTACCTGTCTTGTGTTTGTGTGGAGGGTGGGGGGGAATTAAAACAGGGGGATTAGGAATTGGATAATAGTTAACCAGTTACATTTGCTGCATATTTCATTATAGTTCTCGTTATAAATAAACAGTAATTGTGTTTAAATTTACAAACCTGGTGACTGTAATTATTGGGCAGCCAAGGGCCAAAGACTTCGAGTATTTTTCTCAGAATTATTGGTTAATACACCTGTGTTGTGACTCTGGGTCAAGTGGGGCTGGAATTGACTGTGCCCCAGCCCAGGGTGTTATAACAATATATACAACTTAATAAGACAGTTTCCCAGGGGGCGGTGAGGGTCTACTCCTTTTGGGTTGTATTCGACGTTCTGGAACCTGGCAACTGAAGACCTTGGAAGTGTCCTCTATTCCTTCTGTAGATGGTACTTCCTGGGAAGTTACTCCAGTGCCCGTCTATAGGTATTGGGAAGTCCTCAGAAACAGAATCTGGACTTGTCTCTGTGTTTGATCTCTGTCCAGGAGTATCACTGCTTAGATAGAACATAGAACATACAGTACAGAAGGAGGTCATTCGACCCATCGAGTCTGCACCGAACCACTTAAGCACTATCCCCATAACCCAATAACCCCTCCTAACCTTTTTGGTCACAAAGAGCAATTTAGTATGGCCAATCCACCTAACCTGCACACCTTTGGACTGTGAGAGGAAACCAGAGCACTCGGAGGAAACCCACGCGGACACGGGGAGAACGTGCAGACTCCACACAGACAGTGACCCAGCGGGGAATCGAACCTGAGACCCTGGAGCTGTGAAGCAACAGTGCTAACCACTGTGCCACCGTGCTGCCCACCGCACCAGATATTCTGATGGAAACACGAGTGAGAAGTCTCGGCCATTTCACATCATGAAGCTAGTAGCTGATCAACACAACGTCACCAAACTATTTCATTATCCGTCGGTACGGCGTATAAAATTCGACCTGTCTTTGCTGGAATCACAGCGGGTATCCATTTCTTGTTGGTAGTATAGCTTCTAGCTAACACTCGCTCTCCCTGGTTGAATACTATTTTTAAAAATATGTTTTCTTGGTTTTTGCATTTAACTTGTAACAACATTGCTGAGCAATGATTTAAATAAAAAACATTCAAGAACAAAAGATCCAAAGGCAACACACAGTATAAAACAAAACAAAAATGGGGAAATGAAGTGATCCGGGTATAAATACAAAGGAAAGCTATATACAGATTTGAGGCCTGTTGGCAGTAGGCCCTTGGTAATCGGTTATCCCGATCACGCTGTTTCACTATTTACATGTGGCCCCATCGTATTAAAACATACCAGGGGCCCGTTTGAGGTCACCCAGACGCATCCTCTTGTTGTTGCTGTGGTCGCCGCCTCCCCCTCCCCTCCCCCAGCTTGTCCCCCTGAGGTGCCCATTGGTCCCTCTGCCCTGCTTCTCCTGTGCTCCGGATGGTGTCTTCCCCCGTCCCTTCTCTGGCCGCACACCCACCCACCCCTCCACCCTCTCCCTCCTCTTCATCTTTTGTCTGTTTCAGTCCCCCCCCCTTTTCCAATTTGAGGAATTCCGCTAAGTCGGACAGCCAGTCTGCGGCCTTGGGTCGGGATACTCACTTTTTAGAGTTTTGTTCCCTCCTAGCAATTTTATCTTGTTGTTGTTTGACAATCTTTGACGTATCAGGTGGAGTTAACAAATCAAACTGTGTTCACAGTTTCCTTTTGAATAGCGACATTGCTGGTGAACTCTGTGTGGTAGCGTGAGCGGTGTTCCGGTAAGACATTGAGAATTTGTTTTCTCTTCTTGCTAATGTCCTCTGACGCTTTGATGGAATGTTTCAAAGATTGAACAAAGCGTTCAGCCAATCCATCTGTTGCAGGATGATATGGAGCTGACTTGATGTGGTGTATACCGTTCCTCTTCAAATAGTCCTCGAATTCCTTCACTGTTGTCACTCACAATCTGCTCCAGTGTTCCAAACCTTGCGAATATTTCATCTTGTTTCTCAATCGTCTGCTTAGTCATCATTGACTTCATCATCCCGACTTTCGACCATTTAGAGTGTGCGTCCACAATCACTCAGAACATGTGATCGTACAGCGGACCAGCATAGTCTATGTGTATTCTCTGCCATGGCTGTGTCGGCCATTCCCACAGAGGTAATGGTTGTAATGGTGGAGTGTTCCTTAGTTTTGCACAAGACTGACATTGCCCCACTTTCTCTTCAATTTGAGCATCTAATCCTGGCCACCACAAATAACTGCATGCCAGTCCCTTCATCCTAACCATGTTAGGATGTCCCTCATGTAGCTGGTCAAGGACTTTATTACACAAGAATGGAGGAATGATCACTCGGATTCCCCTGAATGGAACTCCATTCTGGCCTGTCAACTCAAGTTTTTGTGTGATGGAAGTCGTGAGGTCTGGATTTCGTCTTCAGCAATTTTTTCTTGCCTCAATCCTCGTCGCCAGTTATCTCCTTTGTTATATCGCTAGTTAGCCATAAAGAGAAAAGATATAGAGGTGTCCACAACCTGGATTTTTTCGAACAGAATGAGAGGTTTTATTAAGAGGTGTTGCTTATACAATCTAAGATGGAGAACTGATAGCTCGTGCAAACACTCTGCTGACGTCATTACACATCACGTGATACTTCGCCAGGAGGGTTGTATTCTCTGATACATAACATACTGGACAGAATAGTTAACCAATTTTCGCACTGCATGAACAACCAGTGAATGAGTGGATAAACTGTTTTGCTGATTGAGGGAACAATTTTGCTCAGGATATGTTCTTCTTTGATTTGAGTGGGAGTGTTTCCGTTCAGCTAAGGGAATGGAGGGGACCTGAAGGGTAACACCTCTGACAATACAATACTCCTTCGGTTGTGTGAGCCTGGATTATGCGCTTGAGTCTCGAGAGTGGCAATGGAGCTTTCCACTCAAAAAATGGAAAACATGTTTGTCATAATATACACCAGTATATCATGGTGCAGACACACACTGATGGACACACAGTGGGACCAATCAGCATACAAAACACCGCAGCCAATCACCAGTGAGAGCACACGCACTATAAAGACAGGAGGCATCAGAGTTCCCGCTCATTCGAGTTGCAGCTAGCTAGGAGGACAGAGCTCACAGCCTGCAACACGGACATTCATCATGTGCTGAGTGCATCGACTGGTTAGGACAAGGCAAAGGTCTTTAGTTAAAGCTGGTATCGTATTTACCCACAGTTCAAGGATGTTTAAATAGTTAACCTTTTAATAAAATAGTGTTGCACTACTTCAAGTGTTGGTGACCTGTATGTGATCCAGAACACCCAATACATCAATGTTGCCACTCATCGAACCACAGCGAAGAGCTTGATGCACGGGTGGCACGGTGGCACAGTGATGCCTCACAGCTCCAGGGTCCCGGGTTCAATTCCGGCCCCGGGTCACTGTCTGTGCGGAGTCTGCACATTCTCCCGTGTGTGCGTGGGTTTCCTCCGGGTGCTCCGGTTTCCTCCCACAGTCCAAAATGTGCAGGTTAGGTGGATTGGCCATGATAAATTACCCTTAGTGTCCAAAAAGGTCAGGTGGGGTTACTGGGTTACGGAGATAGGTTGGAGGCATGGGATTAAGTAGGGTGCTCTTTCCAAGGGCAGGTGCAGACATGATGGGCCAAATGGCCTCCTTCTGCACTGTAAATTCTATGAAAATCTACAATGGTTTTCAAAGCTTTTCCGCGGAGGTAAATATCAAGACACTGCCAGGTCCGCTGAAAATCTTTGCACGTTTGGGGAGGATCGATGAACACAGACACACTCCTGGGGAATCCCTGTTCTGCCTTGACCCTTGCCAGTTTGTGCCCACAAGTTCTCAGGATGTGCCTAAGTGACCAATATCTCTGTGCCCTCCATATTGTGTAGATGGAGACCACCCACGTGGAGTTTTCAGCCAATTAGTTGAGAGGTAGCACAAGTGGCTAGCACTGTGGTTTCACAGCGCCAGGGTCCCAGGTTCGATTCCGGCTTGGGTCACTGTCTGTGCGGAGTCTGCACGTTCTCCCCGTGTCTGCGTGGGTTTCCTCCGGGTGCTCCGGTTTCCTCCCACAGTCCAAAGATGTGCAGGTTAGGTGGATTGGCCGTGCTAAATTGCCCTTTGTGTCCAAAAAGGTTAGAAGGGGTTATTGGGTTACGGGGATAGGGTGGAAGTGAGGGCTTAAGTGGGTCGGTGCAGACTCGATGGGCCGAATAGCATCCTTCTGCACTGTATGTTCTATGTTCTAGGTCATGGGCTGGATGCTCCGTTCCTACGGCTAAGTGCCGGCTCGAACGGAGAATCATCAGGAGGTTTACGCTAAAAATATTGTTGTGAACCCTCACTGATTCCGGTACTGGTGAGGGCGGAGCACCGGTCTCAACCAAATCTCCCACCTCCCGTGCCAAAAATGGCCGGAGAGTGGGCGGGTCCAAGGCCGCACATGTGCATGGCTGACGACCTGCAGCGGTTGTACTGTACAATATGGCGCCGGCCGTTCGTGGACCCAGCCCGCCATCTGCGAACCCACAACCCAGCCCCTGGCCACACCCACCAGACCCCCCCCCAACCCTCGCAGAAGCCCCCGCGGCCATAGGCACGGATCCCAGCTGAGTGTGGCGATGCTGGACACAGTCCGCAGCCGCCACGCCGGGTTCACGATTTGTGTGAGCACACGTGGTCCTCGCCGTCGGGAACGCGGCCCATCGGGGGCGGAGCATCACGGGTGAGCCGGACGATGAGGCGGCAATGGCATTGCGACTGCGCACGGTGCGCGTCACGATGACGCTGGTTTGGAGGGGGCGGAGACTCGCAAACTGGCATCAAACCGGCGCTGGCCCCGACTCCGGCGTCGGAATCGATTCTCCGCCCGATCGCCAATTACGATTTTGGCATCGGGCAACAGAGAATCCCGCCCCATGTATCATGATAGGTTTTTTCATGTGACAGTTGCCTGGGTTACCAAAACCGACCCTGAGCCCAATTCCGTGCCGAAAACCCAATTTTGCGCTGTCGAATAAAATGTGAGTCTAAGGATAACACATGTAATCTCTCAAACATTTCCCACCGCAAGGACTATTTTCTTCCACCTGTGCAACATTGCCCAACTTTGAACCACTTCTGTCAAACTTCTAAAGTCACCTCCACCACGCTTTGCTCCTCCAATGATCACCTGCTTGGTGTCACCTTCCTCTGCCATGCATCTACTCCAAGTTATATATAAATTTGATGCCCACATTCTGTCCCCACACTAGATCCTGCTCACCCCTCACTCTGTCTTGCAACAGCACCTTCCCAGCCCACCCTATATTCAAGAGGCGGCTGGATATAGCACTTGGGGAGAATGGGATCAAAGGCTATGGGGAGAAAGCAGGATTAGGCTATTGAGTTGGATGATCAGCCATGATCGTGATGAATGGCTGAGCGGGCTCGAAGGGCCAAAAGGCCTCCTCCTGCTCCTATCTTCTATGGATCTACGCATCCTCCAAAATATCAAATTGCAAATTCTCAACCTCATCCCCATCCGTGGCTTTTCCCCACCTATACCCATAGCCTCCTCCAGTCCTTTACTGCGCCTGAACATTGCTCCTCTCATTGTCGTCTTTCACTCCCCGTTGCCCAAGCACCAGGCTTCTCAAAATTAATCTCCTAATTCAACCACATTTTCAATAGCCTCGGGTAGCTTCTCCCGTCCTCTGTGCTCACCCACTCCTATCCTCAATTTCCAGTGAAGGCTGCAGTTAATGTGCGCAATTTGAAGCTAAGGAAATCATGAAACAAATCTCGCTGTGCCGTGTTGACAAGAATCTTTTAAAAAGCTGCAATCAATTTTTGCGGATTTCATTCCATGTTGCAGAAATGTATCGAGCCTCTATCTCACCCGACACAGATATGATCAGTACTTTTCTGGACTGAACTCTGTTGTTCTGCTCTGGGCAGACTTCAAGTAAATCAGGTGGGCTATAACTTCCTGGCTCCTTGGGGTTGGATTTAGAACAAAGAACAAAGAAAATTATAGCACAGGAACAGGCCCTTCGGCCCTCCCAGCCTGCGCCGATCCAGATCCTTTATCTAAACCTGTCGCCTATTTTCCAAGGATCTACTTCCCTCGGTTCCCCGCCCGTTCATATATCTGTCTAGATGCATCTTAAATGATGCTATTGTGCCCGCCTCTACCACCTCCGCTGGCAAAGCGTTCCAGGCACCCACCACCCTCTGCGTAAAAAACTTTCCACGCACATCTCCCTTAAACTTTCCCCCTCTCACCTTGAAATCGTGACCCCTTGTAATTGACACCCCCACTCTTGGAAAAAGCTTGTTGCTATCCACCCTGTCCATCCCTCTCATAATTTTGTAGACCTCAATATCCCCCTTCAACCTCCGTCTTTTCAACGAAAACAATCCTAATCTACCCAACCTTTCTTCATAGTTAGCACCCTCCATACCAGGCAACATCCTGTGCTGTAATCCTTGTAAGATGCCTTACAAATCTTATTGAATTCTTTGAGGAGGTGACCAAGCATGTGGATGAAGGTAAAGCAGTGGATGTAGTGTACATGGATTTTAGTAAGGCATTTGATCAGGTTCCCCATGGTAGGCTTCTGCAGAAAGTAAGGAGGCATGGGATAGTGGGAAATTTGGCCAGTTGGATAACGAACTGGCTAACCGATAGAAGTCAGAGAGTGGTGGTGGATGGCAAATATTCAGCCTGGATCCCAGTTACCAGTGGCGTACTGCAGGGATCAGTTCTGGGTCCTCTGCTGTTTGTGATTTTCATTAATGACTTGGATGAGGGAGTTGAAGGGTGGGTCAGTAAATTTGCAGATGATACGAAGATTGGTGGAGTTGTGGATAGTAAGGAGGGCTGTTGTCGGCTGCAAAGAGACATAGATAGGATGCAGAGCTGGGCTGAGAAGTGGCAGATGGAGTTTAACCCTGAAAAGTGTGAGGTTGTCCATTTTGGAAGGACAAATATGAATGCGGAATACAGGGTTAACGGTAGAGTTCTTGGCACTGTGGAGGAGCAGAGAGATCATGGGATCTATGTTCATACATCTTTGAAAGTTGCCACTCAAGTGGATAGAGCTGTGAAGAAGGCCTATGGTGTGCTAGCGTTCATTAACAGAGGGATTGAATTTAAGAGCCATGAGGTGATGATGCAGCTGTACAAAACTTTGGTAAGGCCACATTTGGAGTACTGTGTACAGTTCTGGTCACCTCATTTTAGGAAGGATGTGGAAGCTTTGGAAAAGGTGCAAAGAAGATTTACCAGGATGTTACCTAGAATGGAGAGTAGGTCTTACGAGGAAAGGTTGAGGGTGCTAGGCCTTTTCTCATTAGAACGGAGAAGGATGAGGGGCGACATGATAGAGGTTTATAAGATGATCAGGGGAATAGATAGAGTAGACAGTCAGAGACCTTTTCCCCGGGTGGAACAAACCATTACAAGGGGACATAAATTTAAGGTGAAAGGTGGAAGATATAGGAGGGATATCCGAGGTAGGTTCTTTACCCAGAGAGTAGTGGGGCATGGAATGCACTGCCTGTGGAAGTAGTTGAGTCGGAAACATTAGGGACCTTCAAGCAGCTATTGGATAGGTACATGGATTACGGTAAAATGATATAGTGTAGATTTATTTGTTCTTAAGGGCAGCACGGTAGCATTGTGGATAGCACAATTGCTTCACAGCTCCAGGGTCCCAGGTTCGATTCCGGCTTGGGTCACTGTCTGTGCGGAGTCTGCACGTTCTCCCCGTGTCTGCGTGGGTTTCCTCCGGGTGCTCCGGTTTCCTCCCACAGTCCAAAGATGTGCAGGGTAGGTGGATTGGCCATGATAAATTGCCCTTAGTGTCCAAAATTACCCTTGGTGTTGGGTGGAGGTGTTGAGTTTGGGTAGGGTGCTCTTTCCAATAGCCGATGCAGACTCAGGGGGCCGAATGGCCTCCTTCTGCACTTTAAATTCAATGATAATCTATGATTAATCTGGGACAAAGGTTCGGCACAACATCGTGGGCCGAAGGGCCTGTTCTGTGCTGTATTTTCTATGTTCTATGATCTATGTTGAACGTCCTCTGCACCCTCTCTAAAGCATCCACATCCTTCTGGTAATGTGGCGACCAGAACTGCACGCAGTATTCCAAATGTGGCCTAACCAAAGTCCTATATAACTGTAACATGACCTGCCGACTCTTGTACTCAATACCCCGTCCGATGAAGGCAAGCATTCCTTCTTGACCACTCTATCGACCTGCGTTGCCACCTTCAGGGTACAATGGACCTTAACTCCCAGATCTCTCTGTACATCGATTTTCCCCAGGACTCTTCCATTGACCGTATATTCCGCTCTTGAATTAGATCTTCCAAAACGCATCACCTCGCATTTGCTTGGATTGAACTCCATCTGCCATTTCTCTGCCCAACCCTCCATTTGGGGCGGGGTACCCCAAAGATGAGCTTGGGAACCCCTCTCGGACGTTGCCAGGTAAGGGTTTACCCGGCAATTCTCTGGAAGCGCTAACCTCCCCTGGAGAACAGAGCAGCACTGGAAACCATCCGACTAAGAGTATTGACAGTCAGAGAGATCTAGGAGTACAGGCCCACAGATCACTGAAAGGCGCAACACAGGTGGAGAAGGTAGTCAAGAAAGCATACGGCATTGAACAAAGAACAAAGAAAAGTACAGCACAGGAACAGGCCCTTCGGCCCTCCAAGCCCGTGCCGACCATGCAGCCTGACTAAACTACAATCTTCTACACTTCCTAGGTCCGTATCCCTCTATTCCCATTCTGTTCATGTCTTTGTCAAGATGCCCCTTAAATGCTTGCCTTCATTGGCCGGGGCATTGAGTATAAGAGTTGGCAAGTCATGTTGCAGCTGTATAGAACCTTAGTTAGGCCACACTTGAAGTATAGTGTACAATTCTGGTCGCCACACTACCAGAAGGATGTGGAGGCTTTAGAGAGGGTGCAGAAGAGATTTACCAGGATGTTGCCTGGTATGGAGGGCATTAGCTATGAGGAGCGGTTGAATAAACTCGGTTTGTTCTCACTGGAACGAAGGAGGTTGAGGGCCGACCTGATAGAGGTCTACAAAATTATGAGGGGCATAGACAGAGTGGATAGTCAGAGGCTTTTCCCCAGGGTAGAGGAGTCAATTACTAGGGGACATAGATTTAAGGTGCTAGGGGCAAGGTTTAGAGTAGATGTACGAGGCAAGCTTTTTACACAGAGGGTAGTGGGTGCCTGGAACTCGCTACCGGAGGAGGTGGTGGAAGCAGGGACGATAGTGACATTTAAGGGGCATCTTGACAAATACATGAATAGGATGGGAATAGAAGGATACGGACCCAGGAAGTGTAGAAGATTGTAGTTTAGTCGGGCAGCATGGTCAGCGCAGGCTTGGAGGGCCGAAGGGCCTGTTCCTGTGCTGTACATTTCTTTGTTCTTTGATTTAAATCCCTAACTGTCTGCCGGTTTTACACCAATAGTTATTCTGGAAGAGCTATAAGGAATAAAACCATCTCTGACTTCAATGTGACACGCTTAAACAGCCAGACCAAACCCCACACGGGACAGCCCCACACTCTGAACCCCACCAATCCTGACTAATCAACACACATGGTATTCCCAACCCGCCCATCATGGGATCCTCCGCCTGCATCCTGCCCCCCCACCCCCCCAACTTGCAGGAACAACTTGAAGCATCAATCCCCCCCCCCCACCCCAAACCCTTCTGAACCGCTCCGAACCTGACCCCCACCCCCAACCCAAACACCTCCACCTACCTCCTTCCTTGGCCAGTGAAGCAGTAGAGGCTCCGTCATTAAATGTTTTTTAAGATAAAGATAGATAGTTTTTTGAAGAATAAAGGGATTAAGGGTTATGGTGTTCGGGCCGGAAAGTGGAGCTGAGTCCACAAAAGATCAGCCATGATCTCATTGAATGGCGGAGCAGGCTCGAGGGGCCAGATGGCCTACTCCTGCTCCAAGTTCTTATGTTCTTATGTTCTCTTCCCAGACCTCCCCATTGCCCTCCCCCTCCTTGACCTCACCCCCCCCCCCCCACCCATCACTGGAACTCTGCCCACCGCCCTCCCCCTCCCCAAATTGGACCACCCCCCAAATTCCATGCACTGGACAAATGTCTGGGCACTTACCTTCTCACTGGCATGTCAGGTTAATCGGGTCCTTTAAGCCAATCTGCTTTAGGGCAGCCAATGTAGTAATGGCGCGGTGGCACGTTGGTTAGTACTGCTGCCTCACAGCGACAGGGCCCCGGGTTCAATTCCGGCCTTGGGTGACTGTGTGTGGAGTCTGCACGTTCTCCCAGTGTGTGTGTGGGTTTCCTCCGGGTGCTCCGGTTTACTCCCACAGCCCAAAGATGTGCAGGTTAGGTGGATTGGCCATGATAAATTGCCCTTAGTGTCCAAAAAAGGTTAGGTGGGGTTACTGGGATACGGTGGAGGCGTAAGGTGCTTTATCCAAGAGCCAGTGCAGACTCGATGGGCCGAATGGGTAGCACTGTTGCTTCACAGCTCCAGGGTCCCAGGTTCGATTCCCGGCTTGGGTCACAGTCTGTGCGGAGTCTGCACGTTCTCCCCGTGTGTGCGTGGGTTTCCTCCGGGTGCTCCGGTTTCCTCCCACAGTCCAAAGATGTGCAGGTTAGGTGGATTGGGCATGCTAAATTGTCCATTAGTGTCCAAAGATGTGCAGGTTCGATAAGGTTATGAGGATAGGGTGGGGGAATGGGTGCTCTTGTGGAGGGTCCGTATAGACTCGATGGGCCAAATGGCCTCCTTCTACACTGTAGATATTCTACGAATTCTATGGCCTACCTGACTTGACCGGACTGTGCTGGGGTGTTTAGAGACTCCTTTGCTGGAGGCTTCAGTCAGCGGTGGTTTCAACAGTCTTCCACAGCAGTGAAGCATGCTTTACACTGTTGTAATTCTAGCGGCCCATCACTTCACACTGCTGGGAGGTGGGCGTCACGGGCAAGGCCATCCCTAATTACCCTTGAACTGAGTGGCTTGCGAGGCCATTTCAGAGGGGGGCAGTTAATAGTCACATTGCTGTGGGTCTGGAGTCACATGTAGTCCAGACCAGATAAGGACGGCAGATTTCCTTCCCTAAAGGACATTCCTGAACCAGATACGTTTTTGGAACAATTGACGATAGTTTCCAAGTCGCTATTACAAATATCCAGATTGTTTTTTATTGATCAAATTCAAATTCCATCACGGTAGGATTTGGACCCATGTCCCCCGAACACTAGCCTGGGCTAGTCCAGTGATATTACCACTACCCCACCACCTCCCCCTAGTCATCTTGCACTCTCTTTCCCTCTTCCCAGATTTAAAATCAGGAACATTGCATGACCCTCTATTTTGATACAAGGCTCACTCAACACAACCTCCTCCTGTGCATCTGTTACAACACCCCCTCCCCTCTTCCCTCACTCCCGGGGACGGGATTCCCCAATTCGACGGCAGAGTGTCCACACTGTCGATTGCGCTGCTCCAGCTGCAGATCCTGGTGCGAACTGTGCGCCGTGGGATCCACGCATGCGCAGTTGCGCCGGTGCCAACACGCGCATGCGCAGTGTCCTCCTTCAACGTGCCGGCCCCGACGCAACATGGCGCAGGAGTACAGGGGCCGGCGCATAGGAAAGGAGGCCCCCAGCCAGAGAGGCCGGTCCGCCGACTAGTGGGCCCCGATCGCGGGCCAGGCCATATCAGAGATCCCCCACAGGCCGCACCCCCCCCCCCCCGACCCTGCGCGCAGTGTTCCTGTCGGCTGCGACCCGGTGTGGACGCCTTTTTAGAGGGGCCGCTCGGCCCATCCAGGCCGGAGAATCGGCGGCCCGCGACCGGCGGCGTGCGAAACGCGCCGGCGCCAATGGCGCCGAATCTTCACTCCGCGGAGAATCGCGTGCCGGCGTCGGGGCGCGGTTGCGGGGATTCTCCAGCCCAGCGCGGGGCTGGGAGAATCTAGCCCCCTCTCTCCCTCCCCAAACCATCTCTAAACAGGAGAATGCAAGCCGCCAGCAGTGACCCAGGGTCAAGCCAATTGGTGAGAGGTTGCATCATTAGAAGGATGGTCGGGAACGAGGCATGGTGGCACCCTGGCACTCCCTCTGGCACCCAGGCTCCTTGGCACTGCCAACCTGGCACCCTGCCAGTGACCCCCGAACATCCGGGCACTGCCAGCGTACGAGGGTGGCAGTGCCATGGTGCCCATGTGCCAGCGATCGGGTCCAAGGGGGCCTTACCAGGTGGAGTAGTAAGTGGGTATTCCCTGGGGGCTCCCTGATATTGTGGTGGAGGGGGCGGGTCGAAAATGGCGGGGGCGGGGGGGGTGACAGGTGCGAGGTTGGGGGGGGGGGGGCGTGCGGGGGGGGGGGGGGGGCGGGCAGCCAGACAAAATGGCGCCCGATCTACAAGGTGTCTTTCCTGTCGGGCTCGCCAGCATGAAATGACTCAAGTGCGGCCTTGGCGCAGAGAAACTCCCAGAGGCCAGAAAAAATGGCCAGGTGTCGTTGCATAGCGGGATGTTTCTTGCTGCTACAGCCGCTGAGAAAAACCGCGCTAAACGTGCCCAAAACCGGGCATCGATTATTTTCCATTGAATTACGCCCCACATCTTTGGAGTCATCGGAATTTCTTGCTGCGGGCAGTGCAGTTTTTGGAAAATTAAACCGGAGCGGTTTCAAAGCAGGCACCCAGGGAGCAGAGAGGACACACTGAATTGGGATGCAACATTCTGTACCACAAACTGGTAAGACTTGGACTGGCATTGATGACTCCCACACAAGGCATAGTGGGATAGTGGGAAATTTGGCCAGTTGGATAACGAACTGGCTAACCGATAGAAGTCAGAGAGTGGTGGTGGATGGCAAATATTCAGCCTGGATTCCAGTTACCAGTGGCGTACTGCAGGGATCAGTTCTGGGTCCTCTGCTGTTTGTGATTTTCATTAATGACTTGGATGAGGGAGTTGAAGGGTGGGTCAGTAAATTTGCAGACGATACGAAGATTGGTGGAGTTGTGGATAGTAAGGAGGGCTGTTGTCGGCTGCAAAGAGACATAGATAGGATGCAGAGCTGGGCTGAGAAGTGGCAGATGGAATTTAACCCTGAAAAGTGTGAGGTTGTCCATTTTGGAAGGACAAATATGAATGCGGAATACAGGGTTAACGGTAGAGTTCTTGGCAATGTGGAGGAGCAGAGAGATCTTGGGGTCTATGTTCATACATCTTTGAAAGTTGCCACTCAAGTGGATAGAGCTGTGAAGAAGGCCTATGGTGTGCTCGCGTTCATTAACAGAGGGATTGAATTTAAGAGCCGTGAGGTGATGATGCAGCTGTACAAAACTTTGGTAAGGCCACATTTGGAGTACTGTGTACAGTTCTGGTCGCCTCATTTTAGGAAGGATGTGGAAGCTTTGGAAAAGGTGCAAAGAAGATTTACCAGGATGTTGCCTGGAATGGAGAGTAGGTCTTACGAGGAAAGGTTGAGGGTGCTAGGCCTTTTCTCATTAGAACGGAGAAGGATGAGAGGCGACTTGATAGAGGTTTATAAGATGATCAGGGGAATAGATAGAGTAGACAGTCAGAGACTTTTTCCCCGGGTAGAACAAACCATTACAAGGGGACATAAATTTAAGGTGAAAGGTGGAAGATATAGGAGGGATATCCGAGGTAGGTTCTTTACCCAGAGAGTAGTGGGGCATGGAATGCACTGCCTGTGGAAGTAGTTGAGTCGGAAACATTAGGGACCTTCAAGCAGCTATTGGATAGGTACATGGATTACGGTAAAATGATATAGTGTAGATTTATTTGTTCTTAAGGGCAGCACGGTAGCATTGTGGATAGCACAATGCTTCACAGCTCCAGGGTCCCAGGTTCAATTCCGGCTTGGGTCACTGTCTGTGCGGAGTCTGCACGTCCTCCCCGTGTCTGCGTGGGTTTCCTCCGGGTGCTCCGGTTTCCTCCCACAGTCCAAAGATGTGCAGGTTAGGTGAATTGGCCAATGATAAATTGCCCTTAATGTCCAAAATTGCCCTTGGTGTTGGGTGGAGGTGTTGAGTTTGGGTAGGGTGCTCTTTCCAGGAGCCGGTGCAGACTCAAAGGGCCGAATGGCCTCCTTCTGCACTGTAAATTCAATGATAATCTATGATTAATCTAGGACAAAGGTTCGGCACAACATCGTGGGCCGAAGGGCCTGTTCTGTGCTGTATTTTCTATGTTCTATGTTCTTAAGGCACCTTACTGCTGACAGCCAGGGCAGGTCAACTAAGGGGCAGGGCAGAGAGGTACCCTCAAAAAAATCAAGTCAACCTGTGCTTCTGCTCACACACACTAGCCACAAAGAACTTCAGTTAAAGGCCCAACTGACTACTCCTAGAACCGAACAGTGAGTGGAAGATTTATGATTGGAATAAAAAATGTAAATGTTGCCAGAGTCCCCTCTCCCCTACGAGGGGAGAGCTGACTGGTGGTGATTTAACTTGAGGGTCACCACACCTCAGGCGAGGGGCAAGGTTGAGGGCCTTCATGAACAACCTCAGCCGGTACGGGGATTGAACCCATGTTGTTGGCGTCTGTCCACATCATCAACCAGCCGTCCAGCTGACTGAGCGGAACCCATCCTAAACTGTTGGAATGAGGGGCAGGCAGTGCCGTAGTGGTATTGTCACTGGACCCAGGGTAATGATCTGGGGATATGAGGCCCAGGATTCAGGTTTCAAATGCCACCATGGTAAAGAGTGAAATTTGAATTCCAATTGGAATTAAAAATCGAATGATGACCAACCATTGTCGATTATCATGCCCTTTAGGGAAGGAAATCTGCCATCTTTACCTGGTCTGGCCTACATATGACTCGAAGCCCACAGTTGCTGACTCTGAAATGGCCTAGAAAGCCACTCAGTTCAGGGGCAATTAGGGATGGGGAATAAATGCTGGTCCAGTTCGCGACACCCACATACCATGATTGAATAAATAAAATTAGGATTTGTTATTGTGCAGATAAGGAGGGAGTGTTGCTTGGGCCTTAGGCTTGTCCATTTAATGGATCAATGGATTTCTGCATTAACATTTAGAGCAGTGCCTTCTTGTAGAGTGCCAACCAGAGTGGTCCAGTATTAATGCTGTGCCACTCAGTGTCATCAGCCTCCTGCAGGGCTGGTTTTAACTGACAGGACCGTAAAAAGGGGCCTACCTGGATACATCCGGCCTGCTTTTTCCTCAGGTGTCTGACCATTATACACTGCAGGAACTCACCAAGGCTCCTTCAACAGCACCTTCCAAACCCACACCCTCTACCACCTAGAAGGACAAGGGCAGCAGACACATGGGGAACACCATCACCTGCAGGTCCCCCTCCAAGCCATTCACCATACTGATTTGGAAATACATCGGCCGTTCTTTCACTGCAGATGGGTCAAAATGCTGGAATTCCCTCCCTGTCAGAAGTGTGGGTGTACCTACAGCGGTTCAAAATGGCGGCTCACCACCGCCTTCTCAAGGGCAATTGAGAAAGGACAATATATATGCTGGGCTGGCCAGCGATGGCCACATCCCTTGAAAGAATTTAATAAAGTAGGCCAGGATTCTCTGCTGTGAGTCCGCCCCGCTACCAGGTGAGGATGGAGAATTTCACGTTCAGCTAAATCTCCCATTCACCGCAGCGGCTGGAGAATCCCGGCGGTAGACGTTTTCAATTTTTTCAAATCATACATTCAATAAATAATATCGTTCGAAGATCAGTGTTAATCTTACTTTCCTCCAGTTTTAATTCAAGCATTACAGGACTAACTTACCACAAAGTGGTGGAGGTGTCGACCTTGGGTAGGGTGATCTTTCCAAGAGCCGGTGCAGACGCGATGGGCCGAATGGCCTCCTTCTGCACTGTAAATTCTATATAAAGTAATATCCTGAGTTGGCTTTCTTGGTACCGTTTTTTTTTGCTTCATCTACACCATTGAGCTTCCCATTAATTGTCTCTGAGTCCGTAGGGCTTAAGGTTCACGAACCCTTCCTCACAGCGCAGTCCCTTCACATTTAAGTTGCTCTTTTCTGCACCCTCAGCCAATCCAGAATGCTAATGATGATAAATGGGAGCTTGAGCACTCGATGTTTAAAGGCTCAACTCCGACCCATCTCACTGTAAACAGGCGAGAAAAGGGACACCTGTATTTGATTGCAACCAGCCCCGAGGCTGCGCCACCTGCTCTTCACTTTTGAAAGGTCACCTCGCTCTCAAGCTATCCTTGAAATATTTTCTTAGTTTGGAAAGTTCCCAGTCACCGCTGGGAAATTCTGCCGAATTGGGGACCTTTTATTGAGGTGGGTCCTCGAGGCTCTTCAAGGGCGAACAAAACAATGCCAGGATGTTTAAGGGTTAAATGGAGAGGCCAGGTTGGAAATCTAGGGCACTTGGAAGATTGAGGAATGATCTGATCAAGGATTTGGGAAACATAGAAAATAGGAGCAGGAGGCGGCCATTCGGCCCTTCGAGCCTGTTCCGCCATTCATTATGATCATGGCTGATCATCCAACTCATTAACCTGTCCCCGCTTTCCCCATCCCCCCCATATCCTTTGATCCCCTTCACCCCAAGTGCTATATCTTACTTCCATGGGCTGGATTCTCCGGTCGCCGAAGAAATTGCATTCGGCGAACAGCCGGAGAATCCAAGTTTACGACCAAATCGGGGACGGTGCCGCTTTTGCGATGCTCCGCCCCCTCCAAAGCGCCGTACTCTAGGCGTACGCCGCTCCACGTATCGATGGCCTCAGGACATTGCCTGAGTCCCGCCCCCGATGCTCCGCCCCCAACCATCCGAGTTCCCGACGCCGTCCCTCGCGTGTGGTCCCATCCGTCGGGAACTCGGCTTGGCAGCTGCGGACTCAGTCCAGCGCCACCACAGTCGGGGGAGGGCCAATCCGCGAGCAGGGCTGGACATTATGCGGGGCTGGGGCACTGTGGGAGGGCGGTCCAGGGCACGTGAGCTGGTCGAAGTGGGGGGGGGGGGGTTATTTTGCGAGCCGGGTCCGTGACTGGCCTCCGCCATGAAGACTGGCGCAGTGGCTGCCGTCCTGCTAGCCCCCAGCCAAACGGGGAATTGGTGGCCGTTGTACACCAGTTTTCATGCTGTAAAATGCCACCGTTCCCAGCGTGGGGTCTCCCAGAATCGGAGAATCCAGCCCCCTATTGTGTAAATTTCCTCTTCAAATTGCAATGCAGCACCACCATTTTTTCCTTTTTTTCTTCCTAAATATTGAAAATCATTGGATGTTCAATTCCCATCCCTGGTCACCCTGCAGCCACGTATCCATAATCCCCACTGCATCCTGTTTACATCTATTTTCACATTTGATTCATCCACTTTATTGCAAATTCTCTGCAATAAGACATAATATCTAAACGCTTGTCTTTTTAACACTACTTGCCCCGTTCCTATTATTTCTCACTGTGGCCCTGTTTGATTCTGGCCCTTGATTACTCTGCCAATCACTTTTCTTATTCCCCTCCCTGTCTTTTGTTCTTTTCCGTGTTTCCCACTCCTCTGACTCTTTACATAGGTTCTCATCCCCCTGCCATTTTAGTTCAAACCCTCCCCAACCACTCTCGCAAATAGACCCCGGCTCCCCCAGGATGGTTAAGGGATTTGATCGGGTGGCGATATTGATGCCTCTGGTGAAGGAAGCAAAATTGAAATCAAGCCATTAAAGAGAGAATTCAAGAAGTACTTTCCACAGGAAGAGCAATGGAAATCTTTGCCCGTAGAATCTATACAGTACAGAAGGAGGCCATTCAGCCCATCAAGTCTGCACCGACCCTCTGAAAGAGCACCCTACCTAGCCCCACTCCCCTCCCCTATCCCTGTAATCTGTACATCTTTGGACACTAAGTGACAATTTAACATGGCCAATCCACCTAACCTGCACATCTTTGGACACTAAGGGACAATTTAGCATGGCCAATCCACCTAACCTGCACATCTTTGGACACTAAGGGACAATTTAACATGGCCAGTCCACCTAACCTGCACATCTTTGGACACTAAGGGACAATTTAACCTGGCCAATCCATCTCACCTGCACATCTTTGGACACTAAGGGACAATTTAACATGGTCAATCCACCTAACCTGTACATCTTTGGACACAAAGGGACAATTTAGCATGGCCAATCCACCTAACCTGCACACTATGGACACTAAGGGACAATTTAACATGGTCAATCCACCTAACCTGCACACCTTTGGACTGTGGGAGGAAACCGGAGCACCCGGAGGAAACCCATGCACACACGGGGAGAACGTGCAAACTCCACACAGACAGTCACCCAAGGCTGGAACTGAACCTGGGGTCCTGGCGCTCTGAGGCAGCAGTGCTAACCACTGTGCCACCCATAAAGTCTTTGGTGCTGTGGGGGTGGGGGACGCAGTCAATTGAAAATTTCAGGACTGAGATTGATAGATTATTTTTGTTCGAGAAGGACAATGAGGGTAAAAAGCACAAGGCGCTAAGGCAGATAGATAGAGTTGAGATGCAGATCAGCCATGTTCTAATCGAGTGGGGTTCAGTGGGGCTAAATGGCGTACAATTATTCCAATGTAACACAGACCCTATTGTGGGTTGTGAAACGGAACAATTCTTGAAAAGAAAATTGCCATTTCACCTTTCTCTGACAGAATATGCACAGGTTCTGCTATTCTGAAACATTTTTGGGTGCTTTCTCCACTGACACTGGGTGCAGGAGGCAATCAGGCACCTTTGCCGAGAACTCAAACAATGCAAATGGAGAGAAATAGATGAGCAGGCCGACTGATAACAGGAAATGGGGTGAGAGGACACAGAAGGAGGTCAGAATACAGCGGAGTGCATCTGTGAACAATTCCACACTCCCTGCCTGGCCGATATTGAGGCAATGGATAAATTGCGCTGCTGATCTTGGACAGGTAGGTGCTGGGTGGAAAACGCAGCCAACTCGGGTGTTTGATCACATGACCTCCAACCGCCCCGCTCGCACACTCCTGCCACTGTTTAACCACTCATATCCAAACCCGTTGGGAAGTTAACATTTCCTGATTGGATGACTCTTGTGTCTCTATCAAACAATCCTTTTCCTCCCCCCTATCTCCAATATTTGTCATAACTGATAAGCAAAATTGTTCAAACATTTTTTTTCTAAATTTCTTCTTTTGCTCGTGTCCGCAAGATTAATCTTCAATTCCAGGAGTCTCCGGGGCAATCCTGGAGGGGTTGGTGACCCGAGCTCTGCCAATCAGGGGATTGCCCTGTTTACAGATGTACCCATTGCAGCACTTTGCAGCCATGGAATGTTTTGTTTCTTGAGAGTGCGAGAAGGAATTGATGACATTTGGTTTGTCCTGGTGAGTGCAAAATGAAAAACTTTGACAAAAGAGCCGGATTTTCCAGCCATTACAGCCGGCAGGATCTTCTGGTCTGGGCGGTGGTGTAACCCCGCCATGGGTTTCCCCATGGCGCGGGGGGTGGGTGGGGTGCACGTATAAAACGGAAAACTCATGGAGGGCCCACTCAGCCAACACGAAACACGTGGCGAAAGGCGCAAAATAATCCCGGTCTACGCCTTTGATTTTGGCAATATTCAAACTCTATCATATGTTGAAAGTGTCTGGCACATCTAATCGTGAACACCACAATAGAACAGAGTTATACTTCACATTGCCCCGAGTGGGAAGCAGCCACTCTTGAGGTCCCTAGGGGTGCACCTCCATCTCTTTGCGAGTTCTGCTGTAAGAGGGAGGTTTGATTTGCAGAGTTATGCTCCCCTGGTCAATGCGCAGGCAAATCTGCTTTGGAGTGATGTGAAAGTGGAAGTATATATACGCCCAAGAGTGGTACCTTGGAGCCCAGCCATCTATGGGGCCATATTCCAGGAAGAACGGAAATTGCCCAATGAGGATGGGGGAAGAGAAGTCAAAAGGTGATCTTAAACCGATTATTTTGCAATGAATTATCAAATAGGAAAAGAAGAATGCCAGACAAATTCTCCCTTATTACTGCATTGGCAGATTTAAACAACAGAGAGATTCAAGGAAAAGCAATTGTTGTGTTGGCTGTTCTGATGTACAACTGATCCAACACGGCTGGAGATGGTGTAACTCAAAAGAACAAAGAACAAAGAAATGTACAGCACAGGAACAGGCCCTTCGGCCCTCCAAGCCCGTGCCGACCATGCTGCCCGACTAAACTACAATCTTCTACACTTCCTGGGTCCGTATCCCTCTATTCCCATCCTATTCATGTATTTGTCAAGATGCCCCTTAAATGTCACTATTGTTCCTGCTTCCACCACCTCCTCCGGCAGCGAGTTCCAGGCACCCACTACCCTCTGCGTAAAAAACTGGCCTCGTACATCTACTCTAAACCTTGCCCCTCTCACCTTAAACCTATGCCCCCTAGTAATTGACCCCTCTAACCTGGGGAAAAGCCAGGCAATACCAGGCAACATTCTGGTAAATCTCTTCTGCACCCTCTCTAAAGCCTCCACATCCTTCTAGTAGTGTGGCGACCAGAATTGAACACTATACTCCAAGTGTGGCCTAACTAAGGTTCTATACAGCTGCAACATGACTTGCCAATTCTTATACTCAATGCCCCGGCCAATGAAGGCAAGCATGCCGTATGCCTTCTTGACTACCTTCTCCACCTGTGTTGCCCCTTTCAGTGACCTGTGGACCTGTACACCTAGATCTCTTTGACTTTCAATACTCTTGAGGGTTCTACCATTCACTGTATATTCCCTACCTGCATTAGACCTTCCAAAATGCATTACCTCACATTTGTCCGGATTAAACTCCATCTGCCATCTCTCCGCCCAAGTCTCCAAACAATCTAAATCCTGCTGTATCCTCGCCAACAAGAGGCGAGGCAACGTTGGATTTGGTTTTGGGTAATGAACCAGGCCAGGTGTTGGATTTGGAGGTAGGAGAGCACTTTGGGGACAGTGACCACAATTCGGTGACGTTTACGTTAATGATGGAAAGGGATAAGTATACACCGCAGGGCAAGAGTTATAGCTGGGGGAAGGGCAATTATGATGCCATTAGACGTGACTTGGGGGGGATAAGGTGGAGAAGTAGGCTGCAAGTGTTGGGCACACTGGATAAGTGGGGCTTGTTCAAGGATCAGCTACTGCGTGTTCTTGACAAGTATGTACCGGTCAGACAGGGAGGAAGGCGTCAAGCGAGGGAACCGTGGTTTACCAAGGAAGTGGAATCTCTTGTTAAGAGGAAGAAGGAGGCCTATGTGAAGATGAAGTGTGAAGTTTCGGTTGGGGCGATGGATAGTTACAAGGTAGCGAGGAAGGATCTAAAGAGAGAGCTAAGACGAGCAAGGAGGGGGACATGAGAAGTATTTGGCAGGAAGGATCAAGGAAAACCCAAAAGCTTTCTATAGGTATGTCAGGAATAAGCGAATGACTAGGGAAAGAGTAGGACCAGTCAAGGACAGGGATGGGAAATTGTGTGTGGAGTCTGAAGAGATAGGCGAGATACTAAATGAATATTTTTCGTCAGTATTCACTCAGGAAAAAGATAATGTTGTGGAGGAGAATGCTGAGCCCCAGGCTAATAGAATAGATGGCATTGAGGTACGTAGGGAAGAGGTGTTGGCAATTCTGGACAGGCTGAAAATAGATAAGTCCCCGGGACCTGATGGGATTTATCCTAGGATTCTCTGGGAGGCCAGGGAAGAGATTGCTGGACCTTTGGCTTTGATTTTTATGTCATCATTGGCTACAGGAATAGTGCCAGAGGACTGGAGGACAGCAAATGTGGTCCCTTTGTTCAAAAAGGGGAGCAGAGACAACCCCGGCAACTATAGACCGGTGAGCCTCATGTCTGTAGTGGGTAAAGTCTTGGAGGGGATTATAAGAGACAAGATTTATAATCATCTAGATAGGAATAATATGATCAGGGATAGTCAGCATGGCTTTGTGAAGGGTAGGTCATGCCTCACAAACCTTATTGAGTTCTTTGAGAAGGTGACTGATCAGGTAGATGAGGGTAGAGCAGTTGATGTGGTGTATATGGATTTCAGCAAAGCGTTTGATAAGGTTCCCCACGGTAGGCTATTGCAAAAAATACGGAGGCTGGGGATTGAGGGTGATTTAGAGATGTGGATCAGAAATTGGCTAGCTGAAAGAAGACAGAGGGTGGTGGTTGATGGGAAATGTTCAGAATGGAGTACAGTCACAAGTGGAGTACCACAAGGATCTGTTCTGGGGCCGTTGCTGTTTGTCATTTTTATCAATGACCTAGAGGAAGGCGCAGAAGGGTGGGTGAGTAAATTTGCAGACGATACTAAAGTCGGTGGTGTTGTCGATAGTGTGGAAGGATGTAGCAGGTTACAGAGGGATATAGATAAGCTGCAGAGCTGGGCTGAGAGGTGGCAAATGGAGTTTAATGTAGAGAAGTGTGAGGTGATTCACTTTGGAAGGAATAACAGGAATGCGGAATATTTGGCTAATGGTAAAGTTCTTGAAAGTGTGGATGAGCAGAGGGATCTAGGTGTCCATGTACATAGATCCCTGAAAGTTGCCACCCAGGTTGATAGGGTTGTGAAGAAGGCCTATGGAGTGTTGGCCTTTATTGGTAGAGGGATTGAGTTCCGGAGTCGGGAGGTCATGTTGCAGCTGTACAGAACTCTGGTACGGCCGCATTTGGAGTATTGCGTACAGTTCTGGTCACCGCATTATAGGAAGGACGTGGAGGCTTTGGAGCGGGTGCAGAGGAGATTGACCAGGATTTTGCCTGGTATGGAGGGAAAATCTTATGAGGAAAGGCTGATGGACTTGAGGTTGTTTTCGTTGGAGAGAAGAAGGTTAAGAGGAGACTTAATAGAGGCATACAAAATGATCAGGGGGTTGGATAGGGTGGACAGTGAGAGCCTTCTCCCGCGGATGGATATGGCTGGCACGAGGGGACATAACTTTAAACTGAGGGGTAATAGATATAGGACAGAGGTCAGAGGTAGGTTCTTTACGCAAAGAGTGGTGAGGCCGTGGAATGCCCTACCTGCTACAGTAGTGAACTCGCCAACATTGAGGGCATTTAAAAGTTTATTGGATAAACATATGGATGATAATGGCATAGTGTAGGTTAGATGGCTTTTGTTTCGGTGCAACATCGTGGGCCGAAGGGCCTGGACTGCGCTGTATTGTTCTATGTTCTATGTTCTATCCTCTGACAGTCCTCATCGCTATCCGCAATTCCACCAACCTTTGTGTCGTCTGCAAACTTACTAATCAGACCAGTTACATTTTCCTCCAAATCATTTATATATACTACAAAGAGCAAAGGACCCAGCACTGATCCCTGTGGAACACCACTGGTCACAGCCCTCGAATTAGAAAAGCATCCTTCCATTGCTACTCTCTGCCTTCTATGACCTAGCCAGTTCTGTATCCACCTTGCCAGCTCACCCCTGATCCCGTGTGACTTCACCTTTTGTACTAGTCTACCATGAGGGACCTTGTCAAAGGCCTTACTGAAGTCCATTTCGACAACATCCACTGCCCTACCTGCATCAATCATCTTAGTGACCTCCTCGAAAAACTCTATCAAGTTAGTGAGACACGACCTCCCCTTCACAAAACCATGCTGCCTCTCACTAATACGTGCATTGGCTTCCAAATGGGAGTAGATCCTGTCTCGAAGAATTCTCTCCAGTAATTTCCCTACCACTAAAGTAAGGCTCACCGGCCTGTAGTTCCCTGGATTATCCTTGCTACCCTTCTTAAACAGAGGAACAACATTGGCTATTCTCCAGTCCTCCGGGACATCCCCTGAAGACAGTGAGGATCCAAAGTTTTCTGTCAAGGCCTCAGCAATTTCCTCTCCAGCCTCCTTCAGTATTCTGGGGTAGATCCCATCAGGCCCTGGGGACTTATCTACCTTAATATTTTTTAAGACACCCAACACCTCGTCTTTTTGGATCTCAATGTGACCCAGGCTATCTACACACCCTTCTCCAGACTCAACATCTACCAATTTCTTCTCTTTGGTGAATACTGATGCAAAGTATTCATTTCGTACCTCGCCCATTTCCTCTGGCTCCACACATAGATTCCCTTGCCTATCCTCCAGTGGGCCAACCCTTTTCCTGGCTACCCTCTTGCTTTTTATGTACGTGTAAAAAGCCTTGGGATTTTCCTTAACCCTATTTGCCAATGACTTTTCGTGACCCCTTCTAGCCCTCCTGACTCCTTGCTTAAGTTCCTTCCTACTTTCCTTATATTCCACGCAGGCTTCGTCTGTTCCCAGCCTTTTAGCCCTGACAAATGCCTCCTTTTTCTTTTTGACGAGGCCTACAATATCTCTCGTTATCCAAGGTTCCCGAAAATTGACGTATTTATCTTTCTTCCTCACAGGAACATGCCGGTCCTGAATTCCTTTCAACTGACACTTGAAAGCCTCCCACATGTCAGATGTTGATTTGCCCTCAAACATCCGCCCCCAATCTATGTTCTTCAGTTCCCGCCTAATATTGTTATAATTAGCCTTCCCCCAACTCAATTTTATTAACTACTCAACTGTAACAGCACACTGCTAACTTGGGTACGTGCATTACCGGCTAATCTGTGGACCCTGTCCTATCACTATCTGGGTGAGGCACTCAGCACATGGCCGCGTCATCGCGCGTCATCTATGCGGCGCCGCTTTTACGCGGGCGACAAGGCCTGGCGCGTGTAGATGACGCAGCCCCGATCCTGGCCCATTGTCAGGGCCTGAATCGGTCGGGACCGGGGCCGTTCCGCGCCGTCGTGAACATCGACGGCGTTCACGACGGCGCGGTCACTTCGGCGTGGGGGTGGAGAATCCCGCCCAGAATGTCAGAACAAGTCACTGGGTCCAATATGAAAAGGTTCATAAATTAAGTCTGTTAGGTGGGCGACGAATTCGGGTTGACCGCCTCAAGGGTGGGTCAGGATCCACCGGCTGAGGAACGGGCCGGGCCACATCGAGTTAGGAGGATGCAGGGTGTCCGGAAGGTCAACAAAGTCCATTGCAGGGACAACAGGAGGGCGTAGCACCGGTGCAGGATCAGGTAGCGAGCGCGGAACCAGACGAAGGGCACGCCGATTGCGGCGGCGAATAGAGCCATCAGGCAGACGAACCAGGAATGAGCAGGGAGCTATCTGTCGGAGAACCTCAGCGGTTGCCGACCAGCCGCCCTCCGGAAGGTGTATGCGGACATTATCTCCAGGCGCCAGGGCAGGAAGATCAGTCGCCCGAGCATCATGATCGCCTTTTGTTGCTCACGCTGTTGCTGTATCCGCCAAAGTACCGGAGCATGGTCGAGGTCTGAGCCACAGTGGTCCTGAGGGTGCGTATAAGCATAAGCAGCTGGGCCGGCGATAGGCCCGTGGACAGTGGGGCCGAGCGATAGGCCAGCAAGGCGAGGCAGAAGTCAGATCCCGCATCAGCAGCCTTGCAGAGGAGCCTTTTAACGATGTGGACGCCCTTATCTGCTTTGCTATTCGACTGAGGATGCAGAGGACTGGACGTCACGTGTGTGAAGTTGTAGCTGCTAGCGAAGGAAGACCATTCCTGACTCGCAAAGCAGGGGCCATTGTCTGACATCACGGTGAGCGGAATGCCGTGGCGAGCAAAGGTCTCCTTACAGGCCCGGATAACAGCCGATGACGTGGTGTCATGCAGGCGGATGACCTCTGGATAGCTGGAAACGTAGTCGATGATGATGATGTGGTCCCTGCCGAGCGCATGGAACAGGTCCACGCCCACCTTCGACCAGGGGGACGTGACCAACTCATGGGGCTGAAGGGTCTCACGTGGTTCTGCCGGCTGAAACCGCTGACAGGTGGGGCAATTGAGCACAGTGTTAGCAATGTCCTCACTTATTCCCGGCCAGTACACAGCCTCTCGGGCCCTCCGCCCTGGTAGTTCACGCACCTCGCAGGGTCCCAGCACCCCTCAAGGACCGCCTCAAGCAGCAGCTGCAGGACCTTCAGGACCAAGGAGTGCTATCCCGGGTAACGGAGCCGACTCCATGGGTCAGCTCCATGGTGTGCGTCAAGAAGCCTTCCGGCGAGCACCGGATCTGCATAGACCCGAAAGACTTAAATCGCAACATAATGAGGCAACACTACCCCGTACACAAACGTGAGGCGATCACGTGTGAGATGGCTCGGGCAAAAATATTCACCAAGCTTGATGCCTCAAAGGGCTTCTGGCAGATTCAACTGGATCAGTCCAGCAGGAAGCTGTGCACTTTCAACACTCCATTTGGCAGATACTGCTACAATAGGATGCCATTCGGTAGCATATCGGCCTCTGAAGTGTTCCATCGCATCATGGAACAGATGATAGAGGGCATCGAAGGGGTGCGCGTCTATGTAGACAACATCATTATTTGGTCCACCACACCGCAGGAGCACATCTCAACGCCGAGATGGCCTTCGTGCAGTTGTTCTAAAATAAGCCGGTGCATGCTGTGTGGGATCACGATCCAACTTCAGGAGGACACCATCAACGACGGCCAAGTCGTCCCGAACGTTGTAAAATTGTGGGCATTGTCCCTTGAGCCACCCGTCCGTCATGTGGTGCATCACACGTTGCAGAAGGGGGTCGGCCGCAGTCTCACGTCGAATGTGGGCCAGGCGTGCATCAGTGGCCGGCAGATTGGCAGAAGTGAAGGCTACATGTGCGTCGACTTGGCAAATGAACCCCTCAGGGTCGGACGGCGTGTTGACTACCCTGGACAGAGCGTCTGCTATAATTAGGTCCTTACCCGGGGTGTAGACATGTTGAAAGTCGTACCTCCGGAGTTTGAGCAGAATGCGCTGGAGGCGAGGGGTCATATCATTGAGTTCCTTTTGAATGATGCCAACTAGCGGGTGATGGTCAGTCTCCACAGTGAACTGGGGAAGGCCATACACATAGTCCTGGAACTTGTCAACGCCAGTCAACAGGCCTAGGCACTCCTTTTCAATCTGTGGGGGTCATGGCCCCCTGTGGGGGTCATGGCCCGTGACACATAGGCGACTGGGGCCCATGATGCGGTGTCGTCCCTTTACAGGAGGACCGCCCCAATGCCGGACTGGCTGGCGCCAGTCGAGATTTTCGTCTCCCTTGCAGGATCGAAAAACGCCAGTACCGGGGCGGTGGTGAGCTTGACCTTGAGCTCCTCCCATTCACGCTGGTGGGTGGGAAGCCATTGGAATTCAGTTGTCTTCCTGACAAGGTGCCAGAGAGCTGTAGTGTGGGAAGCGAGGTTAGGGATGAACTTCCCCAGGAAGTTGACCATTCCGAGAAAGCGCAGCACCGCCTTCTTGTCTGTGGGCTTCTGCATGGCCGTGATGGCTGCCACCTTGTCGGCATCCGGCCGCACCCCCAACTGGGAGATGTGGTCCCCCAGGAACTTCAGCTCGGTTGGTCCAAAAGAGCATTTGGCTCGGTTAAGACGCAGGCCCTGGTCCCGTATCCGTTTAAAGACGCGCTGGAGGCGACTGATGTGCTCCTGCGGCGTGGTGGACCAAATAATGATGTTGTCTACATAGACGCGCACCCCTTCGATGCCCTCCATCATCTGTTCCATGATGCGATGGAACACTTCAGAGGCCGAGATGATGCCAAATGGCATCCTATTGTAGCAGTATCTGCCAAATGGAGTGTTGAAAGTGCACAGCTTCCTGCTGGACTGATGCAATTGAATCTGCCAGAAGCCCTTTGAGGCATCAAGCTTGGTGAATATTTTTGCCCGAGCCATCTCACACGTGATCTCCTCACGTTTGGGTATGGGGTAGTGTTGCCTCATTATGTTGCGATTTAAGTCTTTCGGGTCTATGCAGATCCGGTGCTCGCCGGAAGGCTTCTTGACGCACACCATGGAGCTGACCCATGGAGTCGGCTCTGTTACCCGGGATAGCACTCCTTGGTCCTGAAGGTCCTGCAGCTGCTGCTTGAGGCGGTCCTTGAGGGGTGCTGGGACCCTGCGAGGTGCGTGAACGACCGGGGTGGCATCCTGTTTAAGCCGGATTTTGTACGTGTAGGGCAGTGTGCCCATGCCCTCGAAAACATCCTGGTTGTGCGTGAGCATTGAGGTGAGCTGCGTCCTAAAGTCTGCATCTGGGAAATCGGACGTACCTTCTGGAGAGAGAGAGTGTACACGCCGAACGAGGTGGAGGATTTTGCACGCCTGTGCGCCTGGCAGAGAGTCCTTTGTGGAGCCCACAATTTCGAATGGTAGATTTCATAGAATTTACAATGCAGAAGGAGGCCATTCGGCCCATCGAGTCTGCACCGGCTCTTGGAAAGAGCACCCTACCCATAGTCGACACCTCCACCCTATCCCCATAACCCAGTAACCCCACCCAACACTAAGGGCAATTTTGGACACTAAGGGCAATTTATCATGACCAATCCACCTAACCTGCACATCTTTGGACTGTGGGAGGAAACCGGAGCACCCGGAGGAAACCCACGCACACACGGGGAGGACATGCAGATGCCGCACAGCCAGTGACCCAAGCCGGAATCGAACCTGGGACCCTGGAGCTGTGAAACAATTGTGCTATCCACAATGCTACCGTGCTGCCCCTTTAAAGCATGGCTTTATGTGAGTTGTGCGTCACTTCAAGCTGGCACGACCCCATGGCGGGGATGACGTTGCCATTATAGTCAACGAGTTGACAGTTGATGGCAGAATAGGTGGTTTAACCTTGCATGCTGACCATGCAAGGAGATTGGCGGAGGCACCAGTGTCCAGGCGGAATCTGATCTGGGATCGGTTGACCATCAGGGTGGCACACCACTCGTCGTCCGGATCAATGTTGTGTACTGACAGCGGCTGGTTCTTTCGACTCGGGGACAGCTTGTTCTTGTTGATGACAGCAACGCAGAAGGGCTCCCTGTCCTCAGTGTCACTGGTCTGTGTGATGTCGGGATCGGACTCGGTGAACGTGGGTTGAATTGCCCGAACGTTTCTGCGAGGCTGGTAAAATGGGTACGAGTTGGCAGGCTGAGCTGCTCGACAGCAGGCAGCATAGTGGCCCAAACTGCCACAGCGGAGTCATTGTCGCGCTTTGGCAGGACATTGCCGCTTTAAATGGGCGGAGCCACAGTTGCCGCACGTCGTGACGCCAGTGCGTTTGTTGCACCACCGCGCATATCCTCATGTCAGCGTCCCCTCTTTTGGCACGTACAAGCGCGGGAGGCCTCGGAAAGCACGCAAAATGGCCGGCCTCCTCCAGTCTGTGGCCCGGGAGGTACTCGATCGTCTGGACCCGCTCCGTCTCGTGGGGCCCGTGCCGCACCGTTTTGGCCGCCTAGATGTGTGAGTACCAGCTGGTGGCGTTCTCATGCAGGACGCAGGTCTCGGCGGCAGTCGCCTGGGTGAGTTGCTCGACCCGAAGGAGCTGCTGGCGCAGGGTGTCCGACATGACTCCGAAAACTATCTAGTCGCGTATCATGGAGTCAGAGGTGGTCCCATAGCCGCAGGACTGCGCGAGGATGCGGAGGTGTGTTAAGTAAGACTGGAAAGGTTCGTCCTTACCCTGCAGGCGCTGCTGGAACAGGTACCTCTCGAAGCTCTCGTTTACTTCAACGCTGAAGTGTTCGTCGAACTTCAGGAGCACCGTCTTGTATTTGGTTTTGTCCTCGTCGTCCGTAAATGTAAGGGCGTTAAAGATGTGGATGGCGTGTTGCCCCGCCATGGAGAGAAGAAGGGCAATCTTCCTGGTGTCCGATGCATTCTCCCTGTCTGTGGCCTTGAGGAAGAGTTGGAAGTGCTGTTTGAACAGTTTCCAATTGACCCTGAGATTGCCAGCGATTCGGAGCGGCAGCGGCGGGTGATGTTCTCCATGGTGCAGGACGGCGGATTGCTGATACATTGCAGGTAGATCTCACAGGCGCTGGTTTGCATCCACTTCTGGTATCATGTCGTGTTGGGTGTTCTGATGTACAAACGATCCAACACAGCTGGAGATGGAGTAAATCAATTTTATTAACTACTTTACTGTAACAGCACACTGCTAACTTGGGTACGTGCATTACCAGCTAATCTGTGGACCCTGTCCTATTATTATCTGGGTGAGGCACTCAGCACATGGTGAATGTCTGAGTGGCAGGCTCTGAGCTCGGTGCTCTGAACTGGCTGCTGCTGGAATGAGCGGGAACTGTAGTGTCCCCTGTTTTTATGGTGCGTGTGCTCTCACTGGTGATTGGCTGCGATGTTGTGTGTGTGTTGGTTGGTCCAACTGCATGTCCATCAGTGTGAGTGTGATTGCACCATGACATGCTGATCTAAATATCATGACAGCAATCTCTTAAAATTCTTATTACATTGTAAACATGACACAGCATCAAGGGCAGGAGATCATTTGGACCATTTTGCCGGTGCCAAATGAGGGATAAATTCCGGCCAGACACCTTGGGCGGGATTCTCTGTCCCACCGCACCAGAAAACTGGTGTGGCGTGCCCTCGCCGGCAGTGGGATTCTCCGTCCCGCCAGGCAGCCAATGGGATTTCCCATTGTGGGCAACCCCACGCCGTCGGGAAATCGCCGGGCGAGGGTGCGCTGCCGGCGCAACGGAGAATCCCGCCGACGGAGAATCCAGCCCCTCGCTTATCCTCAAATAGTGTCACCCACTAAACACCCACTTTGATAGGCCTCAGTTGGAGGTCTCATCTGACAGCACATCTAAGGGCGGCACGGTAGCACAGTGGTTAGCACTGTTGCTTCACAGCTCCAGGTTCGATTCCCGGCTTGGGTCACTGTCTGTGCGGAGTCTGCACGTTCTCCCCGTGTCTGCGTGGGTTTCCTCCGGGTGCTCCGGTTTCCTCCCACAGTCCAAAGATGAACAGGTTAGGTGAAGTGGCCAATGATAAATTGCCCTTAGTGTCCAGGTTAGGTGGGGTTACTGGGTGACGGGGATGGGGTGGAGGCATGGGCTTAAGTAGGGTGCTCTTTCCAAGGGCTGGTGCAGACTCGATGGGCCGAATGGCCTCCTTCTGCACTGTAAATTCTATGATATCTATTACAGACAGAACGTCAGTGCTCTCTCAGCACTGAAGTATCAGCCTCATAAGATCATAAAAAAGGTCATAAGAGATAGAAGCAGGGATAGGCCATTCTGCCCATTGAACCTGTTCTGCCATTTGATAGATCATGGCTAATCTGATTGCGACCTCAACCCCACTTTATGGCCTGCACACAACAGAAGCCTTGACACCCTTGTAGATCTAAATGTCCTGTTACTACCTCCTTAATAATGAATACTAACACTTTCCCAATGACAGGCTAACAGGCCTATAATTTCCTGATTTCTATCTCTCTCCTTTCTGGAATAGGGATGTAAAATTTGTGACTTTCCCATCAGCTGAGATTTTTCCAGAATCTAGGATATTTTGAAAGTTTACAACCAATGCATCCACCATCTCTGCAGCCACTAATTCCAAACCTTAGAATTCAGGCCTTCAGGCCCAGGAACTTCTCAGCCTTTAAGTCCCATTACTTTTTCCACAAACGACAATGACCCAGATAATCTGAGTGGAATTCTCTGATAATGGGGCTATGTCCCCACGCCCGCGTGAAAATGGGCGCGAAAATGATTCTCCGTTTTGCAGGGGGCTAGCAGGGCCCTGGAGTAGTCCTCGCAGCTCCGGCTGCTGATCCACGCATGCGCACGGCGGTGGCCTGCGGCGGCGGCCCCGCGCAACATGGGGGACCCACAGCGCGGACCAGCCCCGACAATATAGGTCTCCCCAGATCGCGCTCGCCCACCGATCGGTGTCCCCCGATCGTGGGCCTGGCCGTCCGAGAGGCGCCCCCAGTGACGGATTCCCCCGCCCCCCACCACGTGCCCGCTGGGTGGAACCATGAGTGAACCACGCCGGCCAGTTGCCGCCGGAGAATTGCCGCGGGGGCCTCTCTCAATGGCCCCCGACCCGCACCGCGTCGACCGCGCGCGCGCGATTGACAGCGATATTCCGATCCCCAGAGAATCGCGGGAGCGGCGTCGGACCCGACCTCGGGTCTGACGCCCATTCTCCGCTCCCGCGCTGAGCATAATTGCGGCGTGGAGGCTCGGAGAATCCTGGCCTCTGTCTTTCAAAATCACAGAATTGTTAAGGCCACAAGAGGAGGCCATTCGGCCCATTGATGCTGACGTTGATTGAGGGATAAATATTGGGCAGGGCACTGAGGAGAACTCCCCGCACTCTTCTTCAGCACAGTGTTGTAGGATCTTTTACACACACACCCTTCCCCAAGAGGGCCTCAATTTAGCACTTCATTCAAAAGACAGAACCCACTGACGGTGCAGCACTCATTCAAGTTCCGGAGTGCAATTTGGACGTTCCGACACAGGGGCCAGAGCGTCACCGCCTGAGGCCTAACTGACACCAAGAATGAACAGCCAACGATACTAGCTAGCACATAGACAAACGTTTCGAAAATTTACCTTATTCTAGGTGGCTCACTCAGGTTTGAGGCTTTTCATTCAGTCAGTGCATGAGTATGGTGAACAGTCATGAGTCTCTCAATAGGTCTGATACTAGAACTGCAACTGTTGCAGCTTGATGGTTATCAAACACAGTAGCCAGAATTCTCTGGCCGCTGGGATTCTCTGATCCTGACGGCAGTGCACCCCCGCCCGCGGGGTTCCCGGCGGTGTGGGGTCTTTTCAATGGGAAATCCCATTGACAAGTGGCGGGAAGACAGAATCCCGCCACCAGCGAATGGCGCGCGGCCAAGAAACACGCGGCTGGGGGACCGGA
Organism: Scyliorhinus torazame; assembly: GCF_047496885.1. NCBI lineage: Eukaryota > Metazoa > Chordata > Chondrichthyes > Carcharhiniformes > Scyliorhinidae > Scyliorhinus > Scyliorhinus torazame. The sequence goes on along the minus strand of NC_092738.1, from coordinate 17,672,445 downwards.
GAATCCAGCCCAATGTGTCACATCACGAGGGATACAGGTTGATTGATTAATTGATATTTATTGTCACATGTACCGAAGTACAGTGAAAAGTATTTTTCTGCGGCCAAGGGAACGTACACAGTACGTACATAGTACACAAAGAATAATCAACAGAATACATTGACAATGGTGCATCAACAAATAGTGATTAGTTACAGTGTGGAACAAGGCCAATATGAAGTGGAAAAGAGTTTTAGTAGGTCAGAACGGTGATAAGAGAGAAAAGAACGGGGTCTGGTTGAGAGAGCTCGGAGAGAGTCGCCATGCTCCGGCGCCATCTTGGATCAAGTATAGTCGCTGACAGCAATTTCCTTAGCAATACCTCTGGGAGCGGTGAGGTAAAGGAAGCATCCAGTTCGCCCTAATTTCCTTCATTCAGTTATTTCCTGAAGAGTCAGAACATCCTTGGTTCCTCCCCTTTCTCATTTAAATTATTATTCACTGAAAGACCAAAATAGAATCTTATCGCCTCCCCACAAGATGCAGCAAAATGCACGTCGCCTTCCCTCAGATATCGCCCTTGCTTCAAAGTGGATAAGCAACAGTGATCGACAATTAATTGAACAGATCATTAACGGAGGCATTAGAAAGACTTAATTCTTCGTCTCACTGTGCGAACATCGCAGAGTTGGATTATTAATGGCCACAGTTGCAGTGTGCTTCATAAAAAGATGCCAGTCACGTACAATTTTTCTGCAGCTTTTCTGAATCCACTGCTCGGAACGTTACAGAGCCTAGCAAGCAAGGTGCCTGTCCTTTAGATTCTGATTCCTGAGGCTATGCAGGTGATAGACAGGTCAGGAGGGCTGGGTTCAACAGATATTTGATACACTGTGATGTCCCCTGAAATACACAAAATTAAGGGATGATGCAATTGAGGCATTTGGATAATTTAAGGAGTTGATGAAGAGAAAGGGGACAATTTCCAGCTGCTCTTTCGGGTATTAAAGAGCTTCTGAGAGGGCCAAGATGGTATCTTCAGCTAGGGCAGCATGGCGGCGCAGTGGTTAGCACGGCTGCCTCACGGTGCCGAGGTCCCAGGTTCGATCCCGGCCCCAGGTCACTGTCCGTGTGGAGTTTGCACATTTTCCCCGTGTTTGCGTGGGTCTTGCCCCCACAACCCAAAAGATGTGCAGGGTAGGTGGATTGGCGATGCTAAAATTGCCCCTTAATTGGAAAAAATGAATTGGGTACTCTAAATTTATTTTTTAAATGATGGCGTCTTCAGCTGAAACATAGTGCAAGGCACCATCTTAATAGAGGAGTTGAAACTTGTGCTCGGAATGGGTACCCCCGAGGATCATTGAACAGTTTATTACCAGTTAAATTGCCTGCTAATGTTCATTAATAAGGTGGCTGATTGGGACTAAAGAAGCCATTGCTGAGGATTCCGAGCTCCACTTAAAGGTATATCGCCTTTTACTGCTCACTTAATTCTGTAAGTTTGAAGAGAACTTTTGAAACGGTATGGCTCACTTACGAGTGCTATAAACTCCATATATTCACACAGAGGGCTCTGTCCTTTGCAAACAGATGGAGCATGTCCACACATTGCACCTTTTTCAACTAAATAAAAGCATTGAGGACAGCCAATCCCTGGTTCATTCCTCATGGAAATGCGATGACGAATCAGAGTCGACATGCCTGGTTTGAATTTGAAGAAAAGCTTGACAGTTAACTGTTCCCTGTTGCATTCTCCACAGCAATGCCTCAATCAATCAAAGTCCACTTGCCAACCAATCAGCACACTCTTCTCATGCAGTATAATTTATTATTCCCTTGAAATGTTATATTCTTGCAAACCTGTTCTGATGAGTGCAACATGAAAAGTTTGACAGCATGTCTATTTTTTTTCAGCAATACCTTTGAAATATACTGGGAGACATTTGATGACACTTGGTCAAAACTTCATCAACTCAATTAACATTTATTCTGTCAATTCCCCCCAAAATTAAGGCTGTGCCATGTCACCTTATTTTTAATTTTTAATTTATTCTTTATGTAGGCACCAATGGCAAAGCCAGCATTTGTTAACCATCCCTAATTGCTCTTTAACCGAATGGTTTACTCGGCCCTTTTAGAGGGCAGTTAAGAGTCAACCACATTGCTGTGGGTCTGGAGTCACATGTAGGCCAGACCGGGTAAGGACGGTAGATTTCCTTCCCTAAAGGACATTAGTGAACCAGATGGGTTTTTACAACAATGGACAATGTTTCATGGTCATCATTCGACTTTTAATTCCATATTTCTTTTAATGGAATTCAGGTTTCATCATCTGCCACGGTGGGATTCGAACCTGGGTCCCCAGAGCATTACCCTGGGTCTCTGGATTACTAGTCCAGTGGCAGTACCACTACGCCACTGCCTCCCCAATGGGAATCACCAGGAAAGGGAGTGCATGGTCATGGGCATCTTCCTGGAATGAATAAAATGGCAGTTCTCTGCGAACAAAAGGACTATGTTCAAGCCTTGCGCCTTTTTTTGTGGAACGTTTTTTGTGTAAGCCCATTGCTTTATTCATGGCAATGCCTCGGAGCCAATCGGAGTCGACTTGCCAACTAATCAGCATCCCTTTTCTGCAGTGGTATAAATTGTTGTGCGATTGTTTTGAAATTTTGTATTCTTGCATTTGTCCTGATGAAAAGCTTTGACAACAAGTCTCCCTTTCCAGCAATGTTCAAGTTCTCTATGAGCAAGCATCTAAAATAGTCAAACTGGCTAGAATAAGGCAGCGAGTACACACTGCTTAAGGCTATACCCATTTTGTCCAAATGAAATTAGATAACAGACAATTTTCCAACACGTTTGTATGGAATGATATACTACAGCAATTTAGTGCAGCTTTATAACCTATCTGCTGTCTGATGGATCACTCTGTGTTTTGAATTGAAAGTCATACAGCTTGCTTTCGTCTGAATTGAGGCTCTGAATGTCATTCTCAGGGTTTGGGCTTGACTGGAAAGGCATTCACTTATTACCCATTCCTAGTTGCCCTGAGGAGATGGCAGTGAGACACTTGAGTAGCTTGCAAGGCCACCTCGGAGGTTATGTAACAGTCAACCACCTTGGGGTGTGTCATATCCCGCACGGGACGTACGGGATGGGAATGATTATTTTCCTCGTGGTTCTCGCGGAGAATGAGCTCCCCCGCTGAGGGCGGGGTAACTCCATTCCGCTGCATATAAAAGGTCGGCCAGTAAAGCACCGAATGTGGAGAGACTCAACAGGAATTTACAGGGAGTTGTATATAACGTAACTGTAAATAAAAGTTCTTTATTCTTATTCAATGTGGACTCCCGGTGTCCTTATTGAAAGGTGGGACTGGAGTCACATGGAGTACAGACAGTGGGTTTCCTTGAGGGCACGACTAAACCAGTTAGGTTTCAATGACAATTTCGATGGCAGCACGGTAGCAACAATTGCTTCACAGCTCCAGGGTCCCAGGTTCGATTCCGGCTTGGGTCACTGACTGTGCGGAGTCTGCACGTTCTTCCCGTGTGTGCGTGGGTTTCCTCCGGGTGCTCCGGTTTCCTCCCACAGTCCAAAGATGTGCAGGTTAGGTGGATTGGCCGTGATAAATTGCCCTTAGTGTCCAAAATTGCCCTTAGTGTTGGGTGAGGTTACTGGGTTATGGGGATAGGGTGGAGGTGTTGACCTTGGGTAGGGTGCTCTTTCCAAGAGCTGGTGCAGACTCGATGGGCCGAATGGCCTCCTTCTGCACTGTAAATTCTATGTAAATTCTATGTAAAACAGTTTCATGGCAGCTTTTACCGATGACAACTTTTTATTGCCCGATTTTTCGTAAAACAAAATTCAAATTCTCAAACTGCCACGGTGGGAATGTCAATTCACGCTCCCAATTCATAGACACTTACAGCCGTAGGCCGTTCATCCCCATCGTGTTCATGGCGCCTAACAAAGATCCGACTACACTAATCCCATTGTCCAGCTCTTGGCCCACAGCCCTGGAGGCTACGGCAGCGCAAGTGGCTATCTAAATACTGCTTTAATGTTGCAAGAGTTTCTGACTCACCCTTTCAGGCAGTGAGTTCCAAACTCCCATCACCCTCTGGGTGAAAGAGTTTCCCCTCAACCCCCCTCTTAGCCTTCAACCTCTTACCTTAAATCTGTGCCCCCTGGTTATTGACCCCTCTGCTAATGGAAAAAGTGGTTTCTATCCACCCTATCTTTGCCCCTCATAATATCATATACCTCTAACACGTCCCGTCTCAACCTTCGCTGCTCCAAGGAAAAAAGCACCAACCTATCGATTCCGGCTTGGGTCACTGTCTGTGCGGAGTCTGCACATCCTCCCCGTGTGTGCGTGGGTTTCCTCCGGGTGCTCCGGTTTCCTCCCACAGTCCAAAGATGTGCGGGTTAGGTGGATTGGCCATGATCAATTGTCCTTAGTGTCCAAAATTGCCATTAGTGTTGGGTGGGGTTACTGGGTTATGGGGATAGGGTAGAGGTGTTGACCTTGGGTAGGGTGCTCTTTCCAAGAGCCGGTGCAGACTCGATGGGCCGAATGGCCTCCTTCTGCACTGTAAATTCTATGAAATCTATGAAATCTATCTCATATCTGAACACTTTGGATTAACAGTTCAGCTCTCTGGACAATACACTTAACGAACAATATCTGTCATTGGCTCAAACTTTCTTCGGTAAGTTCAGTAACATACAAATGTTGTCTTTCACCATTTTATATACTTGATATATTTATGGGCAGTATGGTGAGGCAGTGGTTAGCACTACTGCCTCACAACGCCAGGGACCCGGGTTCAATTCCGGCCTTGGCTGACTGTGTGGAGTTTGTACGTTCTCCCCGTGTCTGCGTGAGTCACCAACTTTTACAGATGCAGCATAGAAAGCATTCTGTCTGGTTGTATCACAGCTTGGTATGGAGCCTGCTCTGCCCAAGATCACAGGAAACTACAAAAGGTCGTGAATGTAGCTCAATCCATCACACAAACCAGCCTCCCATCCATCGACTCTATCTACAATTCCCGCTGCCTCAGAAAGGCAGCCAGCATAATTAAGGACCCCACGCACCCCGGACATACTCTCTTCCACCTCCTTCCGTCAGGAAAAAGATACCAAAGTTTGAGGTCACGTACCAACCGACTCAAGAACAGCTTCTTCCCTACTGCCATCATACTTTTGAATGGACCCACCTCGTATTAAGTTGGTCTTTTCTCTACACCTTGCTATAACTGTAACGTTATATTCTGCAGTCTCTCCTTCCTTCCCTATGTATGGTATTCATAGTCTGTACAGCATGCCAGAAACAATACTTTTCACTATATGTGACAATCATAAATCAAATCAAATCAAGTTTCCTCCGGGTGCTCCGGCTTCCTCCCACAGTCCAAAGATGCGCGGGTTAGGTGGATTGGCGCTTAGTGTCCAGTGATCTGCAGATTAGGTTATCGGGTTACGGAGATGAGGCGGGAAAGTGGGCCTGGTTGGGGTCTTTCAGAGGGTCGGTGCAGTACCGATGGCCCTCCTTCTGCACTGTCAGGATTCTCTGATTCTATCATTTCCCTCAGAGTGAAGTAGAGAATACACAAGCTTCTAAGTGTGCAACAGGTTTGTATACAGTGCTTTAAAATACCTCTGCATTGACAAAATGTCTGCACCTATGCTTTACCCCACCTTTAACCTCTGGGGGTGATGGGTGATGGATTTCTCTCCCCCGCCCCCGCCCGGCATGTTTGTCGATGGCAGGAGGCAGCACGTCATTGGCCAGCGGCAGGATCTTCTGGTCCCGCCCCTGGCAGTGGGATTTTCCATTTGATCGACCCCACGCCACCACCAGGAAACCCACAGTGAGGGTTCGGCATCAAGGAGACTGGAAGATCCGACTGGCACAAACAGCTGCCCCCTAGGTCTTTCGGTGGTGTCTGTCGACTTTAGCATGAGTCAGCACCCAGGCTTAACCAATCAAGAGCAGTGAACATAGATCGTTTATCAGACTCACATAATCAAACACAGAACTGGACAATTGACCACTACATTACATGAGAAACAAATTCCACAGAGACCTTCTTGCCACTGTGACTTGGACAGGCGGGATCGAGGCAGCAGTTGCTGAGCAGCTGTCAGATTTATCTGCCATGCGCTGGCTCGTGTGGCCAACTCCTCCAGGATTGCCCTGGAGTCCCCAGGAATTGAAAACTAACCTCCACAGAGCAACTGCCGTGAACAAAGATCCAGGAGAAGAATCTAAACGTGGGCGGGTTTCTCTGGTCCGCCAACCGCGTGTTTCTTGGCCACGCGCCGTTTACTGGCGGTGGGATTCTATCTTCCCGCCGCTTGTCAATGGGATTTTCCATTGTAACCACCCCCACGATGATGTAAGGGACAGAATTGTCTGGAGGAAATCAGAACAAGAACAAAATATCCGGAAAAGACTCAAATGCCATTTTAATCACCTGTACCGTTTAGATCTGCATCAACTATGAGATGTTTCATAGAATTTACAGTGCAGAAGGAGGCCATTCGGCCCATCGAGTCTGCACCGGCTCTTGGAAAGAGCACCCTCCCCAAGGTCAACACCTCCACCCTATCCCCATAACCCAGTAACCCCACCCAACACTAAGGCCAATTTTGGACACTATGGGCAATTTAGCATGGCCAATCCACCTAACCTGCACATCTTTGGACTGTGGGAGGAAACCGGAGCACCCGGAGGAAACCCACGCACACACGGGGAGGATGTGCAGACTCCGCACAGACAGTGACCCAAGCCGGGAATCGAACCCAGGACCCTGGAGCTGTGAAGCAATTGTGTTATCCACAATGCTACCGTGCTGCCCGTTAACACAGATGTTAACACAGATAAGGGTACACCTGGCCGCCTTTTAAAGAAGAATGCTTATTTTTAATAGCTTAACCATAAAGGTTAAAAAAGCACCTGCTCTTCAAAAACAAAAGGGACCCACACATTTATCAACATGGATATCAACTGAGCTGAGGAAAGCTGTTCACAGATAAAGCCCACTGATCCCCCCCACCCACCCACACACACACACACCCACCCACCCAACTCCCAGCAAAAAGATTGCTTCCAACAATCACAGAAGCGCTTTTGTCTTCATCAACATTGCTGCACATTTCCAGAGAATGAGATGATTTGAACAATTATGATTGGAAGCAACACGGCTCCTCACCCAGCACGAATAGGCCGCTCATCAACAGTAGGGAGGGGGTAGGGGCAGTCTGGAAGGACCGGATGTCGGGTCGGGTCAACTGGTGGGGTCAACCTTAGTTGACATTTATGGGCTGTGGTTATTGATTGTATCTTGGTCGGGTCTAACGCGCTGCATTTTTTTTACATCAGGCAACACAGATTTTTTATGGTCCTTTTCATGTTTTGAGAAATGCCAAGGCACGGTTTTAACACTAAGTTAAGCCTCAATACCATGTGACATTAAAATAAAAACTCTCAAGACCATTTGGGCTTGTGAAGTGATGTGTTCTGTCTTATACAATATTTGATGAAAGTTTGCCCAGGAACAGTTCGCCAGTCCAGGTCATAGAATAATAGAATTTACAGTGCAGAAAGAGGCCAGAGGCCATTCGGCCCATCAAGTCAGCACCAGCCTTTGGAAAGAGCCCCCTACATAATCCCATGCCTCCACCCTATCCCTGTAATCCAGTAACCCCACCTAACCTTTTTGGACACTAAAGGCAATTTATCATGGCCAATCGACCTAACCTGCACATCTTTGGAATATGGGAGGAAACCAGAACTCCGGGAGGAAACCCATGCAGACACGGGGAAAACGTGCAGACTCCACACAGACAGTGACCCAAGCCGGGAATCGAACCTGGGACTCTGGAGATGTGAAACGACTGTTCTAACCACTGTGCTACCGTGCTGCCCACATCTTTGGACTTGTGGGAGGAAACCGGAGCACCCGGAGGAAACCCACGCAGACACGGGGAGAACGTGCAGACTCCGCACAGACAGTGACCCAAGCCGGGAATCGAACCTGGGACCCTGGAGCTGTGAGGGAGCTGTGCTAACCACTGTGCCACCGGGCCAGGTCAATACTTATTGAGAAATTAGTTTTACACTAAATCACGTTCAGATAAAACAACATCACGTCCAATTATCAGTGGAAGCGGTGTTTCAAGGAAAGAATAATAATCTTTATTAATGTCACAAGTAGGCTTACATTAACACTGCAATGAAGTTACTGTAACAAGCCCCTAGTCGCCACATTCCGGCGCCTGTTCGGGTCACAGAGGGAGAATTCAGAATGTCCAATTCATCTAACAGCACGTCTTTCGATCCTTGTGGGAGGAAACCGGAGCACCCGGAGGAAACCCACGCAGACACGGGGAGAACGTGCAGACTCCACACAGACAGTGACCCAAGCCGGGAATCGAACCTGGGACCCTGAGGCTGTGAAGCAACAGTGCTAACCACTGTGCTACCGTGATTCGATTGAGACCAAATAATCTGATGATTTCCACTAAATTGGATCGAAATGAAGAGAATGCAAACCAAATACTCATCATGTTACAGCGATCACATCGAGCCTGATACTATGTGACTGATAAGGGTTGAACAGGCAAACAGAATAAAGCAGGTGAACTTGTATTCAAGCTCAATCAAACGGCAAAATGTGAATTCTCGCCCTTTTTCAAATTCTGATAGACTTTGCTGTGTTTATCCAGATTCCAGTTTGATGTCCAATTTCCAGCGACCAGTAACAGGTTTTCCTTCGAACTTTAATGTGAACCTCAGCACTTAAAAGAAAAATGATGAAATGGAATGTTCGCTGTTTAGTTGAACTGTTTAGTGATTGCGCACACGGAGAGATATGTCGAGCAGGGAGAGGTCAATCAGCCAAATTAAGTCTCGCACAACATGTCAAATTTGCACGTCTGAAACTCACTCCCATTTAACTTCTCAACAGCAGCCAACCGTAAAAACTCAAATGGGCCAGAAGGCTCTCAAGTTACCGAACACCCAAACGTTATCCGAGCAAAATCTCCAGAAGCAATTAATCCATTATTAATCGCTGACTAGTTACATTCCACAGGTCAGGGGTCAAGCAAGATTTCCCAAAATGCATCCTCACATATTTTTAATTCTTGCTGGACTTGTCTTTCAGCACTCCAACCTTTGCCCCCCGCCCCCTCGCTTCCAACGCCACCGAGGCCTTGCCATGGTGCGGCTGTGGTCACTTTCCAGCGCTTCATCCAAGTCACATTCCTCAGCTGTCAGCGATGCTTATTTTCAGAAGGAAATGGTGGCACAGAGGTTAGCACTGCTGCCTCACAGCTCCAGGGACCTGGGTTCGATTCCAGCCTTGGGCGACTGTGTGGAGTCTGCACGTTCTCCCCGTGTCTGCGTGGGTTTCCTCCGGGTGCTCCGGTTTCCTCTTACAGTCCAAAGATGTGCAAGTTAGGGGGATTGGCCGTGCTAAATTGCCCCTTCGTGTACAAAGGTTAGGTGGGGTTACAGGAATACAGCGGGGGACTGGGCCTGGTCAGTGCAGTCTCGATGGGCCGAATGGCCTCCTTCTGCACTGTAGGGATTTGATGATTCTTCAATGAAATCACAGCCAAGACCAGTCTATCTTCACCCGCCAGCCAGAAGCACACATGCACATGTACGTTCTCACAGGGATCACTGAATATCAATTAGGAGCAGGATCTTGACTACTTCATCCCCCCCCACCCACCCCCACCTCCTTTATCTGGGGATGTGGAGACTGATTGTCTAATTTAGTCCAGATCAGGATCTATATGGTTCATTCCCATAGGGGAGCAGAGTGAGAAAGATACAGTGGCTTAGTGGTAATGTCACTGGGCTGGTCATCCAGGGACCCGGGTGAATGCTTTGGTGACACGGGTTCAGATCCCACCACGGCAGCTGGTGGAATTTAACTTTGAACCATAGAATCCCTACAACGCAGAAGGGCTCCATTGAGTCTGTGCCAACCCTCTGAAAGAGCGTACCTGAGACCACCGCTCCCCCCCCCGATCCCTGTAACCCCACCTAACCTGCACATCTTTGGACTGTGGGAGGAAAAGCTCAATGAATAAAATCTGGAATTGAAAGCTATTCTCAGTAATTACCAGGAATCTATCAGTAGTTTGTTGTAAGAGACAATTTGATTCACTAATGTGCTTCAGGGAAGGAACTCTGCCGTCCTAACCTGGTCTGGCCTACTTGACAATGTCGTTGACTCTTAGCTGCCCCTCTGACATGGCCCAGCAAGCCACTCAGTTGAAGGGCAATTAGGGATGGGAAATAAATGTAGGCCTTGCCAGCGACGTCCACATCCCATGAAACAATAAAACAAGAGCGGGCTTATGAACCAAGGCATTGGGGGAACCTTAAAAATAGGCTTGCCTTTTTTTCAACTGCACCGTCCATGTCCTGAAGTGCCTTACATTGAATGACAAGCTCCCACTGTCGATTGGGGGATAAATATTAGCCGAGGCACCGGGGAGTACACCCCTGCTCCTCTTTCAAATAGCGCAATTCTGAGGTGGGGCTGGTGGTGGGGAGTGGGCCTTGTTATATGTTAACCATCTATGAATCACAGAAAAGACTGGAGTTCAGCAACCAACGTTAGAATGAACCTGTTGGTTCGATGAATCAAGCTGACAGCTGACAGGCATGGTTGTCAAATTAGCGCAGCAATAAACCGTCTCCGCCTTCACGAAATAGCAGCAAGTTGGAGTACTTTGAATTTGGGCAGAATTAATTCTGCGAGTGTTTGAGATCCGCCAGCCATTCGCTTCAAAGTGAATTTAAAGGATGTGACATTTGTCTCGCTGTAGACGATGGAGTAGTCTATTGTGTGTCACCTTTATTGGACTTATAAATACATAATAACACAGTCTGCGAATGGAAAAGGATTGAAACCCTGCTATCGCGTTATTGTTGGTCTTTTGTGCAGCTTGTATCTGGAAATCTATTTGTTTTCAGTAAACTTGCCCAGACAAGCCAGCATGTGGTGTTGTAAAACGGGAAACGTGTCCCAGTGGGAGAGGGCCAGTTAGGGATTGATAGGGTGAAGAGTCCAGAAGGACGTCAGGTCTTGGCAACTGCAGCACTTATTCCGTGATTGAGGAGCTCAGCTAGAGAGAGAGAGAACAAAAGAAATAACTTGCATTGAGATAGCACCTTCCACAACCGCAGGATGGGGCGGCACAGTGGTTAGCACTGGTGTCTCACAGTCCCAGGGACCTGGGTTCAATTCGGTCTCGGGTCACTGTCTGTGCGGAGTCTGCACGTTCTCCCCGTGACTGCATGGGTTTCTTCCGCGTGCCTGTAACTCGCTGCCGGAGGAGGTAGTGGAAGCAGGGACGATAGTGACATTTAAGGGGCACCTTGACAAATACATGAATAGGATGGGAATAGAGGGATACGGACCCAGGAAGTGTAGAAGATTGTAGTTTAGTCGGGCAGCATGGTCGGCACGGGCTTGGAGGGTCGAAGGGCCTGTTCCTGTGCTGTATTGTTCTTTGTTCTTTGCTCCGGTTTCCTCCCACAAGTCCAAAGATGCGCAGGTTAGGTGGATTGGACATGATCAATTGCCCCTCCCTGTCCAGAGATGCACAGATTAGGTTACGGGGATCGGGCAGGGTGAAACCTGGGTCAAATGCTCTTTCGGAGGGTCGCTGCAGACTCGATGGGCCGAATGAACTCCTTCTGCACTGTGGGGATTCTATGATTCTATGCTGCAGGGTACTTTGCATGCAAATTTCAAAGCACTTTCGAAGTGCCGTGGCTGTTGTAATGTCGAAAACCAATGGGTGCACAGCAAGATCCCACAACAGCCCTGTGATAGGATTAATAATCTTCTGATGTTTGTTGAGGGATTGGAGTTGGTTCAGACTCCATCACGCCACTCCCTCCCCCCCTTCCCCTGCCCCATCCCCAGTTCTTCTTCGAAATAGTGCTGTGTTCACCCGGGAGGGCAGGCAGACAGGAGGATCTGTCTTCTCACTCGAAAGACAGCACCTCTGTTCAACACTCCCTCGGAGTGCATCAGCCTCCGGTTTGTGCTCACGTCCCAGAAAATGGGGTCGAAGCCACAACATTCTGACGAGAGACAAGACTGTTATCGACTGTGGCACAGCCGACGATGGTAGGACAGGCTACGTGGACTTGTTGTCAAAAATAAATGAGTGCGGGCAGCACGGTGGCGCAGTGGGTTAGCCCTGCTGCCTCACGGCGCTGAGGTCCCAGGTTCAATTCTGGGTCACTGTCCGTGTGGAGTTTGCACATTCTCCCCGTGTCTGCGTGGGTCTCACCCCCACAACCCCAAGATGTGCAGGGTAGGTGGATTGAACACGCTAAATTGCCCCTTAATTGGAAAAAAATGAATTGGGTACTCTAAATTTCTAAAAAAAAACTGAGTGCGTAAATTGGCAATGAGACAATTGATCATGGTCAATCCACCTAACCTGCACATCTTTGGACTGTGGGAGGAAACTGGAGCGCCCGGAGGAAACCCACGCAGACACGGGGAGAACGTGCAGACTCCGCACAGACAGTGACCCAGCGGGGAATCGAACCTGGGACCCTGGCACTGTGAGGCAGCATTGCTAAGCACCGTACCACCGCGCCGAGCCCTCTTAATTTCACTTGTTTGATCTCAGTGTCACCCCTCCATTGTTCCGCATCCTATGTTCCCCTCCCACGAGGCATTTTAGAGAGGGACGGTTCACACTTTTTAATACAGGGAATACAAACAAGAGCAGGGTTAGAAAATGTTGAGCCGTTGCACAAGAACGATCCAGCCTTCGCCTGTATGTTTTGCTGCTTCAATACAGCGAACACTGGGGGATTTTGCAGCGCAAGTAACATTCCAGCAGTCACACCATGCAATATAACCCTGACACCACTGCACTCTACTGATTTACAGCAACACATCGCTCAGGGGCACTTTCATTTCCTCCTTCCTGTTCGTAGGCCGTTTTGTTTTTCAAATGATAAATGCAACAGAGTCACTACATAGCAGACACAAAAGCCAATAAATAGCTTTGAATCCTACCCTCTGTCGTAAACCACTGTTGCACCTGTATTAGGTGATGTAAGGTAGGACCTGTACTACAGGTTCGCCTGTAGTCCCTGCCTGCTGGCTCCGCCCAGTAGGCGGAGTATAAATATGCGTGTCCTCCATTCAGCAGCCATTTCGCCAGCTGCTGTGGGAGGCCACACATCTTAGAGCAATAAAGCCTCAGTTGTATCCAACTCTAGTCTTTGTTCAATTGATCGTGCCGCACCCTCCAATGTGTCTTTTTAAGGGATTGGTTTTTAAAAACCCTTTTGCGTTTACCGTCTTTGCACTGCCTCAGGGTTTGCGACAGCACTTGTACTTCTGTTGTCCGAGTCAGCTCAATGCGATGCTTAAAGGAGCGGTCCAGGAATGCCAGGCTGGCAAACGTTTTGTTGTTCCTTACCCCGCTGCTGTTGTCTCTTGTCCTTGGGTGGTATTTCGCACCTGGGCAACCTCACAGTTCGCTTTACCCAGCCTGACCACAGAACCAAAGGTCTGTCCAAAAGTCACCCTTTGACCTTCAAGCGGCTTTTGCTCGTGTCAGAGGCCCCAGCAGTGGTGCTTTGATGTGGGATGAGGCAGAGGTAGGAATGTGCTGCCTCGGGGGCAAGGGGGGGGGGGGGGGGGGGATGGTGGCGATGGGTGCCAAGGGACCTCATAACACAGGATAGCAAACACCATCTTAGTGGTGTTATTTCCTTGCCATGTTCCATATCGTACAGCTCAATAAATTCCTCTGCGAGGGTTATTCAAAGTGATAGGAAGTTTTACATTGCATGGGTGAACCTCGAGTGCAATTTAAACTATATTTCATACATAAATCAAAGGTTTCTTTCCTAATTATGAGCATTGCTGAGTATTCTGAAGTCATATTTACCCTTGGTCAGCTTCGTATAAGACACTGGCCGACATTTTGCGGCTTTTCCCGCTGGTAAGATCCTCCAACCCCCTCTGGTGGCAGAGCGTGCGAACAACAGGAAAACCCGTTGACAGTGGCAGGACTGGAAAATCCCACCGGCGGGAACCGCCGCAAAACACGCCATAGTAGCAGGGTAGGAAACCCCACCCATTAACACAATTTGTGTCTGAAAGCTCCTTCGAGGAAAAAAAGAGCAGTTTTTTTAAAGCAGCTCATGTGTGCCCCGTAACGTTTTCAGGGCATGTGGCAAATAAACATACTGAGATGAAGTTGTTGATGCACAAAGGCCAGAATTGGAGTGGCAGGGGAGTGGGGGGAGCGGGAAAGAGATAGAATCCCTACAGTGCAAAAGCAGACCATTCGGCCCATCGAGTCTGCACTGAACCTCCGAAAGAGTACCTTACCCAGGTTCACGCTCTTGCCCTATCCCCACAACCCATTTAACCTTTTCAACACTAAGGGGCAATTTAGCATGACCAATCCACCTAACCTGCACATCTTTCGACACTAAGGGACAATTTAACATGACCAATCCACCTAACCTGCACATCTTTGGACACTAAGGGACAATTTAACATGGCCAATCCACCTAACCTGCACATCTTTGGACACTAAGGGGCAATTTAGCACAGCCAATCCAGCTAACCTGCACATCTTTGGACACTAAGGGACAATTTAACATGGCCTATCCACCTAACCTGCACATCTTTGGACACTAAGGGACAATTTAACATGGCCAATCCACCTAACCTGTACATCTTTGGACACTAAGGGGCAATTTAACATGGCCAATCCACCTAACCTGCACATCTTTGGACACTAAGGGGCAATTTAACATGGCCAATCAACCTAACCTGCACATCTTTGGACACTAAGGGGCAATTTAACACGGCCAATCCACCTAACCTGCACATCTTTGGACACTAAGGGGCAATTTAACATGGCCAATCAACCTAACCTGCACATCTTTGGACACTAAGGGGCAATTTAACATGGCCAATCAACCTAACCTGCACATCTTTGGACACTAAGGGACAATTTAACATGGCCAATCCATCGACCCTACACACCTTTGGACACTAAGGGCAATTTAGCATGGCCAATCCACCTAACCTGCACATCTTTGGACACTAAGGGACAATTTAACATGGCCTATCCACCTAACCCGCACATCTTTGGACACTAAGGGACAATTTAACATGGCCAATCCACCTAACCTGCACATCTTTGGACACTAAGGGCAATTTAGCATGGCCAATCCACCTAACCCGCACATCTTTGGACACTAAGGGACAATTTAGCATGGCCAATCCACCTAACCTGCACATCTTTGGACACTAAGGGACAATTTAGCATGGCCAATCCACCTAACCTGCGCATCTTTGGACACTAAGGGACAATTTAACATGGCCAATCCACCTAACCTGCACATCTTTGGACACTAAAGGACAATTTAGCATGGCCAATCCACCTAACCAGCACATCTTTGGACACTAAGGGACAATTTAACATGGCCAATCCACCTAACCTGCACACCTTTGGACAGTCAGGGACAATTTAACATGGCCAATCCACCTAACCTGCACATCTTTGGACACTAAGGGACAATTTAGCATGGCCAATCCACCTAACCTGCACATCTTTGGACACTAAGGGGCAATTTAACATGGCCAATCCACCTAACCTGCACATCTTTGGACACTAAGGGACAATTTAGCATGGCCAATCCACCTAACCTGCACATCTTTGGACACTAAGGGACAATTTATCATGACCAATCCACCTATCTGGCACAACTTTGGACACTAAGGGGCAATTTAGCACGGCCAATCCACCTAACCTGCACACCTTTGGACACTCAGGGACAATTTAACATGGCCAATCCACCTAACCTGCACATCTTTGGACACTAAGGGACAATTTAGCATGGCCAATCCACCTAACCTGCACATCTTTGGACACTAAGGGGCAATTGAACATGGCCAATCCACCTAACCTGCACATCTTTGGACACTAAGGGACAATTTAGCATGGCCAATCCACCTAACCTGCACATCTTTGGACACTAAGGGACAATTTATCATGACCAATCCACCTATCTGGCACACCTTTGGACACTAAGGGGCAATTTAGCACGGCCAATCCACCCAACCGGCACATCTTTGGACACTAAGGGACAATTTAGCATGGTCAATCCACCTAACCTGCACATCTTTGGATACTAAGGGACAATTTAGCATGGCCAATCCACCTAACCTGCACATCTTTGGACACTAAGGGACAATTTAACATGGCCAATCCACCTAACCTGCACATCTTTGGACACTAAGGGACAATTTAGCATGGCTAATCCACCTAACCTGCACATCTTTGGACACTAAGGGACAATTTATCATGGCCAATCCACCTAACCAGCACATCTATGGACTGTGGGAGGAAACCGGAGCACCCGGAGGAAACCCACGCAGACACGGGGAGAACGTGCAAACTCCACACACAATGCGGAGGTTTGTAAGGTTGGAGGAGATTATGGAGGGGCAAACGCCAGGGAGGGATTTGAACAGGGAGGATGAGGGATTTTAAAAAGGCATTGTGGGGCAGTGCTGGACCAGGAACCAATGTGGATCAGTGAGTGCAGGCGCGATGGGCGAAGAGGACTAGATGCAAGTTAAGCAATGGGCGGCAGAGTTTTGGTGGAGATCAAAGTTATGAAGGGTGGGAAGCCAGCCAGGGATGGTACAGGAATAGTCCAGTCTGCATACAACGGAAGCATAGAGCAGTGATGCAGCGGCAGAGGGACTGAGGTAGGGGAGGGGACAGGCGATTTCATGATGGAAGAGGGTGGTTTTCAGTTAGAGAGGATATATGGTTGGGAGTTCATTTCTGGCTTAAATAAGACGGTGATGGAAATTTTCCAACTAATCCTGTTGGTAGGATCTTCTGGTCCCGCTGTTGATGAACTCGCCCACCCTTACCATGGCATACTCCGCAGTGGTGGAGGGTGCAGGACACGCAAATCCCGTAGATGCCAACAGGACCAACGCGTGCTCTTTCGAAGGGCCGATGCAGACTCGATGAGTAGAATGGCATCCTTCAGCACCGTCGGGATTCTATGATTCGGTGTAAGCTTCCCAATCCCACAAGCCTCCAAGGTCTTGACGATCCGTTAATTCTGGCTTTTTGAGCGTCTCCCATTTCCACCATTGGTGGCCCCGGCTTCAAATGCCAAGGCTGTCGGCTTTCAAATTTCCTCCCTGACCCTCTCTACGTCTCCACTTTGCCTTTAAAACGCTATTAGAACCCACCACTTTAACCTCATGTGACCTCATGTCTCCTTATCTGACTTAGTATTGAATTTTGTCTGATATACACTCCTATGGAAGATTTATAATGTTACAGGTGCTCTATAAGTGCAAGCTTTTGTTGGAAGGCACCTTCCACACCAATGCTTCCCAAACTATTTTTCAATATGAATACTGTGGCTACCAGGATAGGTCAGAGGCTGGGAATGCTGCGGTGAGTAACTCACCTCCTGACTCCCCAAAGCCTGTCCACCATCTACAAGGCACAAGTCAGGAGTGTGATGGAATATTCTCCACTTGCCTGGATGGGTACAGCGCTAACAACAATCACGAGCTCAACACCATCCAGGACAAAGTAGCCCGTTTGATTGGCATCCCATCCACAAACAGTCTCTTCCTCCACCACCGACACACAGTGGCAGCCGTGTGTACCATCCACAAGATGCACTGCAGCAACTCACCAAGACTCCTTAGGCAGCACCTTCCAAACCCCTGACCACTACCATCTAGAAGGACAAGAGCAGCAGATATCTGGGAACCCCATCACCTGGAGGTTCCCCTCCGAGTCACTCACCATCCTGACTTGGAAATATATCGGCCGTTCCTTCACTGTCGCTGGGTCACAATCCTGGAACTCCCTCCCTAACAGCACAGTGGGTGTACCTACACCACAGGGATTGTAGCGGCTCAAGATGGCAGCTCACCACCACCTTCTCAAGGGGCAATTAGGAATGGGCAATAAATGCTGTTCCAGCCACATTTAGATTTAGATTTATTTAGATTTATTGTCACATGTACCGAGGTACAGTGAAATGTATAGTTCTGTGTATAGACCAGACAGATCGTACCATACATTAAAAACATAGGACATACAGTAGATACACAGTGTAAATACATAGACACAGACATCATGTTAAGCACACGGAGTGTAGTACTACTCAGTAGAGAAGATGTGTGGAGAGATCAGTTCAGTCCATAAGGGGGTCATTCAGGAATCTGGTAACAGCGGGGAAGAAGCTGTTTTTGAGTCTGTTCGTGCGTGTTCTCAGACTTCTGTATCTCCTGCCCGATGGAAGAAGTTGGAAGAGTGAGTAAGCCGGGTGGGAGGGGTCTTTGATTATGCTGCCCACTTTCCCCAGGCAGCGGGAGGTGTAGATGGAGTCAATGGATGGGAGGCAGGTTCGTGCGATGGACTGGGCGGTGTTCACGACTCTCTGAAGTTTCTTGCAGTCCAGGGCCGAGCAGTTGCCATACCAGGCTGTGATGCAGCCCGATAGGATGCTTTCTATGTTGCATCTGTAAAAATTGGTAAGAGTCAATGTGGACATGCCGAATTTCCTTAGTGTCCTGAGGAAGTATAGGTGCTGTTGTGCTTTCTTGGTCGTAGAGTCGATGTGGGTGGACCAGGACAGATTGTTGGTGATGTGCACACCTAGGAATTTGAAGCTGTCAACCATCTCCACCTCGGCCCCGTTGATGCTGACAGGGGTGTGTACGATACTTTGCTTCCTGAAGTCAATGACCAGCTCTTTAGTTTTGCTGACGTTGAGGGAGAGATTGTTGTCGTTACACCACTAGGTTCTCTATCTCCCTCCTGTACTCTGACTCATCGTTGTTTGAGATCTGACCCACTACGGACATGTCATCAGCAAATGTGCAGATGGCGTTGGTGCCGAATTTTGCCACGCAGTCGTGTGTGTACAGGGAGTAGAGTAGGAGGCTAAGTACGCAGCCTTGCAGGGCCCCGGTATTGAGAACTATCGTGGAGGAGGTGTTGTTGTTTATTCTTACTGATTGTGGTCTATGGGTCAGGAAGTCGAGGATTCAGTTGCAGAGGGAGGAGCCAAGTCCTAGGTTTTGGATCCCATGAACATATTTTTCTTTTATATTCATTCATGGGATGTGGGCATTGCCGGCTGGCACAACATTCATTCCCCATTGCCCCTTGAACTGAGCAAAGCCATTTCAGAGGGCATTTAATAATAATCACTTACTGTCACAAGTAGGCTTCAATGAAGTTACTGTGAAAAGCCCCTAGTCGCCACATTCCGACGCCTGTTCGGGGAGGCCGGTACGGGAATTGAACCCGCGCTGCTGCCTTGTTCTGCATTACAAGCCAGCTGTTTAGCCCAGTGTGCTAAACCAGCCCCTAAAGCATTTTAAGCATTAACTCCGTTAAAAAAAAACTTTTAACACTTGAAAATTAATGTGATCCCAGATGCCTGCAAAAAGAGCAATAAAACAGCACCGTATCATTCAGTAAAGTTCATATATGATAGATTGATATACATGTGAAAATCTGTGTATTTAAAATACTTTGTAAAAATGAGGTCTTGTGGTGCAGTGTCCCTGCCTCTGGGCCAGAAGGTCTGGGTCTAAATCCACCTCCTGGCCATTGAAGTTGTGCTCATAACATGACCAAACACATTGATTATCAACCTGTAAATCCTTCCAATATGTCTGACGACAGACAGTAAGAACAGGAGAGTTGCCTAGTCAGCTGTACTGCAGAAGGCAATGACAGTACTTTATCGCGTACAATGATGAACCAATGTAATGGAAGTCCATGGTTGCCAATGACCTCATAGGGCCCACTGCTCTCTCCCTCAAACTGAATTTAAATTCAGTCATGTCATGGTCGCTGCAAATATGAACATTAATTACTCCCATCTCATTGCACAATACGAAGTCGAGTATAGCTCTCTGGTTGGCTCTCAAACATGCTGTTCTGAGAAACTATCCCTGAAACATTCTATGAATTCCTCAACGCGGCTACATTTGCCAATCTGACTTTTCCAGTCGATATGTAGATTGAAATCTTACACGATTATGCCTTTCTGACAAGCTCCAATTATTCCTTCCTTTGCGCTCCATTCTACCATCTGGATGTTATTAGGGGGTCTGTACATGACTCCCAAGTGCCTTTGCTATTTTTCATCTCCACCCAAACTGTTTCCCCATCCTGGTTTTCTGAATTTAGGGCATCCTTCCCTATTGCGCTAATACCATCGTTAACCAACAAAGCTCCCCCTCCACCATTCCCTAACTTCCTGTCCTTCTTAAATATCCTGTACCCTTCAAAATCCAGGTCCCAAACCATGTCCTCCTGCAGCTATGTCTCTGGAATAGCTATTAAATCATATTTCCTTATTTCTAAGTGTACTCTCAGCTCATGCCTTTTGTTTTGAATGCTATGTGCATTCAAAACCTCTAGTTTCACCAGTTGATTTCACTGATACTCTCCATCTCTTCCTGTTTTTAATTTTTTTAAAAATTTAGAGCACCCAATCATTGTTTCCAATTAAGGGGCAATTTAGCATGGCCAATCTTGCACATCTTTGGGTTGTGGGGGCGAAACCCACGCAGACACGGGGAGAATGTGCAAACTCCACACGGACAGTGACCCAGAGCCGGGATGGAACCTGGGACCTCGGCGCCGTGAGGCAGCAGTGCTAACCCACTGCGCCACCGTGCTACCCTTCAGTCTGTTTTTAATTTCCCACATTGGTACCTTTCTCTTTTGCTTTGCCTCTACTCATTGATGTTCCACACCTTCCCAAATTTGATCCCTTGCCCCCACTATTTCTTTAAAACCCTCGCTACTTCCCTCATTATGGGGCACACAGAAACACCGGTCCCAGCAGGATTCAGGTGTGGACCGCCCCCCAATGCTTCAGATCCCATTTCCCCCAGTGCTGATTCCAGTGCCCCACAAACCGGGACCCACGTCTCCCTCACCTGTTTATGGGCCACGCATTCATCTCTCTACTCTGATTTGCCCGATGCCAATTTGCACATGGCTCAGGTAATAATTCAGAGATTCTGACTGTTATAACCCGCACGTGACCTCCGGCGATGGTCCAATTAGCCTCCCTATGAGACTTGTAGAACATGAGCTTCCCCCTCAGAGGCAGGGACCCAACAGCAGGATAATGGAGTCAACCATTAAAATTGGCCCAGATGGCAGCCGGGTATGAGTAAGCCCAGAAAACCTGGAGTGTATTGGGTAAATAGTTTACTTTGTAAAAACCAGTTTTCGTTTCGACTCCTCTGTGGCCATTAAAATTACCTTTGAGGTTTTGCTTCTTAACGTGGTGCCTTGCTCGTCATACTGAACCTCCTTCTTTGGCCTGTACATGCCTGTGATGAATGTAGGAATGTTTAATATGGATGGTATTATATATATCTGTTGCCCTAATGTTTTGCAAGCCTGGGTTAAGGTATATATAACTGTTGCAGGAATATTTTTATAAATCCTGGCTTAACATACAGACAGACTCTGGCCGCGATTCTGCGGATTTCAAACTAAGTCCGCTGTCGGGCCAGTTTAGTGGGGTGTTTTCGGGCGCCTCATTGCCGAAAAACACCCCGTTATTCAACGGCACTTGGCCATTTCTGTTGGCCGCGGGGAGTTTCTCTGCATGGAGGTCGCACTCACGCTAATTTTCTGCTGGCAGAACGGGCGCCATTTTGATCAGCAGTCTCGATCTGCCCCCTACTTCAGGCCTCCCCCTGCTTTATTGAAACCCTCTCAACCACCCACCCCCAACCTTCTCCAGGCACCTGAAACCCCCTTCACCCCTATCCAAGTGACAAGCCCCACCCCCTCCGGGTCTGACCCCTGGCAATGCCAACCTGGCATCTTGGCATGGCCAGCCTGGCACTCTGGCAGTTCCCCTGGCACTGCCAGGGTGCCAGGGGGAATGCCAGGGTACTGCCCTGCCCTATCCCTGACCACCCTGGGGTTGTCAATAGCCTAAGAGTCCCCAACCCCCAGTGCCATTATGCCTGATCCACGTTTTTGTGAACCAGTACTGGCGAGGTCTCACAGGCTGCTGAGTCGTGGGCGCTGGGTGAATCCGGCATCCAGATATTTAAATGAACCAAATGGCAAATTTTAATATGTAGATCTGGATCTTGCCTAGCGAGGGCGAGATACAGATCGCGCTGGGTTGAGCAAGTTGATGGCTTGTGATTGGCCCTGCACCCAGTGCAGAGACCGATTCGGGGCTCTTGCGCATTCACCCGCTGCGCCCGGATCCGTGCCTGGTGCAATGTGGTCGCTGAATCACTCTCTCTGTGTCGTCAAAAGGATCGATTAAGATGTCGTAACAGTGAGATCATCACTCATTCCAATTATATAGGTGTTTACCTACAGAAGACCCAATGGAAGTTTGTGATGATTGCTGGAGATTCCCTGGAGAGTAGATAATTTGAGAAATTGTGTTTTGACTAACGTAAGCAGGTCAGGGGACCTGAGTGGGATAAAGATGATGCAATTATTAGGGCAGCATGGTAGCATAGTGGTTAGCACAATTGCTTCACAGCTCCAGGGTCCCAGGTTCGATTCCCGGCTTGGGTCACTGTCTGTGCGGAGTCGGCACATCCTCCCCGTGTGTGCGTGGGTTTCCTCCGGGTGCTCCGGTTTCCTCCCACAATCCAAAGATGTGCAGGTTAGGTGGATTGGCCATGCTAAATTGCCCTTAGTGTCCAAAATTGCCCTCAGTGTTGGGTGGGGTTACTGGGTTATGGGGATAGGGTGGAGGTGTGGGCTTGGGTAGGGTGCTCTTTCCAAGAGCCTGTGCAGACTTGATGGGCCGAATGGCCTCCTTCTGCACTGTAAATTCTATGAAATTATTTGGAGGAGCTTGATCTTTAGCAGGAAGTTTAAGTTTAATCTCCAAAAGGACTTGCAGCTGGTGTCTCTCTCCAAGCAGTCTTTCCAAGAAACCTCGATCCAGAGGACAGCAAGCACCCATGTGTTTGCTAACTTTATTTACAAGTGGTTTTTGACCTGCGATGGGCTTTGCTTAATTGGAGATAGAGAAGGTATAAGTTAGAAGTTCAAGGGTTTCCTTCTTTTGTTAATAACTGTTTCACTGTTAATTGACAAATATATGAATAGGATGGGAATAGAAGGATACGGACCCAGGAAGTGTAGAAGATTGTAGTTTAGTCGGGCAGTATGGTCGGCGCGGGCTTGGAGGGCCGAAGGGCCTGTTCCTGTGCTGTACATTTCTTTGTTCTTTGTTCTTTGTTTGTTTGAAAAGCTATTTTCTGTGATGTTAATGTGTTTAATCCTGTGTTAATGATAAAGTTTGTGTTAATATAAAAGATACCTACTGGTCAGTTCTTGTCCGGTATGCTAACAAACAACAAGGTCTGGTCTGGGACATTAACATGTCGTTGGTACCTACGTGGACCGTGACGATTGAGTCTTCCCCTCTAGTTGCAAGATCCTCTCCAGCCCTGAGCAGATATCCCGAACCCTGGCACCAGACAGGCACACAGCCATCTGGATCACGCACTTTTCTCTACTTCATATAGAACATAGAACGATACAGCGCAGTACAGGCCCTTCGGCCCACGATGTTGCACCGAAACAAAAGCCGTCTAACCTACACTATGCCATTATCATCCATATGCTTATCCAATAAACTTTTAAATGCCCTCAATGTTGGCGAGTTCACTACTGTTGCAGGTAGGGCATTCCACGGCCTCACCACTCTTTGCGTAAAGAACCTACCTCTGACCTCTGTCCTATATCTATTACCCCCTCAGTTTAAAGTTATGTCCCCTCGTGCCAGCCATTTCCATCCGCGGGAGAAGGCTCTCACTGTCCACCCTATCCAACCCCCTGATCATTTTGTAAGCCTCTATTAAGTCTCCTCTTAACCTTCTTCTCTCCAACGAAAACAACCTCAAGTCCATCAGCCTTTCCTCATAAGATTTTCCCTCCATACCAGGCAACATCCTGGTAAATCTCCTCTGCACCCTCTCCAAAGCCTCCACGTCCTTCCGATAATGCGGTGACCAGAACTGTACGCAATACTCCAAATGCGGCCGTACCAGAGTTTTGTACAGCTGCAACATGACCTCATGACTCCGGAACTCAATCCCTCTACCAATAAAGGCCAACACTCCATACGCCTTCTTCACAACCCTATCAACCTGGGTGGCAACTTTCAGGGATCTATGTACATGGACACCTAGATCCCTCTGCTCATCCACACTTCCAAGAACTTTACCATTAGCCAAATATCCCGCATTCCTGTTATTCCTTCCAAAGTGAATCACCTCACACTTCTCTACATTAAACTCCATTTGCCACCTCTAAGCCCAGCTCTGCAGCTTATCTATGTCCCTCTGTAACCTGTTACTTCCTTCCACACTGTTGACAACACCACCGACTTTAGTGTCGTCTGCAAATTTACTCACCCACCCTTCTGCGCCCTCCTCTAGGTCATTGATAAAAATGACAAACAGCAACGGCCCCAGAACAGATCCTTGTGGTACGCCACTTGTAACTGAACTCCATTCTGAACATTTCCCATCAACCACCACCCTCTGTCTTCTTTCAGCTAGCCAATTTCTGATCCACATCTCTAAATCACCCTCAATCCCCAGCCTCTGTATTTTCTGCAATAGCCTACCGTGGGGAACCTTATCGAACGCTTTACTGAAATCCATATACACCACATCAACTGCTCTACCCTCGTCTACCTGTTCAGTCACCTTCTCAAAGAACTCGATAAGGTTTGTGAGGCATGACCTACCCTTCACAAAGCCATGCTGACTATCCCTGATCATATTATTTCTATCTAGATGATTATAAATCTTGTCTCTTATAATCCCCTCCAAGACTTTACCCACTACAGACGTGAGGCTCACCGGTCCATAGTTGCCGGGGTTGTCTCTACTCCCCTTTTTGAACAAAGGGACCACATTTGCTATCCTCCAGTCCTCTGGCACTAATCCTGTAGCCAATGATGACATAAAAATCAAAGCCAAAGGCCCAGCAATCTCTTCCCTGGCCTCCCAGAGAATCCTAGGATAAATCCCATCAGGCCCCGGGGACTTATCTATTTTCAGCCTGTCCAGAATTGCCAACACCTCTTCCCTACGTACCTCAATGCCATCTATTCTAATAGCCTGGGTCTCAGCATTCTCCTCTGCAACATTATCTTTTTCCTGAGTGAATACTGACGAAAAATATTCATTTAGTATCTCGCCTATCTCTTCAGACTCCACACACAACTTCCCATCCCTGTCCTTGACTGGCCCTACTCTTACCCTAGTCATTCGCTTATTCCTGACATACCTATAGAAAGCTTTTGGGTTTTCCTTGATCCTACCTGCCAAATACTTCTCATGTCCCCTCCTTGCTCGTCTTAGCTCTCTCTTTAGATCCTTCCTCGCTACCTTGTAACTATCCATCGCCCCAACTGAAACTTCACACCTCATCTTCACATAGGCCTCCTTCTTCCTCTTAACAAGAGATTCCACTTCTTTGGTAAACCACGGTTCCCTCGCTCTACGCCTTCCTCCCTGCCTGACCGGTACGTACTTATCAAGAACACGCAGTAGCTGTTCCTTGAACAAGCTCCACTTATCCAGTGTGCCCAACACTTGCAGCCTACTTCTCCAACCTATCCCCCCCAAGTCACATCTAATGGCATCATAATTGCCCTTCCCCCAGCTATAACTCTTGCCCTGCGGTGTATACTTATCCCTTTCCATCACTAACGTAAACGTCACCGAATTGTGGTCACTGTCCCCAAAGTGCTCTCCTCCCTCCAAATCTAACACCTGGCCTGGTTCATTACCCAAAACGAAATCCAACGTGGCCTCGCCTCTTGTTGGCCTGTCAACATATTGTGTCAGGAAACCCTCCTGCACACATTGTACAAAAAACGACCCATCTAATGTACTCGAACTATATCTTTTCCAGTCAATATTTGGAAAGTTAAAGTCTCCCATAATAACTACCCTGTTACTTTCGCTCTTATCCAGGATCATCCTCGCCATCCTTTCCTCTACATCCCTCGAACTATTTGGAGGCCTATAGAAAACTCCCAACAGGGTGACCTCTCCTTTCCTGTTTCTAACCTCAGCCCATACTACCTCGGAAGATGAGTCCCCATCTAGCATCCTCTCCGCCACCGTAATACTGCTCTTGACTAGCAGCGCCACACCTCCCCCTCTTTTGCCTCCTTCTCTGAGCTTACTAAAACACCTAAACCCCGGAACCTGCAACATCCATTCCTGTCCCTGCTCTGTCCATGTCTCCGAAATGGCCACAACATCGAAGTCCCAGGTACCAACCCATGCTGCCAGTTCCCCTACCTTATTTCGTATACTCCTGGCATTGAAGTAGACACACTTCAAACCACCTACCTGAACACTGGCCCCCTCCTGCGACGTCAAATCTGTGCTCCTGACCTCTATACTCTCTTTCTCCCTTACCCTAAAACTACAATCCAGGTTCCCATGCCCCTGCTGCATTAGTTTAAACCCCCCCAAAGAGCACTAAAAAATCTCCCCTCCAGGATATTTGTGCCCCTCAGGTTCAGCTGCAGACCATCCTGTCTGTAGAGGTCCCACCTTCCCCAGAAAGAGCCCCAGTTATCCAGAAATCTGAATCCCTCCCGCCTGCACCATCCCTGTAGCCACGTGTTTAATTGCTCTCTCTCCCTATTCCTCATCTTATTATCGCGTGGCACGGGCAACAACCCAGAGATAACAACTCTGTTTGTTCTAGTTCTGAGATTCCATCCTAGCTCCCTGAAAGCCTGCCTGACATCCTTGTCCCCTTTCCTACCTAGGTCGTTAGTGCCAATGTGGACCACGACTTGGGGCTGCTCCCCCTCCCCCTTAAGGACCCGGAAAACACGATCCGAGACATCACGTACCCTTGCACCTGGGAGGCAACATACCAAACGTGAGTCTCTCTCGCTCCCACAAAATCTCCTATCTGTGCCCCTGACTATCGAGTCCCCAATTACTAATGCTCTGCTCCTCTCCCCCCTTCCCTTCTGAGCAACAGGGACAGACTCTGTGCCAGAGGCCCGTACCCCATGGCTTACCCCTGGTAAGTCCCCCCCCCCCACAAGTATCCAAAGCGGTATACTTGTTTCTCAGGGGAACGACCACAGGGGATCCCTGCACTGACTGCTTATTCCCAGTCCCTCTTACAGTTACCCATCTATCTCCAATCTTTGGTGTAACTAATTCCCTGAAGCTGCCATCTGCCTCCCGAATGATCCGAAGTTCTTCCAACTCCAGCTCCAGTTCCCTAACTCGGTCTTGGAGGAACAGAATAAACCTCAGATAAACTTACCAGATACTCACCAAATAACTAGCTTCTTCTCCTGTCGCAGAGTAAGATCACTTCCTGAAAGCTGACAAAGTTAGAAAGCAAAAGAGCACCTATTTCCCCCAAACACCGAATCCCCACTCACTCGGTCTCTGTATCACTCAGGCCTGAAGTCTCCCCTCACTGGCTATGCGCCTCTTACTAATCAATTTAAAAAACAAAATATATTGTTGCTCATTTTAATACATATCCAAGTTCAATTTTTAAAAATTAGTAATGTTGTTGCATTTTGGATCAGCGACCCCAATATCCTCTTGGAATAAAAGAGTTCCCACACGTGCTAATTAAACACCTTGGCATTTAATCAGCCTGCAAGGGCTATTAATTGCCTCCAACTCTTGGTTTGACAAATATTGCTGCATTAAACTCAAAATAAAGTTTGCTGTTGCTTTGTAAGTTCCTGGGCGGGAATCTCTGATCCTGAGACTATGTGTTGACACTGGGGTAGGATTTGTGGACTTCCACGACAACAAAATTGGACCGGTTCAGCGACTGTTAAGGGGCTAGCACTGGCGCCACGTGGAGCACAATCGATTCCGATGGGAAACAGTGCCGGATTCGCCGGGTCCATGATTGACACTCAGGAGGCTGACAACCTGCTTGGAGGGCAAAAGGGCCTATTCCTGTGCTGTATTGTTCTTTGTTCTTTGTTCATGTCTTGTATATGTTCCTCGTTCTTGTACTCTAAGCCCCTATTAATAAAGTCCACAGGACTATATGCTTTATAAACTGCTCTCTCCACCTGTCCTGCCAACCTCAATGATCTACGTACATATACACCCAGGTCCCTTTGCTCTGCATTGAACTTCATCTGCCACCTGTCTGCCCATTCCATAAACTTGTCTATGTCCTTTTGAAGTTCCAATATATCCACTTCACAGTTCACAATACTTTCAAGTTTTGTGTCATGCACAAACTTTAAAATTATGTCCCGCAGACCAACGTTTCGGTCATTCATGTACATCAGGAAAAGCAAGAGTCGTAACACTGACCCCTGGAAACTCCACTACAAAACTTCCTCCAGCACAGAAAATGTCCTTTAGCCATTACTCGCTGTTTCCTGTCACTCAGACAATTCTGTATCCGTGTTGTTATTGGTCTTTTCATTCCTTGAACTATAAGTTTGTTGACATGTCTCCTGTGCGGCACTCTATCAAACATTTGTTGGAAGTCCATGTGCATCACATCAACACCATTACCCTCATCGACCCTCTCAGTTACCTCATCAAAAACCTCCAGCAAGTGAGTCCAACACAATTTTCCTTCAAGGAATCCATGCTGACCTTCCTTAATTAACCTGTATTTGTCCAAGTGACTGTTAATTTGTCCCAAATTATCGTTTCTAGAAGTTTCTATACCACTGAAGTTAAACAGATGGGCCTGTAGTTGCTGGGCTTATCTTTGCACCCTTTATTGAACGAGGGTATAACATTTGCAATTCTCAAGTCATCTGGCACCACCCCTGAGTTGAAGGAAGATTGGAAAATTGTGACCAGTGCCTCTGCAATTTCCACTCTCACTTCCTTCAGTATCCTTTGCTGCATCTCATTCGGTCCTGGTGCCTTGTCAACTTTCAGCACTGACACTTTATCAAATACCTTTCTTATCAATTTTAAGTCCTTATAGTAGCTGAATTGCCTCCTCTGTCACCATGGACGGTGTGACAGAGGAGGGAATTGGTAAAGACAGATGCAAAAATATTCATTCAATACCTCAGCCATTCCCTTTACCTCCATATGTATCACTCTTTTGCTCGACATATGCCGATTGAAGAGTTTAGGATTTCCTTTTATACTGGCTCCAGTCTCTTTTTATACTCCCTCTTTGCTTCTCATATTTGCTTGTTCACCTTTGCTCTGAACCTTCTGTATTTAGCCTGGTTTCCAATTTCCACCTGCCTTAAGCACACTTTCAAAAAAATTATCTTAATTTCAATCCCTTTTGTCATCCAGGGAGCTCTGGCTGTGTTTGCTTTACCCTTCCCTTTTGCGGGAATTAGAACTTGACTATGCCCAAAATACCTCTTAGAGGGTAGCCCATTGTTCAGCTACCCTTTTTCCTGCCAACATTCGACTGAAATTTATGTCAAGGCCCAAATCAGTTTTTACCCCATTACCCCATGGCCCATGGGTGGGTCACGGGCAAGTGGCGGGCGTGTTGCAGAGCGATCGGTCGCAGCATTCCCGCGGTGGTCCCGATTACGGGAAAAGCACCCAATGGCTGCTACCGGCATTTGTATTGAGAACGGCAGCCGCTGTTGCCTTTTAAATGAGCAGGGAATGAGACTGTGCAGTCTTCCGGCCAGAAGCAGCAGCAGTGAGCAGGTCACACGCCATGATGTCAAGCTCCCTTCATGTACATGTCAAATCACAAAGGAGAGCTTTTTCCATTTTCTAGTTGCTGGCAAGCAAGGCAAGTAAGTGGACTGTGAAGGTGAATCATTTTCTTACAAGGAAGAAGCGACCAGAGACATAAATAGGCATTGCACCTACTGTATAAGATTTCACATCTGAATCTACTGGAGAGAGCTGCCAGGAGAGTCTAGGGCAGGACAGATTAGTGCTCGTGTTAGCTTTGTACAGAGCTCTAGGGTCTTAAGAAGAAACTTAACTCAGGAACAAAAGCAGTATAACGATGATTTCTTGAAGTATGGTTTTGACAATTGTGCCAATGCGAATAAGGATGCAAAGCCCATGTGTGTCATATGCAGGGAAGTACTGGCAAATGAGAGGAGAAGTTTCAGATTTTGAAAGAGAAGCGATGGGTGAAAAATTCCTTTTCAGGTTGAGACCCCAGAGTCCGTTATTAACTTACAGCTGACTCCAAATGAAAAAACTAAGCTGCTGTACCTGACCTGTGATACCACATTAAAAACACACCAAAGGCCCATGAGGCTGTCAGAATTCTGGAGCAACATCTTGCAGGATATCCAGTGCTGAGTAAAACAAACATTTTGTTGCTATTGGCCTTCATGACGCCCTTCATGGATTTTCCGTTTTCTCAAAGATGAAGATAGAACAACGTAACTGGCTGAAGTCTGCACCTGATATCCGCATTGCCCCTTCCTCCTGTGAACCTGATTGGAGTGAGATCATGTGGAACAAGCGGGCTCCCCTTTCGCATTAAAGGTAAGTGAACATGGCGTGTGTCGCAAAGGTCGGCCAGCGTGGGTCAGGAAGGTCGGCCGGTTGGCAACAGTGGGTCCCGGGAAAAAAAGTTTGATAAAACACTGCATTAGACCATAAGACGTAGGAGCAGAAGTAGACCATTCGGCCCATCAAATCAGCTCTATAATTCAATGAGATCATGACTGATCAGATATAATCTTCAACTCCACTTTCCTGCCTTATCCCCAGAAACCTTGATTCCCTGACTGATTAAAAATCTGTTGAAGTTGGCTATCCCCCATTTAATTATTCTTGCTCTGGGTTGTTCTTTGTCCTTTTAGTCATCCTAAACCTTATGAGACGATGATCACTGTAAATGGGCGAAGCTGGACTCCAACTTGCAATCCTCTGACAGTATCATGAGTCACACCTTTTTCATGAGGACATGCGGCCACCATTAAGACTGTTGACTAAACACCACAGCTTTTGAACAAAAACAGGCACCATGGTCTGAATGGCCTCAATCTGTGCTGGAAAATTCTATCATCCACCTATAAAGCATCTTAGAATCTGAAAATTGAGATGTCCACTGTCTGTGTTCGCTAAATAATCCACCGCCTGCTTGTTAATGCCAATTGTAAATGCCTCGGGCATACTCTTCGAGTACACTTAAGTTGAATAAATTGTTTGCTCTCCCCATTGACCAGGGAGGCTTGCTGTTTCAAAGACAGCACTTAAGGACCGGGAATGCTTTTGTTAAGCCTCCCAGTGTATTGTATTCCTAAAGCTGGTCAATGCCTGTCTTGCATCTCAGCTCTCGTCCCCATGATTCATGGCCTGGCTATCGCAGTGGCTTTGTGATCATTGGAATCGTATAAATGGGCAATGCCCCAGGTTCGATCTTTCGGACTGAGACAGAGGGGTGGGGATTAACAGGCTGTAGGGATTAACCGCAACGTTTATCTCCTCTCCCATTAACATTATAGTTAAGTGAACTGCAAAAGGCTGGAAGTTTGCAATCGTTCTACAATTAACTGAAAGGCATATTCCTCTCAAGCGCACTTCATCTTGGATCAGTTAACAAGGCGGGCTATTGAAATGATTTAGTCAGTGCATGTCAGATAGTTGGGAAT
The DNA here is from genome assembly GCF_047496885.1 of Scyliorhinus torazame. Taxonomy (NCBI): domain Eukaryota; kingdom Metazoa; phylum Chordata; class Chondrichthyes; order Carcharhiniformes; family Scyliorhinidae; genus Scyliorhinus; species Scyliorhinus torazame. Next base: position 17,640,755 of record NC_092738.1, on the reverse strand, counting down.
GATCACAAGGCAATAATCTGATCAAAGAATTTAGCGACATTGTAAACCGCGTTAATGAGGCTTCAGCTTTGAAGAGGGATGATGAGTTTAAAACTATTCCCTCCCATTTTTTTAAATCAGCAGTTCAATTATATGTGCTGGCTTCATTCAGTCAGCAGCAGGGGTTAATGCACAGCTACCATGGAGGCACAACCATGTTGGCATAACACTGCAAGTTTTTTGAGAAATAATTTGAAGACTATTTTCAGGAAATGCAATGTTCAGTGTAAGACATTCTCAGGGAAGTGTGGAGAGACAGACGTTTCCTACCATTCAGAGACCCACCGAAACTCATCGCCGCCTAAGGAAGAGACATTAAAATGCAAACTGCTGGATCTTGAAACAATGGCTGTCACAGACGCTTCCATCCCAACTGCTTGGAAATACACAATGGGTGAAGTATTTCAAGACCAGGCTATGGCCACTGCGGAGAGATTGCAAGAAAGCTTTCAGCAGAAGAGGCGGGCTATAAGCTGGGCCTGCTCTCCCCCTTTTGCAACAAGTGTATTGCCCGGGGCGGAAGCCAAAACTACTAGAAATCGACCAGCAAGCCAAAATATCGTAATAATTGCAACGTCGTCTACATCTGACCACACTAAAGAGACCAGTGAATCAAAATCGGCCACGACATAAAAAAAATATATGCCTCAAAACAATCAAAGGATATTTAACCGTATATGTTTATATATTTTTTATTGTACGCTAACTTTCCTTATTTCTGATACATGTGTATGCACGTGCGGGGGTGTGTACATATCCGAATGTCTGCATGATGGCCGATTTCTTGACATAACAATTTTATTACTATTCTCGGGTTCAGTGGTTAATAACTTTGCTCTTTCTTTGACTAAATTAAACCTGGTTCGATTGGCCTCTTATTGCTCACAGCTTAAATAGTTATATCCATTTGGACGCAGAAAAGGAATATCCTCATGAAAAATAAACTTAAACCTTTGTTGTGGATAACTGAGGAGGCTGAATAGATGGGAGCCAGTGCGTCCCTTCTAAACTGGCCATACCAGCGAATCATAGGAAAGACTGAGAATTGGGAGTGTTTTAAAAACCAGTAACCAAAAAGGGAAAAAAGTAGAATGAGAGTAAACTAGCCAGGATTGTAAAAACATATTGTGAGAGCTTTACCAAGTATATAAAAAGGATGAGAATAGCTGAAGTAAATTCTGGACATGAGGAACTGGCAAAGACATTGAAGAAACACTTTGTGGCTGTCGTGACAGTTGAAAACACAAGTTACACATCAAAAGTAAAGTGCAACCCAGGGGCTACTAAGAATGAGGATATTAAGGGGCTGGATTATGCTATTCTCCACCCCCCGAAAAGTGGCGTACTCAGGGAGTACGCCGCGCCGAGTATCCACCGCCTCAGGCCATTGCCTGAGGCCCGCCCCGCTATTCTCCGTCCCCGAGCGGCCGAATTCCCAACGGAGTGGGTCACTCATGGTCCCAATATCCCTGATACTCGCTTGGCTGCTGCGGACTCAGTCCGGGGCCACCACAGTCAGGGGAGGGCCGATCGGCGGGCAGAGGGGGCTTCATTCGGGACTGGGGGCTATGTGTGCGGGCGGTCCGGGTCGGGTGAGCAGCCGATGCGGGGCACTATTTCCGCGGTTCAGGTCAGCGGGCTGAGTCCGCCATGGAGCACGACGCGGCTGCTGGAGGCCACCGCTGTGCGCATGCACGGCCTCTGATCCGGAAGTGCAGGAGGCCGTATCGGCAGCTAGAGCTCTATGATAGCTGCCTGCTAGCCCCCAGCAAGACGGTGAATCTGTGGCATTTTGACACCAGTTTTCCTGGCGAAAAAGACCACAGTCTTCACGACAGCGTGGGGACATAGTCCCAGAAACAGAGAATCCTGCCCAAGGTATTTCATATCAGCATAGATAAAGTACTGGAGAAACTCAATGGGCTAAGATCTGACAAATCCCAGGACCTGTTAGCTTCTATCCTTGGGCTCGAAAGGAGATAGCTGCTGAGATAGTAAATGTGATGGCTGTGATTTTACAAAATTCCTTAGATTCTGGGTCAGGCATGATATCAGTCACTGGGAAACTGCTGAAATCTATTATTAAAGAGGTCTTAGCAATGCATTTAGAAAAGCAAAGTATAATTAGAAGTAGTCAATGTGGTTTGCAGAAGGGAAATCCTGTTTGATAAATTTTTTGAGGTTGAAACCAGTAGGGTTGATAAAGGGGGACCAGTAGATATAGTTTACTTGGATTTCCAAATGACATTTGATAAGGTGCCACATCAAAGGTTAAGACATAAAATAAGAGGTCATAATATTGGGGGTGATAGGTTAGCATGGATAGGGGATTGGCTAATGGAAAGGAAGAAAAGAGTAGGGACAAATGGGCCATTTTTAAGTTGGCAGGCAGTGACCAATGGAATGTCAGAAAGATCAGTGCTGGTGTCTGTTATCTACAATCGATATTAATGATTTGGACAAAGAGACAGAGAGCACGATCCAACGGCCACGCGGCAGCAGAAAAGCAGCTCACGTCGAAAGCCAGGAGAACCCGCTCTTGGGCACTACCTGGCTCGCCACACCTCGTGAGATCCAACACAATCTCGCGAGACTTTGCAATGTAAATCCCGCCCATTGTGAGCGGGATCACATTTTGGGAAATCTGCATATTAGAGCGAGGCTGTAAGTCTGGCTCTAATGTGTAGATTCCCGAGGTGCCTGAGGCTTTGGCACCCAGCCCCTTTGCCTTGGAGACCTCGGGTGAGTGACGTTCAGCACTGTCCCCACAAACGGGGATCAGACGGAATGGCACTCGTGGGGGTCTCCCAGGGCATTGGAGGTCTCCAGCTGCATGCCCTTTGGTGTCCTGGCATTTCTGGTGGCAGCTTGGCACCCTGGAAGTGCCAGCCTGGCACCTTGGCAGTGCCAGCTTGGCACTGCCAAGGTGCCCATGTGGCATTACCAGCTGGCAGGGGCAGTGACAGGTTGACACTGTCAATGTGCCAATCTGGAATTTTAAACACGTATGCGATCGGGCTGGGGATGCCCGCTGTGGGTGTTGGTGAGGAGTTTGCTCGGGGTGGGGGTGGGGGGGGGGTGCTGGCAACACTCCCATGGTGCGTTCGGGCTGGGGGCGGGGGGAGAGGTCAAGGATCGGTTTGGAGATTGGGACGCCATTATCTCTCGTTACTGGGGAATTCCGGGGAGCAGAGCTCTCCACTGTACAAAACGGGGCTATGTGCGGCCTCGGCCGCGTGTTCCCCATTCAGGAGCCTTATTCAAAGCGAGTCGCGTTGAATAGCTACGTGTTTCTCAGCACTGCGAGCACCGGGAGACACGCGGCTAAACGCGCTCGCTATGGGACTTTGTTCCCTTTTGGGAAGATCGCGCCCAGAAAGAAATGTATCTAAGTTAGCTGACGATACAAACCAGCTGTGGGGGGGGGGGGGGGGGGGGGGGGCCAGAAAGAGGATGCAATGAGATATAGAGAGGGTAAGTGAGCGAGTAACAAGGTGACAGATGGAGTATAGTGTGGACAATATACTCACTTCGGTCAAAAAATAGCAATGCAGAATATTGTTAAAAAGGTGCAGAACCTGTAAATGTTGACGTTGAAAGAGACTTGGGTGTACTTGTAAAAGGAACATGAAAAATGAGCATGGAGGTACAGCAAGCAACGAGGAAAGAAGGTGACACGTTGGCCTTTATTGCAAACGTATGGGAGTACAAGAATAAAAAGGTCTTGCTGCAATTGGAAAGGGCTTTGATGAGACCACATCTGGAATCCTATCACCCCCAAATTCCTAGGGGTGCACATCTCCAAAAATCTGTCCTGGTCCACCCACGTCGACGCTACCACCAAGAAAGCACAACAGCGCCTATACTTCCTCAGGAAACTAAGGAAATTGCGGGTGATACGACTGTGGTGGGCCGCATCTCAAAGAACGACGAATCAGACGACAGGAGGGAGGGAGATCACTTGGTTTCATGGTGCACCAAAAACAACCTCTCTCTAAATGTTGGAAAGACCAAGGAACTGATCATCGACTTCAGGAAGCGCAGCACGACATACATTCCCGCCTGCATCAATGGCTCCGAAGTGGAGATGGGCGATAGTTTTAAAGTTCCTGGGGGTCACCATCACCAACAGTCTGTCCTGGTCCACTCACGTTGATGCAACAGTCAAGAAAGCCCAACAACGTCTCTACTTCCTACGGAAGCGAAAGAAAAACGGCATTTCTGCATCGACTCTCACTAACATCTACAGATGTGCGAGAGAGAGCATCCTATCCGGCTGCATCACAGCCTGGTATGGCAACTGCTCGGTCCAAGATCGCAAGAAACTGCAGACTGTGGTGAACTCAGCCCAACGCATCACGCAAACTTGCCACCCCCACATTGATTCTGTCTACACCTCCCGCTGCCTCAGGAAGGCAGACAGTGTTATGTGAGAGTACCTTTAAGAAATGGGTGTTTAAGAAAGAGCGTTTAAGAAATGGGTGTTTATCAGTGATGTCGGAGTGTGGGTGGAGCTGGGCTGTCTGTCAGCTTTTTACTTTCGTTTTTGAGCAGGCTGCAGGGTGTGTTTTAGTTTTGTTTTCAGTGTTGGAGCTGAAGCCAGACAGAGCAGGTGTACTGTTGATCTCTCTGCCATGAAAAGACTATCTCTTGATCATTTGGTGAATTCAGAATTATAAACGTTCTGAGTACTTCTGTTAAAAGTTATGTTTTTTGTAAGTCTTCTGGATGTTAAAAGGACAGCGTACGCATTACTTAGTGTTGTATTCTTTGGGGGTTGTGTTTGAATTAATGGTTGCTAAGATGTTCACTGTATGTTTTAAAAAGGTTAACTTGAGTTCATAGAATAAACATTGTTTTGCTTTAAAAAATACTTTCTGATTTCTGCTGTACCACACCTGTAGAGTGGGCCGTGTGCTCCCCATACCACAATCTATTAAAAGTTGTGGGTCAGGTGAACTCCATGATACAATTTAGGGTTCTCTAAACCCTGGCCCATAACAAATTGGGGTCTCGAGGGGGGTAAAAGTCTATCTATTGGATTGGCTTAGTGAACCTAAAGACAGTGAGGGGTGAGCATATTGTGGTTGCTTACCAGGTGTGGTGTTTTAGTTTAAGTAGGGAGTGTGTTGTGGACAAAAGCTCTTTCAGAGGCTGAGGTTTTTGGGGGTGGAGACGGTCACATGCAGTACTTTACGGACAGAGACTAAAAGCAGATTGTTAGATTTGTCAAAAACATTGCAGTTAACATTACCTGACAAAATGCGAAAAGGTGAGGTAATTATGGCGGTGGCTAAGCATTTAAAGTTGCCTGAAATACAGTTTGACTCATTGGAAATAACAAAAATTCAGTTACGAATTAAACAAATGGAACATGAGAAAGAATTATAGCAGCTTGAATACGAGAGAGAGGAAAAAGAAAGAGAGAAAGAAAGAGAGAGAGAGGAAAAAGAAAGGGGGAGAGAGGAAAAAGAAAAGGAGAGAGAAGAAAGGAGAAAAGAATAGCCCAAGCAGAACAAAAAGAAAGAGAAAGGGAGATACAGATCAGGGAAAAAGATAAAGAGAGAGAGAGTTTGAACTTCAGAAAATGGCCATGAAACATGACAGTCAGTTAAAATTGGCAGACGTAAAGGGAAACGTACAGTTGGATGATAGTGATGAGGATAGTGAGAAAGAGCGTCAAAGTCGAAGGCTTGGTGGGGATCTATTTAAATATGTTCAAGCGTTGCCAAGGTTTAACTAGAAGGAGGTAGAAGCCTTTTTCATTTCATTTGAGAAGGTAGCTAAACAAACAAAATGGTCACAGGACATGTGGGTATTACTGATTTAAACAAAGCTGATAGGTAGGGCTAGTGAAGTGTTTGCATCACTACCGGAGGAGGTATCTGGGACGTATGAGGACATATGAACTAATGCCTGAAGTCTACAAAGGTTTAGAAATTTAAAGAAAGAATTTGGTCAAACATACATGGAGTTTGAAAGGCTCAAACAGAGTAATTTTGATAGGTGGATAAGGGCTTTGAAAATAGACCAAACATATCAGTCGATTTCGGCGGCGTGAGAGCAGCTGGTTAGTCAATTTCAGCGGGAGCATTGCGGAAGGAGGTTGCTGGGAGGTAAGTCAACCTTTAAAAGCACTTCTCTTTGCAGGGGCAGGCCAGTCGATTTCGGCGGCGTGAGAGCAGCTGGTTAGTCAATTTCAGCGGGAGCATTGCGGAAGGAGGTTGCTGGGAGGTAAGTCAACCTTTAAAAGCACTTCTCTTTGCAGGGGCAGGCCAGTCGATTTCGGCGGGAGAACAGCTGGTGAGTGGTGAGTCAGTTTCAGCGGGAGCATTGCGGAAGGAGGTTGCTGGGAGGTAAGTCAACCTTTAAAAGCACTTCTCTTTGCAGGGCAGGCCAGTCGATTTCGGCGGCGTGAGAGCAGCTGGTTAGTCAATTTCAGCGGGAGCATTGTGGAAGGAGGTTGCTGGGAGGTAAGTCAACCTTTAAAAGCACTTCTCTTTGCAGGGGCAGGCCAGTCGATTTCGGCGGCGTGAGAGCAGCTGGTTAGTCAATTTCAGCGGGAGCATTGCGGAAGGAGGTTGCTGGGAGGTAAGTCAACCTTTAAAAGCACTTCTCTTTGCAGGGGCAGGCCAGTCGATTTCGGCGGTGTGAGAGCAGCTGGTTAGTCAATTTCAGCGGGAGCATTGCGGAAGGAGGTTGCTGGGAGGTAAGTCAACCTTTAAAAGCACTTCTCTTTGCAGGGGCAGGCCAGTCGATTTCGGCGGCGTGAGAGCAGCTGGTTAGTCAATTTCAGCGGGAGCATTGCGGAAGGAGGTTGCTGGGAGGTAAGCCAACCTTTAAAAGCACTTCTCTTTGCAGGGGCAGGCCAGTCGATTTCGGCGGGAGTGGAGCTGGCTGGTTAGTCAATTTCAGCAGGAGCTGAGAATTTTTCTTTTTTTTTTAAATTAGTTTTTTAGGCGGGATCAGGAAGTCGACCCGCGGACGTCTGGGAAGACCCTCACCAATAAATTCTGGTGGAGAGGAAACCCGAGACACTACACGTGTAGTGTCTCCCACCCGCCCTCCTCCTCTAACCTAATAATAAAACCCATTGGTCTGAGGTAAGTACCATATTTTTATTATATTATTATTTTTTATAAAAATTTAATTTAGTTGTTAGCCAGATCTTGGTAGAAAGTTAGAGGAATGGCAGGGAAGGGAGTGCAATGTTCCTCCTGCAGGATGTTTGAGGTGAGGGATGCAGTTAGTGTCCCTGCTGATTTTACCTGCAGGAAGTGCTGCCATCTCCAGCTCCTCCAAGACCGAGTTAGGGAACTGGAGCTGGAGTTGGAAGAACTTCGGATCATTCGGGAGGCAGAAGGGGTCACAGATAGCAGCTTCAGGGAATTAGTTACACCAAAGATTGGAGATAGGTGGGTAACTGTAAGAGGGACTGGGAAAAAACAGTCAGTGCAGGGATCCCCTGCGGTCGTTCCCCTGAGAAACAAGTATACCGCTTTGGATACTTGTGGGGGGGGGGACTTACCAGGGGTAAGCCATGGGGTACGGGCCTCTGGCACGGAGTCTGTCCCTGTTGCTCAGAAGGGAAGGGGGGAGAGGAGCAGAGCATTAGTAATTGGGGACTCTATAGTCAGGGGCACAGATAGGAGATTTTGTGGGAGCGTGAGAGACTCACGTTTGGTATGTTGCCTCCCAGGTGCAAGGGTACGTGATGTCTCGGATCGTGTTTTCCGGGTCCTTAGGGGGGAGGGGGAGCAGCCCCAAGTCGTGGTCCACATTGGCACCAACGACATAGGTAGGAAAGGGGACAAGGATGTCAGGCAGGCTTTCAGGGAGCTAGGATGGAAGCTCAGAACTAGAACAAACAGAGTTGTTATCTCTGGGTTGTTGCCCGTGCCACGTGATAGTGAGATGAGGAATAGGGAGAGAGAGCATTTAAACACGTGGCTACAGGGATGGTGCAGGCGGGAGGGTTTCAGATTTTTGGATAACTGGGGCTCTTTCTGGGGAAGGTGGGACCTCTACAGACAGGATGGTCTACATCTGAACCTGAGGGGCACAAATATCCTGGGGGGGAGATTTGTTAGTGCTCTTTGGGGGGGTTTAAACTAATGCAGCAGGGGCATGGGAACCTGGATTGTAGTTTTAGGGTAAGGGAGAATGAGAGTATAGAGGTCAGGAGCACAGATTTGACGTCGCAGGAGGGGGCCAGCGTTCAGGTAGGTGGTTTGAAGTGTGTCCACTTCGATGTTGTGGCCATTTCGGAGACATGGATAGAGCAGGGACAGGAATGGATGTTGCAGGTTCCGGGGTTTAGGTGTTTTAGTAAGCTCAGAGAAGGAGGCAAAAGAGGGGGAGGTGTGGCGCTGCTAGTCAAGAGCAGTATTACGGTGGCGGAGAGGATGCTAGATGGGGACTCTTCTTCCGAGGTAGTATTGGCTGAAGTTAGAAACAGGAAAGGAGAGGTCACCCTGTTGGGAGTTTTTTATAGGCCTCCTAATAGTTCTAGGGATGTAGAGGAAAGGATGGCGAAGATGATTCTGGATATGAGCGAAAGTAACAGGGTAGTTATTATGGGAGACTTTAACTTTCCAAATATTGACTGGAAAATATTTGGTTCGAGTACAATAGATGGGTCGTTTTTTGTACAGTGTGTGCAGGAGGGTTTCCTGAAACAATATGTTGACAGGCCAACAAGAGGCGAGGCCACGTTGGATTTGGTTTTGGGTAATGAACCAGGCCAGGTGTTGGATTTGGAGGTAGGAGAGCACTTTGGGGACAGTGACCACAATTCGGTGACGTTTACGTTAATGATGGAAAGGGATAAGTATACACCGCAGGGCAAGAGTTATAGCTGGGGGAAGGGCAATTATGATGCCATTAGACGTGACTTGGGGGGGATAAGGTGGAGAAGTAGGCTGCAAGTGTTGGGCACACTGGATAAGTGGGGCTTGTTCAAGGATCAGCTACTGCGTGTTCTTGATAAGTATGTACCGGTCAGACAGGGAGGAAGGCGTCGAGCGAGGGAACCGTGGTTTACCAAGGAAGTGGAATCTCTTGTTAAGAGGAAGAAGAAGGCCTATGTGAAGATGAAGTGTGAAGTTTCGGTTGGGGCGATGGATAGTTACAAGGTAGCGAGGAAGGATCTAAAGAGAGAGCTAAGACGAGCAAGGAGGGGACATGAGAAGTATTTGGCAGGAAGGATCAAGGAAAACCCAAAAGCTTTCTATAGGTATGTCAGGAATAAGCGAATGACTAGGGAAAGAGTAGGACCAGTCAAGGACAGGGATGGGAAATTGTGTGTGGAGTCTGAAGAGATAGGCGAGATACTAAATGAATATTTTTCGTCAGTATTCACTCAGGAAAAAGATAATGTTGTGGAGGAGAATGCTGAGCCCCAGGCTAATAGAATAGATGGCATTGAGGTACGTAGGGAAGAGGTGTTGGCAATTCTGGACAGGCTGAAAATAGATAAGTCCCCGGGACCTGATGGGATTTATCCTAGGATTCTATGGGAGGCCAGGGAAGAGATTGCTGGACCTTTGGCTTTGATTTTTATGTCATCATTGGCTACAGGAATAGTGCCAGAGGACTGGAGGACAGCAAATGTGGTCCCTTTGTTCAAAAAGGGGAGCAGAGACAACCCCGGCAACTATAGACCGGTGAGCCTCACGTCTGTAGTGGGGAAAGTCTTGGAGGGGATTATAAGGGACAAGATTTATAATCATCTAGATAGGAATAATATGATCAGGGATAGTCAGCATGGCTTTGTGAAGGGTAGGTCATGCCTCACAAACCTTATTGAGTTCTTTGAGAAGGTGACTGAACAGGTAGACGAGGGTAGAGCAGTTGATGTGGTGTATATGGATTTCAGCAAAGCGTTTGATAAGGTTCCCCACGGTAGGCTATTGCAAAAAATACGGAGGCTGGGGATTGAGGGTGATTTAGAGATGTGGATCAGAAATTGGCTAGATGAAAGAAGACAGAGGGTGGTGGTTGATGGGAAATGTTCAGAATGGAGTACAGTCACAAGTGGAGTACCACAAGGATCTGTTCTGGGGCCGTTGCTGTTTGTCATTTTTATCAATGACCTAGAGGAAGGCGCAGAAGGGTGGGTGAGTAAATTTGCAGACGATACTAAAGTCGGTGGTGTTGTCGATAGTGTGGAAGGATGTAGCAGGTTACAGAGGGATATAGATCAGCTGCAGAGCTGGGCTGAGAGGTGGCAAATGGAGTTTAATGTAGAGAAGTGTGAGGTGATTCACTTTGGAAGGAATAACAGGAATGCGGAATATTTGGCTAATGGTAAAGTTCTTGAAAGTGTGGCTGAGCAGAGGGATCTAGGTGTCCATGTACATAGATCCCTGAAAGTTGCCACCCAGGTTGATAGGGTTGTGAAGAAGGCCTATGGAGTGTTGGCCTTTATTGGTAGAGGGATTGAGTTCCGGAGTCGGGAGGTCATGTTGCAGCTGTACAGAACTCTGGTCCGGCCGCATTTGGAGTATTGCGTACAGTTCTGGTCACCGCATTATAGGAAGGGCGTGGAGGCTTTGGAGCGGGTGCAGAGGAGATTTACCAGGATGTTGCCTGGTATGGAGGGAAAATCTTATGAGGAAAGGCTGACGGACTTGAGGTTGTTTTCGTTGGAGAGAAGAAGGTTAAGAGGAGACTTAATAGAGGCATACAAAATGATCAGGGGGTTGGATAGGGTGGACAGTGAGAGCCTTCTCCCGCGGATGGATATGGCTGGCACGAGGGGACATAACTTTAAACTGAGGGGTAATAGATATAGGACAGAGGTCAGAGGTAGGTTCTTTACGCAAAGAGTAGTGAGGCCGTGGAATGCCCTACCTGCTACAGTAGTGAACTCGCCAACATTGAGGGCATTTAAAAGTTTATTGGATAAACATATGGATGATAATGGCATAGTGTAGGTTAGATGGCTTTTGTTTCGGTGCAACATCGTGGGCCGAAGGGCCTGTACTGCGCTGTATTGTTCTATGTTCTATATGGAGCTCTCAGAGAAATTATACTTTTGGAGGAGTTTAAAAATTCAATTCCTGATGTAGTGAGAACTCCTGTGGAAGAGCAGAGGGTTAAAACTGCGAGAGTAGCAGCAGAAATGGCAGATGATTATGATTTAGTTCATAAATCAAGGCTTGGTTTCCGACATCAGTTTCGGCCTGTGAGGGATAGAAACTGGGGACATGAGAAATACTCATGTGGTAAAAGTAAAGGTGATCTGATGGGAGACAATAAGGAGAGTGTATCTCAGATTAAAAAAGAAATCCAGGAGGATGGAAGAGACTTGAAAAGTTTCAAATGTTTTCACTGTAATAAACTAGGCCATGTAAAGTCACAGAGTTGGTGGTTGAAGAAAAGCACTGGGAAGGCTGATGTGGTAAAACAGGATAAGACAGTGGGGTTTGTTAAAGTGGTGAAGGAAAGCCCAAGTGAAGTGAAGGAGGTGCAAAAGATTGTACAGCCTTATCAAGAGGTGATTGACAAGAAGATGCCAGATCTCTTCAAAGAATTTACTTGTGTGGGTAAAGTTTACTCATGTAAAGAGGAGCAGGTAAAGAAGTCACAATTTTAAGAGATACGGGAGCTAGTCAATCTTTAATGGTAAGAGATGAGGAATTATGTAGTTTGGGAAGAATGTTGCCAGAAAAGGTGGTGATATGTGGAATTCAGGGTGACAGGAGTAGTGTTCAATTATATAAGGTAAGACTGGAAAGTCCAGTGAAGAGTGGTGAAGTGGTAGTAGGATTAATAGAGAAACTATCTTGGCCAGGAATACAGTTTATCTTGGGTAATGATATAGCTGGATCGCAGGTGGGAGTGATGCCTACTGTGGTTGATAAGCCAGTGAAAAATCAGACAACTGAAGTGTTGAGGACGAATATCCTGGGATTTTTCCGGATTGTGTAGTAACAAGGTCGCAAAGTCACAGGTGAAGACAAGAGCAGAAATCAAAGAGTGAAGATGAAGTTGAAGTGCAATTATCAAAAACGATTTTTGATCAGATGATTGAAAAAGAACAAGAACAGATGGAGGATGAGGTGGATATTTTTAGTTCAGGAAAATTGGCGGAGTTACAACAGAAAGATATAGAAATAAACGGTTGTATCAGAAAGCATATACGGAAGAGGAATCTGAGTGTATACCAGAGTGTTATTACCGTAAAAGTGATGTCTTGATGAGAAAATGGAGACTTTTACATATGAAGGCAGATGAAAAGTGGGCAGAACTTCATCAAGTAGTATTGCCAGTAGGGTATAGAAAGGAGGTGTTGCGAGTTGCACATGAGGTACCAGTGGGAGGTCATTTGGGAATAAGGAAAACTCAAGCTAAAATCCAGAAACATTTTTATTGGCCTGGACTACATAAAGATGTAATTAAATTTTGTCAATCATGTCACACATGTCAAGTGATAGGGAAATTACTGGAGAGAATTCTTCGAGACAGGATCTACTCCCATTTGGAAGCAAATGGACGTATTAGCGAGAGGCAGCACGGTTTTGTGAAGGGGAGGTCGTGTCTCACTAAATTGACAGAGTTTTTCGAGGAGGTCACAAAGATGATTTATGCAGGTAGGGTAGTGGTCCTCATGGCAAACTGGTGCAAAAGGTGAAGTCACACGGGATCAGGGGTGAGCTGGCAAGATGGATGCAGAACTGGCTAGGTCATAGAAGGAAGAGAGTAGCAATGGAAGGATGCTTTTCTCATTGGAGGGCTGTGACCAGTGGTGTTCCACAGGGATCAGTGCTGGGACCTATGCTGTTCGTAGTATATATAAATGATTTGGAGGAAAATGTAACTGGTCTGATTAGTAAGTTTGCAGACGACACAAAGGTTGGTGGAATTGCGGATAGCGATGAGGACTGTCAGAGGATACAGCAGGATTTAGATTGTTTGGAGACTTGGGCGGAGAGATGGCAGATGGAGTTTAATCCGGACAAATGTAAGGGAATGCATTTTGGAAGGTCTAATGCAGGTAGGGAATATACAGTGAATGGTAGAACCCTCAAGAGTATTGACAGTCAGGGAGATCTAGGTGTACAGATCCACAGGTCACTGAAAGGGGCAACACAGGTGGAGAAGGTAGTCAAGAAGGCATACGGCATGCTTGCTTTCATTGGCCGGGGCATTGAGTATAAGAATTGGCAAGTCATGTTGCAGCTGTGTAGAACCTTAGTTAGGCCACACTTGGAGTATAGTGTTCAATTCTGGTCGCCACACTACCAGAAGCATGTGGAGGCTTTGGAGAGGGTGCAGAAGAGATTTACCAGGATGTTGCCTGGTATGGAGGGCATTATCTATGAGGAGAGGTTGAATAAACAAGGTTTATTCTCACTGGAACGACGGAGATTGAGGGGCGACCTGATAGAGGTCTACAAATTTATGAGGGCATAAACAGAGTGGATAGTCAGAGGCTTTTTCCCAGGGTGGAGGGGTCAATTACTAGGGGGCATAGGTTTAAGGTGCGAGGGGCAAGGTTTAGAGTAGACGTACAACGTAAGTTTTTTACACAGAGGGTAGTGGGTGCCTGGAACTCGCTACCGGAGGAGGTAGTGGAAGCAGGGACGATAGTGACATTTAAGGGGCATCTTGACAAATACATGAATAGGATGGGAATAGAGGGATACGGACCCCGGAAGTGCAGAAGATTTTAGTTTAGTCAGGCAGCATGGTCGGCACGGGCTTGGAGGGCCGAAGGGCCTGTTCCTGTGCTGTACTTTTCTTTGTTCTTTGTTTGTTTTGTTTGCCCCCTTGTTCCGCACTGTAACCAATCACTGTTTTGTCGATGTACCATTTGTCAATGTTCTCTGTTGATTATTCTTGTGTCTACTGTGTACGTACTGTGAACGTTCCTTGGCCGCAGAAAAATACTTTTCACTGTACTTCGGTACATGTGATAATAAATCAAATCAAATGGCCACATTAACCCTTACCAACTTTTACAGATGCACCATAGAAAGCATCCTATCGGGCTGCATCACAGCCTGGTATGGCAACTGCTCGGCCCAGGACCGCAAGAAACTTCAGAGAGTCGTGAACACCGCCCAGTCCATCACACGAACCTGCCTCCCATCCATTGACTCCATCTACACCTCCCGCTGCCTGGAGAAAGCGGGCAGGATAATCAAAGATCCCTCCCACCCGGCCTACTCACTCTTCCAACTTCTTCCATCGGGCAGGAGATACAGAAGTCTGAGAACACGCACGAACAGACTCAAAAACAGCTTCTTCCCCGCTGTTACCAGACTCCTCTTATGGACTGACCTCATTCACACTACACCCCTGTATGTTTCACCCGATGCCAGTTTACATAGCCGCATTGTGTACCTTGTGTTGCCGTATTATGTATCTTCTTTTATTTCCTTTTCTTTTCATGTACTAAATGATCTGTTGAAATACTTTTCACTGTACCTTGGTACACGTGACAATAAACAAAATCCAAATCCGACACTATGACCCGTGACTTAACCTATGTATGGCACCTTATCGAATGTGCAATTCTGGTCTCCATAGTTAAAGAAGGATAATTTTGCATTGGGGCGGGGGGGGGGGGGGGGGTGGCGGTACACCAAAGGTTCACTAGATTGGTCCCTGGGGGGTTGTCCTATGATGAGAGTCTGAGTAAATTGAGTCGATATTCTATGGAGATTGGAACAATGAGAGGTGATCTCATTGAAACAGGGGTTTGACAGGATGGATACTGAGAGATTGTTTCCCCCTGGCTGGGGTTTGACAGGGTGAATACTGAGAGATTGTTTCTCCCTGGCTGGGGTTTGACAGGGTGAATACTGAGAGATTGTTTCTCCCTGGCTGGGGTTTGACAGGGTGGATACTGAGAGATTGTTTCCCCCTGGCTGGGGTTTGACAGGGTGAATACTGAGAGATTGTTTCTCCCTGGCTGGGGTTTGACAGGGTGGATACTGAGAGATTGTTTCCCCCTGGCTGGGGTTTGACAGGGTGGATACTGAGAGATTGTTTCCCCCTGGCTGGGGTTTGACAGGGTGGATACTGAGAGATTGTTTCCCCCTGGCTGGGGTTTGACAGGGTGGATACTGAGAGATTGTTTCCCCCTGGCTGGGGTTTGACAGGGTGGATACTGAGAGATTGTTTCCCCCTGGCTGGGGTTTGACAGGGTGAATACTGAGAGATTGTTTCCTCCTGGCTGGGGTTTGACAGGGTGGATACTGAGAGATTGTTTCCCCCTGGCTGGGGTTTGACAGGGTGGATACGGAGAGATTGTTTCCCCCTGGCTGGGGTTTGACAGGGTGGATACGGAGAGATTGTTTCCCCCTGGCTGGGGTTTGACAGGGTGGATACTGAGAGATTGTTTCCCCCTGGCTGGGGTTTGACAGGGTGGATACTGAGAGATTGTTTCCCCCTGGCTGGGGTTTGACAGGGTGGATACTGAGAGATTGTTTCCCCCTGGCTGGGGTTTGACAGGGTGGATACTGAGAGATTGTTTCCCCCTGGCTGGGGTTTGACAGGGTGGATACTGAGAGATTGTTTCCCACTGGCTGAGGTTTGACAGGGTGGATACTGAGAGATTGTTTCCCCCTGGCTGGGGTTTGACAGGGTGGATACTGAGAGATTGTTTCCCTCTGGATAGGGTTTGACAGGGTGGATACTGAGAGATTGTTTCCCCCTGGCTGGGGTTTGACAGGGTGGATACTGAGAGATTGTTTCCCCCTGGCTGGGGTTTGACAGGGTGGATACTGAGAGATTGTTTCCCCCTGGCTGGGGTTTGACAGGGTGGATACTGAGAGATTGTTTCCCCCTGGCTGGGGAATCTACAACACGAGGGTCACAGTCTCAGGATAAGAGGTCGGCCATTTTGGATTGAGATGAGGAGGAATTTCTTCACTCAAAGGATCGTGAATTTTTGGAATTCTCCACCCCAGAGGGTTCGGGTGCTCCATCGCTGAATAGATTTAAGAAAGGAATAGACAAGATTTAATCTCTCAGTGAATCGGGGCTATGGACAGGCAAGTTAAGGCCCAAATCAGCTGCAATCACATTGAATAGCGGAGAAGGCTCAAGGGGCTGTATGGTTTACTCTTGCTCCTATTTCTTATGTTCTTATGACAGCAAGCTGTCTATCATATTACATACGTGGCAGGTCACAGGCAGATGGCCCACATGTAAAGGACATTGCCAAACCTTGCTAAGCACTCGAGAGCTACCAGCTAATGGTCTTTGAGCTGTAAATGGGTTGACAAAAGTCCTTTACCCTTTTAATCTGTTGCCAACCTTGGCTCCTTGTGTACCATCCTGATCTTTGAGTTCAAAGATTATTGTTCAAGTCCAACTCCAGAGACTTGTGGCCAAAGTCTAAGTTGACAATCCAGTGCAGGGAGGGAGTGCCGCACTGCCACAGTTGCTGTCTTTCAGATGTGACATTAACTAAGGCCTCACCTACCATGGGACAATTTCAAAGAGCTCTCCCTGGTGTTGCGAATCAATACTGATCCCGCAATCAACACCACACAAACAGATGATTTGGCCATTATAGAACATACAGTGCAGAAGGAGGCCATTCGGCCCATCGAGTCTGCACCGACCCACTTAAGCCCTCACTTCCACCCTATCCCCGTAACCCAATAACCCCATCTAACCTTTTTGGACACTGAGGGCAATTTATCATGGCCAATCCACCTAACCTGCACGTCTTTGGACTGTGGGAGGAAACCGGAGCACCCGGAGGAAACCCACGCACACACGGGGAGAACGTGCAGACTCCGCACAGACAGTGACCCAGCAGGGGATCGAACCTGGGACCCTGGCGCTGTGAAGCCACAGTGCTAACCACTGTGCTACCTTGCTGCCATGATAATTATTGAATATTATCTCAATACTCAGTGCTACGTGTAAATTGGTGGCCATTTTTCCCACTTTACAACAGTGACTGTAAAGATCCTTGGGTCATTATGAGACTGGGAGAGGTGCTGTATAACTGCATGTTCTTGGCTTCCCTCTCACCTGTAACAAGATCCGGGGGGGGGTGGGGGGGGATTTAAAATACCAGCCTCAGATCTGGCTACAGCTTGAAACCATTGGGAATGCTCTGGAAAAGGTACTGGAGGAGTTGGTATCCCCTTCCATTAATTTGTAATGTTCTGGAAAAATAAATTTGCAAATCAACCTATGGTTCTTTCTTACCTTTCCATAGGGTAATCGTTGGGTATAGTTTGGGAGGCCTCATTGAGGTTTTTGTGGTCTGAGGCAGTTCAACAGGAAGTATTTATTAAGTGCTAGAAATTATGTACCTAGGTACAGGAAAAGGTCCGAATGAGGAGCTGTCTCCATGCTTGCCTCGACACACGTCTCTGTCCAATGCAACACTGACCCCCTCAGTGTGGGTCATGTGCTCTCTTACGTCATCGTGCTACACACAGTCCCATGTTAACACTTCATGTGCCAGACCCTTATCCTACAGTTAAAGTGCAGAGTTTGTTTTCAGACCAAGCCAAGTCCACCAATGCCCCTTTTACAGTCCACACATGATTTTTCATTTCTATGCCTAGTGTGTTGGGGTGGTGCCCTTAGCTACTGGCAGGTCAGTTGATCAGAGACAGAGAGAGAGCATCAAGCTAATACCTATTGCTAATTGCCTGAAGACAAATGCATTCAGGACAGAATCTGCTTCATCTTTCATTTGCTAGAAACACTTGTATCTGTCGCACAAAACAATTACGCCTCAGCATAGCAATCATTTTGAGAGCTTACTGAGAAATGCTAATATTCTACTCGGCTGATTTCTGATGCTCTTCTGCATCTCTAGATTCTCGAGAGTTTCCAAGAATGAGAGGTGACCTAATCAAAACCTTTAAATGCTTAAAGGGATAGATGCATGGCACGGTGGCATGGTGGTTGGCACTGTTGTCTTACAGTGCCAGGGTCCCAGGTTCGATTCCCGGCTTGGGTCACTCTCTGTGCGGAGTCGGCACGTTCTCCCTGTGTCTGCGTGGGTTTCCTCCGGGTGCTCCGGTTTCCTCCCACTGTCCAAAGATGTGCAGGGCAGGTAGATCGGCCACTCTTTGAGGTCCACCAACAAAACAGAACATAAGAACTAGGAACAGGAGTAGGCCATCTGGCCCCTCGAACCTGCTCCGCCATTCAATGAGATCATGGCTGATCTTTTGTGGACTCAGCTCCACTTTCCGGCCCGAACACCATAACCCTTAATCCCTTTCTTCTTCAAAGAAAGGAAACAAACTGAGGGACAAAGCAAAAAAGGGCCGCTCCTGTTAGGGGCACTGCCCGAACAAAACAAAGATCAACGGCAAAATAAAAAACATCAAATAAGAGTGCAGTTAAAGGGGTCAATAAAGCACCCCAACCCCTGCGGTGCCCACCGGGCACAGGGGGTGGGTGGATTGGCCATGTTAAATTATCCCTTAGTGTCCAAAGATGTGCAGGTTAGGTGTATTGGCCATGTTAAATTGTCCCTTAGTGTCCAAAGATGTGCAGGTTAGGTGTATTGGCCATGTTAAATTGTCCCTTAGTGTCCAAAGATGTGCAGGTTAGGTGGATTGGCCATGTTAAATTGTCCCTTAGTGTCCAAAGATGTGCAGGTTAGGTGGATTGGCCGTGTTAAATTATCCCTTAGTGTCCAAAGATGTGCGGGTTAGGTGGATTGACCATGTTAAATTATCCCTTAGTGTCCAAAGATGTGCGGGTTAGGTGGATTGACCATGTTAAATTATCCCTTAGTGTCCAAAGATGTGCAGGTTAGGTGGATTGGCCATGTTAAATTGTCCCTTAGTGTCCAAAGATGTGCAGGTTAGGTGGATTGGCCGTGTTAAATTATCCCTTAGTGTCCAAAGATGTGCAGGTTAGGTGGATTGGCCATGTTAAATTGTCCCTTAGTGTCCAAAGATGTGCAGGTTAGGTGGATTGGCCATGTTAAATTGTCCTTAGTGTCCAAAGATGTGCAGGTTAGGTGGATTGGCCATGTTAAATTGTCCCTTAGTGTCCAAAGATGTGCAGGTTAGGTGGATTGGCCGTGTTAAATTATCCCTTAGTGTCCAAAGATATGCAGGTTAGGTGGATTGGCAATGCTAAATAGCCTGGACACTAAGGGACAATTTAGCATGGCCAATCCACCTAACCCGCACATCTTTGGATACTAAGGGACAATTTATCATGGCCAATCCACCTAACCTGTACATCTTTGGACACTAAGGGACAATTTAACATGGCCAATCCGCCTAACCCGCACATCTTTGGACACTAAGGGACAATTTAGCATGGCCAATCCACCTAACTTGCACATCTTTGGACACTAAGGGACAATTCAACATGGCCAATCCACCTAACCTGTACATCTTTGGACACTAAGGGACAATTTAACACGGCCAATCCACCTAACCTGCACATCTTTGGACACTAAGGGACAATTTAACATGGCCAATCCACCTAACCTGCACATCTTTGGACACTAAGGGACAATTCAACATGGCCAATCCACCTAACTTGCACATCTTTGGACACTAAGGGACAATTCAACATGGCCAATCCACCTAACCTGTACATCTTTGGACACTAAGGGACAATTTAACACGGCAAATCCACCTAACCTGTACATCTTTGGACACTAAGGGACAATTTAACATGGCCAATCCACCTAACCTGCACATCTTTGGACACTAAGGGACAATTTAACATGGCCAATCCACCAAACCTGCACATCTTTAGACACTAAGGGACAATTTAGCATGATCAATCAACCTAACCTGCACATCTTTGTACACTAAGGTACAATTTAACCTGGCCAATCCACCTAACCTGCTCATCTTTGTACACTAAGGTACAATTTAACCTGGCCAATCCACCTAACCCGCCCAAGGCCGGAATCAAACCTGTGTCTCTGGCGCTGTGGAGTAGCAGTGCTAACCACTGTGCCACCATGCTACCATTTTAACATCAAAGCTGTTTTCCAGACTTTAAGGAGAAACAAGCCACCAAGTGACGCACTACAGATCAGAATGGCAGATCCAATATAAATTTGTCTGTGATCACGAGCGATACTTGGAACATAATTCCATCAGGGCTATCACATTAACAAACAACGCCTGAAAGTGTGTTTGAAACTATTTCCTACAGACGGAAAAATAAAGATGCAAGCGAACTGATAAAAAGAATGTTAATGAACCTTTAGTGTAGCTTTTGTAGAGCTTTTCAAAAGCCCGGAACACTTTGTCACGGTGCTTCAAAAGGAACTTTGTCGTAAGAAGCGCTTTGAAACATTTTACTGTGCAAGGCACTTTACGATTAGGAATATAATTACTTAAATGAGAAGGCAGCCATGCTATTGGTAATCTGGTGGAATCGCTGGACTGCTGATTGTAGATAGAATCATACAGAGCAGAAGGAGGCCATTCAGCCCTTTGGGCCTGTGTTGGCCCTTGTACTGAGCTAGTCATTCAAGCCCACTTACCTGCTCTTTCCCCACAACCCTGTAATTTTTTTCCAGTGTCGCCCCACTTTCCCTTTTGAATGTTCCGATTGAACCTGCTTCCGCTGTCCTCTCTGGCCAATTATCAGTCCTTCAACACGCGATCTATCTGGTGGATAGATTCTTGACAAGCAAGGGGGTGAAAGGTTATCGGGGGGAGGGCAGGAATGTGGGGTTGAGGTCACAATCAGATCAGCCCATGATCTTATTGATTGGCGGAGCAGGCTCGAGGGGCTGAATGGCCTCCTCCTGCTCCTAATTCATATTATTAGAGTCCGTCTTATATTTATGGCCCTTAGTCCTGGGGCGGGATATTCCATCGGCCGATACCGAAATCAGGAAAGGCGATTGGACGGAGAATCGGTCGTGGGGCCAAAACTGTGGCCTGTGCCTGTCAGAATACCATGTCCCCAGCGCCTCGACAGCGGCGTCAATGCTTTCTACTCCGCACGTACAGTAAACGGCATCCGTATATCATCAGCAGGCCTGACCAGATATTCTCCTGGGCTTCCGTGATGCTCCGCCTCGACTGAGAGGAATTCCCGACGGCGAGGGTCTCTAGTGCTTTTAAAAATGGTGAAACCGGCGCCATGGCTGCTGAGGGAGAGAGAGGGGGGGACGGAAAGTGCCCAACATCGCCATAGTTTGCTGACAGTCGAAGGCCGGGGGGCTTCTGTCAGGATCGGGGGGAGTAGCAGGGGGTGGCCAGGAGGTGGGCTGTGGGGTCGGGGTGGACGGACACGGAACACCATTGCCGCAGCCGGCAAGGCAGCCATGCAGCTGCGCGTACTGCTGACTGCCCGCTGTGGTCACAGGTCGTATGGGTGTCCCTCCAGGCCGACCCCCTCGACGCCCTCTGGCCACAGCTGACCCAGCAATGGGATGGGGGCGCTCCAGCACAACCAGTGCCACCTTGTTGGCTGGGATGAGTGTGTGGGGGGAGTGTGGTGTTAATATGCGGCTGCAGCTTGTCAGCCTCTCGAGTGCCATTCCCGACTCTGGCGTATCCGACACCGTTTCCCATTGGAATTGCTCGTGTTCCACGTGGCGCCGGTGATAGCCCATTAATGAATTGCTCCGGGACCGGCGGCAATTTTGCTGTCATAGAAGTCCACCGATTCTGTCCCGGAATCAGCACTTCGTCTCTGAAACGGAGAACCCCGCTCCTGGTCTCTTCCAGAAGTGGAAACAGGGGCTGGATTCTCCGGGTCCCCCAGCCGCGTGTTCTCGGCGGCGCGCCATTCGCTGGCGGCGGGATTATCTCTTCCCGCTGCTTGTCAATGGGATTTCCCATTGAAGTCCCCCCATGTCACTGGGAAACCCATGGTCGGAGGTGCGCTGCCGGCGGGATCAGAGGGTCCCAACGGCTGGAGAACTCCGGCTCAGGCCTTCTTAACACCTTTCCAATCAAATCCTTTCGTAATCGTAGAGCCCTATAGCCAGCTATCCTCCAAGACAAAGAGCAACGGCTATTTGATGTTTTCTGGCAGATATAACCGCTGAGTTCTGTTATCTTTCTTGCTCGTGATGTGTTAGGCAGGTAGGTTCGATGTGGACTGCACTCGATGCAGGGAAGCTAGAAACAGACGTCTAACACTGGAGAAGATCCAACATTGTTTTATTCAACGATAGAACTGGTATACTGATATACATGTTCAGCTGTGGGTCGACACTATGCTGAACTGACTGGAGACCTTGTACTAGCCTGACCAGACTTACTAGCTACCGCATGGTGTTTGCACTGTGCTAGCTCGTGGACTCTAACTGTCTCAGTGGCTGGGTCCCGAGAGAGCGGGAAACCTAGTGCCCTCTGGCTTTATAGTGGTAGTGTCCTGTCTGGTGATTGGCTGCACTGTGTTGTGTGCTTATTGGTCATCCTGTGTGTCAATCACTGCCTGTCTGCACTTCATTATATACATGCGTGGATATTATGACATCTCCCCCCTTTTTTTTTAGATAAATAAATACTAAGGTGTCCGTGCGTATATATATATATATGCCTGACTATATACAAAAGGTGTCTAGTAGAACGTATATACATAGGAAGGTGTCGATAGTGCAGATACATGGCAAACGAAACAATATTTACAGAGGTTAAATCGAGGAAGTCACAAAATGTACAAGAGTTCAGTCTACAGATTCAGTCTTTGTGGTGGATGACAAATTCTTGTCGATCGCCGCAGAGACGGATCAGGAGCCGTCTGCACTTGGATAGGCGGGATCGCTGCCATCGCGGTGGTCGCGTGGGCCGGCAGGATTGCTGGTGGATCGGTGGCCTCGTGGTAGGGTATGTCCGGAGGAGGCATCGTAGGCGGCGGGGCACTTCGGTCAGGTAGCGGGCGTGGAACTCTTCGCAGTGCCCGTCTGTTGCGCCGTAGCAGGGAGCCATCAGCCATGTGGACAAGGAACGATCTTGGGGCCACTTGTTTGATCACAACAGCTGTGGCTGACCAGCCGCCCTCAGGCAACTGGACACGAACATGATCAGTTGGGGCCAGCTCAGGTAGATCTGTGGCATGAGCATCGTATGTGGCCTTCTGTTAGGCCCGTGACTGCTGCATTTTCTGTAAGACCGTGAGGTGGTTAAGGTCTGGAACATGGATGGCTGGAACTGTGGTCCTCAGAGTGCGAATCATGATTATCTGCACTGGAGACAACCCAGTGGACAATGGGGTTGCCCTGTATGCCAGCATCGCCAGGTTGAAGTCGAAGCCTGAGTCTGCAGCTTTGCACAGCAACCGCTTTACATTATGGACCCCTTGCTCGGCCTTCCCGTTTGACTGCGGGTAGTGGGGACTGGAGGTAACGTGACGGAAGTTGTAGGACTGCAAAATCAGACCATTCCTGGCTGTAAAAGCAAGGACCGTTGTCGCTCATTACCGTGAGCGGTATCCCATGCCTGGCGAACGTTTCTTTATTACCGCCTTCGACGTGAGGTCGGACAGTTTCACCACTTCTGGGTAACTGGAGAAGTAGTCGACCAGGAGTACGTAGTCACGCCCCTTGGCGTGGAAAAGGTCTACACCTACTTTGGACCATGGAGAGTTCACGATCTCGTGCTGCTCCAACGTTTCTTTGGGTCGAGCTGGCTGAAACTTCTGACAGGTAGGGCAGTTGAGGACTGTGTCGACAATGTCCTGGCTGATGCCCGGCCAATAGACCGCCTCCCGAGCTCTGCGTCGGCACTTCTCGACCCCAAGGTGATCCTCATGGAGTTGGCCCAGCACCATAGCCCGCATGCTCTGAGGAATTACGATCCTGTCGAGTTTCAGAAGGATTCCCTCCACCACCGTCAGGTCGTCTTTTACGTTATAGAACTGGGGACATTGTCCCTTCTGCCAGCCATTGGGAAGGTGCTGCATCACACGCTGCAGCAGAGGATCCTTGGCCGTCTCCTCACGAATTTGGACCACCCGTTCGTCAGAGGCCGGAAGGTTCGAGGCACACAACTGCACTTGGGCTTCTATGTGGCAGATGAAGTCACTTTGTTCACACGGTGTGGTGATGGACCGGGATAGGGCATCTGCAACGATCAGTTCTTTGCCTGGTGTGTAGACAAGTTCGAAGTCGTAGCGGCGTAGCTTAAGAAGAATTTGCTGTAACCGAGGTGTCATGTCATTTAAATCCTTCTGGATTATATGGGCTAGAGGCCTGTGGTCCGTCTCTACCGTGAATTTTGGCAGGCCGTAAACGTAGTCGTGAAACTTGACTATCCCTGTCAGGAGGCCCAGACACTCCTTCTCAATCTGAGCGTACCGTTGCTCAGTGGGCGTCATGGCCCTGGAGGCATACGCCACTGGAGCCCAGGACGAGGAGTCATCTCGCTGAAGGAGCACCGCCCCAATGCCGTCCTGGCTTTCATCAGTCGATATCTTGGTTTCCTTGGTTGGGTCGAAGAACGCTGGAACCTAGTGTTGTGGGAAAAATCAACCACTTCGGGAGTCAGACTTGCTGTGTTCAAATAAGTGCAGTTTCTTGTTACACGAAGCTTCAGGAGAAAGCGTACGTACCCCGCGGTACAGTAGCCAGCCTTTCTCCCGGTTTGAATGGCAGTCATTAATTTTATACTTTGGGTTCACAATGAGCCCAGATACAAAACAATTATCACCTTGTTATCTTTAAACAGCCACTTCAGGTTCACAATGAGCCCAGATACAAAACAATTATCACCTTGTTATCTTTAAACAGCCACTTCGGGTTCACAATGAGCCCAGATACAAAACAATTATCACCTTGTTATCTTTAAACAGCCACTTCGGGTTCACAATGAGCCCAGATACAAAACAATTATCACCTTGTTATCTTTAAACAGCCACTTCGGGTTCACAATGAGCCCAGATACAAAACAATTATCACCTTGTTATCTTTAAACAGCCACTTCGGGTTCACAATGAGCCCAGATACAAAACAATTATCACCTTGTTATCTTTAAACAGCCACTTCGGGTTCACAATGAGCCCAGATACAAAACAATTATCACCTTGTTATCTTTAAACAGCCACTTCGGGTTCACAATGAGCCCAGATACAAAACAATTATCACCTTGTTATCTTTAAACAGCCACTTTGGGTTCACAATGAGCCCAGATACAAAACAATTATCACCTTGTTATCTTTAAACATTTTATAGATTTTACATCGCTATTTGTAAGCGTTTTGCCATTTACACATGGCCACAGTCAAAGAGGTTTTACAGGTTACAGGCAGCAGCAGGAAAGTAGTATCGATTGTCCCTTTGTTTTAGGAAATGGCCCAAGACATTCGTATTAGCATATCATTGTGTACACCTTGGCTGAAGTCAGCTTTATTCAAGTGGTGTCCCGCATTTATGTATTTCTTAATCTGCCTGTCTGGCTCCCTTTGTCCTGGATCTGTTCCTATCTGTCCCCCTGGCACCGCGCTGGGCTGCAGGCATCAGTTATGTCTGCTTTATTCTCTGTGTCTCCATCTTGTGTGTCAGGCAGCCATCTTCTGTGCAAAGTGCCCTTCTGAACCATTTCCCACTTCACTAGTGTTAGAGGTAGGTTCTTTACTCAGAGAGTAGCAAGGGCGTGGAATGCCCTGCCTGCATCAGTAGTGGACTCGCCATCACTAAGAGCATTCAAATGGTCATTGGATAGACATATGGATGATAAGGGAATAGTGTAGATGGGCTTTAGAGTGGTTTCACAGGTCGGCGCAACATCGAGGGCTGAAGGGCCTGTACTGCGCTGTAATGTTCTATGTTCTATGTTCTATAGAACCGGGGCTGTGGTGAGCTTTGCTTTCAGCTCGCGCCATTCCTCTTCATGCCACTGGAATTCCGTCGACTTCTTGACAAGATGGCGGAGGGCCGTGGTGTGGGATGCCATATTGGGAATGAATTTCCCGAGGAAGTTGACCATCCCGAGGAAGCGGAGGACCGCCTTCTTGTCCTCCGGGGTCTTCATGGCGTTGATCGCCAAGACCTTGTCGGCATCTGGCCGCACGCCTTGCCGTGAGAGGTGGTCACCCAGGAACTTAATATCCGATTGACCAAATGAGCACTTGGCCCAGTTGAGCTGGAGACCATGTTCATGAATTCTCTCGACTACCTTCTTGAGGCGAGCGATGTGTTCCTGGGGCGTTGTGGACCAGATAATGACATTGTCAACGTACACTCGCACCCCCTCGATGCCCTCCATCATCTGCTCCATGATGCGATGAAACACTTCGGAGGCAGATATGATCCCAAAAGGCATCCGGTTGTAGCAGTAGCGACCGAACGGGGTGTTGAACGTGCACAACTTGCGACTGGACTCGTCCAGCTGTATTTGCCAAAAACCCTTGGAGGCGTCAAGCTTAGCAAAGAATTTGGCATGAGCCATCTCACTGGTCAACTCTTCACGTTTTGGTATCGGGTAATGCTCCCGCATGATGTTGCGGTTTAGATCCTTGGGATCAATGCAAATGCGGAGCTCCCCTGACGGCTTCTTGACGCAGACCATGGAGCTGACCCAGTCTGTGGGCTCTATGACCTTTGATATGATGCCCTGGTCTTGGAGGTCCTGTAATTGTTTCTTCAGACGATCCTTGAGAGGTGCCGGCACCCGGCGTGGTGCATGGATTACAGGGGTGGCGTTCGGCTTGAGCAGGATTTTATATCGGTATGGGAGCGTGCCCATTCCATCGAATACACTGCGGTACTGCGTGATAATGTCGTCTATGTCGGCTTGCAAGTTTCCATCAGGCGAGGCCGTCGCCGGTGATGATGACATGGTGTGGACTCGCTGAACCAGGTTCAGGAGCTTGCAGGCTCGAGCACCGAGCCAGGACGCTCTGTCAGGCCCGACGATTTCAAACCGCAGTGTTGCCTTGATCGCCTAGTTGACAGGAGCCACTGGCAGCTATGGCATTGCCATTGTAGTCAAGGAGCTGGCAGGCCGGTGGAAGAATGCTTGGTCTGGCGCGGATGGTGTCGAGGTCGGATTTTGAGATGAGGTTCGCTGATGCGCCGGTGTCCAGTTTGAACTGGATGCGAGCCTTGTTCACTGTGAGGACAGCACACCACTCATCGTCGGGATCCGCACTGAGGATCGAGAGGCGTTCCGTAGGTGTGGTGGAAGGCAGCGCATGTGTGTTTATGATGCCCACCCGGTATGGGGACTGGAGGCACTCAGCATCAGGGTCCGTTGGGCTGTCGGGATCAGAATCTGGCATACCTTATTGTATTGAGCGGACACTTCTGCACCGCAACTGGGATCGCTGGCTGCTGAGCGGTGGAGCGGATCTGCAAAGGGCTGCGTTGTGGCCAAGCTTGCCACACTGGAGACATCGGCGTCCTCTTGCCGGACATTGCCGCTTTAAGTGGGCGGAGCCACAATTCGGACACGTCATGACGCCGACGTCAACGCGTTCCGTGCGCCATCGTGCATGCGCAGTGCGGTCGGTCGACGTACGCACCTGCGCAGTCGGGTTTCGGTCTCGTCGTCCACTCGGTCGTGGCGCGCATGCGCAGGGACCCGGGAAAAACGCGCGAAACGGCCACTCTCCTCGATGCTCAGGCCCTGCATCTGTGCAATGGCCTGCACCCGTTCTGCCTCGTGGGAGGCCAGTTTTGCAGTTTCTGCCGCCCTGATGTGGGAGTAACGATTCTTAGCAGGCTCATGGACAACGCACGTCTCGATAGCGACAGAGAGGGTCAACTGTTTGACTTTCAGGAGCTGCTGCGGAAGGGAGTCGGAGTGGACCCCGAAAACGATCTGATCCCAGATCATGGACTCAGCCGTCGAGTCATAGTTACATGACTGCGCGAGGATGCGGAGATGGGTGACGAAGGACTGAAAAGGTTCATCCTTACCCTGAAGCCTCTGCTGGAAAACGTACCGTTCAAAGCTCTCATTCACCTCAATGTCGCAGTGGCTGTCAAACTTCAGCAGGGCTGTTTTAAATTTTGTTTTGTCTTCGCCGTCGGCGAACGTAAGTGAATTGTAAATATGGATGGCGTGGTCCCCCGCGGTGGAGAGAAATAGCGCGATCTTCCTGGCATCCGATGCTGCCTCGAGGTCGGAGGCTTCGATGTACAAGAGGAGCTTTTGCTTGAAGATCTTCCAGTTGGCGCCGAGGTTGCCGGAGATGCAGAGCTGCGGAGGAGGCTGGATATTTTCCATTTCACCAGATGGCTGCTTGCTGGTCGATGCTGATTCACTCGAGGTAGGTCCGTCAAGATCAGTATCACTCTGGTACCATGATGTGTAAGGCAGGTAGGTTCAATGTGGACTGCACTCGATGCAGGGAAGCTAGAAACAGACGTCTAACACTGGACAAGATCCAACACTGTTTTATTGAACGATAGAACCGATATACATATTTAACTGTGGGTCGACACTATACTGAACTGACTGGAGACCTTGTACTAGCCTGACCAGACTTACTAGCTACCGCATGGTGTTTGTACTGGCTAGCTCGTGGACTCTGACTGTCTCAGTGGCTGGGTCCCGAGAGAGCGGGAAACCTAGTGCCCTCTGGCTTTATAGTGGTCGTGTCCTGTCTGGTGATTGGCTGCACTGTGCTGTGTGCTTACTGGTCATCCTGTGTGTCAATCACTGCCTGTCTGCATCTCATTATATACATGAGTGGATATTATAACAGCTTGCACCTTCGATTTTGTATCTTTTATGATGTGGAGACGAGAGCTGTGCATCAGAGCCAAAGGCCACAGAGTAAGTGCAGGGGTTATTTAAGGTGAGGGATTCCTTGCCAATGCTGACGCCCATCAAGGGTGAGGTCAGGCATCTCCAGGGAAGTATGTTTCATCAGTTGTCCAGCAACAAGAAGCAACATGCTCGGAAAATA
Organism: Scyliorhinus torazame; assembly: GCF_047496885.1. Classification (NCBI taxonomy): domain Eukaryota; kingdom Metazoa; phylum Chordata; class Chondrichthyes; order Carcharhiniformes; family Scyliorhinidae; genus Scyliorhinus; species Scyliorhinus torazame. The sequence continues at coordinate 17,611,925 of NC_092738.1, read as the reverse complement.
TGCAGAATACTCCAACTGCTGCACAACAATGGACTGAAACCTGATGTATCAGCAGATCCTCTGGAATTCCCCTTTCAGATCCCCATTGGAGTTTCCAGATTCCCAGTGACAAATCCATGGATTGCACAACCAGCTTTCGGGAAAACCAAGTAGTGAGTAGTTTGGCATCGATCCAACGCAGATCAGTAGTTTCAAACATTGGATAGTCTGACTGGAGCTTGGAATGCATCCAAGGCAAGAGAAGACGAGGGGGAGGCCATGGTGTAGTGGTATTGTCACTGGGTTAGTAATCCTGAGGCTCAGACGACCTGGTTTCAAATCCCACCAGAGGCAGATGGTGAAAATTGAATTCAATAAAAATCTGGAATTAGAAGGATATGATACCGGGGCAGCACGGTAGCACAATTGCTTCACAGCTCAAGGGTCCCAGGTTCGATTCCGGCTTGGGTCACTGTCTGTGTGGAGTCTGCACGTTCTCCCCGTGTGTGCGTGGGTTTCCTCCGGGTGCTCCGGTTTCCTCCCACAGTCCAAAGATGTGCAGGTTAGGTGGATTGACCGTGATAAATTGCCCTTAGTGTCCAAAATTGCCCTTAGTATTGGGTGGGGTTGCTGGATTATGGGGATAGGGTGGAGGTGTGGGCTTGGATAGGGTGCTCTTTCCAGGAGCCGGTGCAGACTTGATGGGCCGAATGACCTCCTTCTGCACTGTAAATTCTATGATAATGATTGTTGTGACTAACCATCTGGCTCAATCATTCCCCATTTGGGGGGGGGGGGGAAATCGGTCTGGCCTACATGTGACCCCAGACCCACTGCCCTCTGAAATGCCAAGCAAACCACTCAGTTCACGGGCAATGAGGGATGGGATGGGTAATAAATGTTGACCCGCGTGAATTAATTTTTAAAAAATGATCCTATTGTGAAGAAAGAATCAGGAAAACCATCGAGAACTGCAAACGTTTCAGTGATTTGAAGGATTACTGGCTTTCTTCAGAGGTTGGCGAGGGTTGCTCTCCATAAAGGGGAGAAGGTTGAGGGACATAGATAGGTTAGTAGAGGGGTCAATAACCAGGGGATAGATTTAAGGTAAGGGGCAGGAGGTTTAGAGGGGATTTGAGGAAAACGTTTTCACCCTGAGGGGGGTGGGAGTCTGGAACTCGCTGCCTGGGAGGGTGGGAGAGGCGGGAACCCTCACAACATTTAAGAAGCATTTAGATGAGTGGTTGAAATGCCAAAGCACACAAGGCTGGAAGACCAAGTGCTGGAAAATGGGATGAGAATAGATAGGTGCTTGATAGTTGGCATGGATACGATGGGCTGACGGGCCTCTTTCTGTGTTGTAAAACGTTATGACTCTAATTGCAGATGTTTACCAGTCACTTGAGTCAAATCTGCAGAGATACCGCGTCCTCCCACCTCCTGAGTGTTTCACCAGTCTCCATGTGCTATTATACCTCTTTGTATCGTGGTTGGAGTGATGAAAATTGTTGAACAAACCGTGCAGACCCTAACGCGCAGGCTATACGTGGAAAAGCAGCGTGAAAGGGGGTGCATTCTCCGGTCCGCCAGCCGCGTGTTTCTCGGTGGCGAGCCGCTCGCTGTGGGCGAGACTCTATCTTCCCGCCGCTTGTCAATGGGATTTCCCATTGTAACCGCCCCACTCCGCCGGGAAACCCACGGGCGGGGGTGTGCTGCCGGCGGGAAACATGAATCGCAACAACTGGAGAATCCCTGCTCGGCTTTAATTGGTTGTTTGTAAACGGGAGTTGCTGAACTCACTTTGAATAGCGCTCAAAGAATGAAACAAGACCATTGACTGGTGGTTGGCATTTGTGAGTTGGTAGTGTAAGAACAAATTGGCGGTCTCACAGCTAACATTGGAAGATAGATCTATCTATCTCCTAATTGGAAGGTGCGTGACAACTGAGAAGCTAAAATCTCTATTGGCGTAGCCAAGTGCAGCATTGCTATGAAGCTATTTACTCAAAGCTGGTGTGTACCGCTCTGGTTTCTTGGCATGCATACAAGATGCAAGTAGCATCGTTCATTCTCACTGGCACCTAGATCTGCCCACGCTACCCATTTGTGCCCAGTGTAGACTTCAGCCTGTTTCATGCTATTGTTGGGAATCAGGGCAGTCTTCTCACCTCCACTGCGAGAGAAGTATTGAGGCAGATAATCCCGAGGCAAGACTACCATAAAACGAAAATCTTTTGAAATATTCTATTTTACACCATAAGGCCATAAGACATAGGAGCAGAATTAGGCCACTTGGCCCATCGAGTCTGCTCCGCCATTCAATCATGGCTGATATGTTTCTCATCCCCATTCTCCTGCCTTCTCCCCATAACCCCTGATTCCCTTATTAATCAAGAACCTATCTATCTCTGTCTTAAAGACACTCAGTGAATTGGCCTCCACAGCCTTCTGCGGCAAAGAGTTCCACAGATTCACCACCCTCTGGCTGAAGAAATTTCTCCTCACCTCTGTTTTGAAGGATCCTCCCTTTAGTCTGAAGCTTTGCTCTCTGGTTCTGGTTTTTCCAACAGTGGAAATATTCTACCCTCTCATTCATGGGATGTGGGTGTCACTGGCTGGGCCAGCATTTAGTGCCCATCACTAATTGCCCTTGAATTGAGTGCACCTCAGACGGATTGCTGTGGGTCTGGAGTCACATGTAGGCCAGACTGGGTAAGGATGGCAGATTTCCTTCCCTGAAGGACATTCGTGAATCAGATGGATGTTTTGGAAAACCGATGATGGTTCAAAGGTCACCATTCGACTTTAAATGCCAGATTTTAAAAAAAACTTAATTCAAATGTCATCATTTGTTGTGGTGGGATTCGAATCCAGATCCCCAGAGTATTACCCTGGGTCTTTGAACTGGTAGTTCAGTGACAAGACCACCAGCCACCATCTCCCATTGGCTCCATTTTCATTTGAAATTGGGGCATGTTGGATATCGGCCATATAATGGTGAGTGTAACGTCCCTTATTCAGCAAAACTATTAAGAACCCGTCACTATGGCAGCCACGGATACATAATTGGAATAGAAGCATAGAATTTACAGAGCAGAAGGAGGCCATTCGGCCCATTGAGTCTGCACCAGCCCTTGGAAAGAGCACCCTACTCAAGCCCACGCCTCCACCCTATCCCAGTAACCCCACTTAACCTTTTTGGACCATAAGGGCAATTTATCATGGCCAATCCACCTACCCTGCACATCTTTGGACTGTGGGAGGAAACCGGAGCACCCGGAGGAAACCCACGCACACACGGGGAGGACGTGCAGACTCCGCACAGATTAGGGTACACATTCTTCCAAGTGGATGCTAAGACACCAATCCACTGGAACCTCTGTAAAGCAAATGATTACATTCAAGATAATCTAAAGATACAATGAGGCCCACTGTGAAGGGGGGAGGCTATCAAAGGAGATGAATGGGTTAAAGGTGCAGATCAGGCACAGTCAAATTCAATAGTGCAACAGGTTTGAGGGGCCAAATGGCCGCCTCGTGTTCCTGTTGTGTTTTTACAACATAAGAACTAGGAGCAGGAGTAGGCCATCTGGCCCCTCGAGCCTGCTCCACCATTCAATGAGATCATGGCTGATCCTTTGTGGACTCAGCTCCACTTTCCGGCCCGAACACCATAACCCTTAATCCCTTTATTCTTCAAAAAATGATATAAAAGCACCAATCACTCATAACAGATTGGTTAAACACGAAGTGGATTCATTAATTAGGCCTAGACACATGTCAACAGATATACATGGATATAATTGGCTAGCTAAAAGATGACAGAGGGTGGTGGTTGATGGGAAATGTTCAGAATGGAGTTCAGTTACAAGTGGCGTACCACAAGGATCTGTTCTGGGGCCGTTGCTGTTTGTCATTTTTATCAATGACCGAGAGGAAGGCGCAGAAGGGTGGGTGAGTAAATTTGCAGACGACACTAAAGTCGGTGGTGTTGTCGATAGTGTGGAAGGAAGTAGCAGGTTAAAGAGGGATATAGATAAGCTGCAGAGCTGGGCTGAGAGGTGGCAAATGGAGTTTAATGTAGAGAAGTGTGAGGTGATTCACTTTGGAAGGAATAACAGGAATGCGGAATATTTGGCGAATGGTAAAGTTCTTGGAAGTGTGGATGAGCAGAGGGATCTACGTGTCCATGTACATAGATCCCTGAAAGTTGCCACCCAGGTTGATAGGGTTGTGAAGAAGGCCTATGGAGTGTTGGCCTTTATTGGTAGAGGGATTGAGTTCCGGAGTCAGGAGGTCATGTTGCAGCTGTACAAAACTCTGGTACTGCCGCATTTGGAGTATTGCGTACAGTTCTGGTCACCGCATTATAGGAAGGACGTGGAGGCTTTGGAGCGGGTACAGAGGAGATTTACCAGGATGTTGCCTGGTATGGAGGGAAAATCTTATGAGGAAAGGCTGATGGACTTGAGGTTGTTTTCGTTAGAGAGAAGAAGGTTAAGAGGAGACTTAATAGAGGCATACAAAATGATCAGGGGGTTAGATAGGGTGGACAGTGAGAGCCTTCTCCCGCAGATGGAAATGGCTGGCACGAGGGGACATAGCTTTAAACTGAGGGGTAATAGATATAGGACAGAGGTCAGAGGTAGGTTCTTTACGCAAAGAGTAGTGAGGCCGTGGAATGCCCTACCTGCAACAGTAGTGAACTCGCCAACATTGAGGGCATTTAAAAGTTTATTGGATAAACATATGGATGATAATGGCATAGTGTAGGTTAGATGGCTTTTGTTTCGGTGCAACATCGTGGGCCGAAGGGCCTGTACTGCGCTGTATCGTTCTATGTTCTATGTTCTAAAGCTTGAAAACATCAGAGCCGCAGAGCGGTGTGTGTGCGTGCTCTGCCCGGATCACATGGCGCAATTCCTTTTGAGTGATGTCATGCTGCAATCCTTAAAGGCATATTACAATTCCAAGCTTGATTCTGAGGCTCATATTTGCCTCTTGTGGAGGCAGGCAAAAACAGAGCTTTGAAATGGGAAGACAACTCTATATAGAATTGTATGGGATCCTAGATTTGATAAATGGGGAGGCGGCGGCACAGTGGTATTGTCGCTGGATTAGTAATCTAGAGACCCGAGTTCGAATCCCACCAGGGCAGATGGTGAAATTGGAGTTCAGATTAAAAAGAAATCTGGAATTTAAAAATGCTTTGTTGTAAAAATCCATCTGGTTCACGAAGGCCCCTTTTAGGGAAGGGAATCTGCCATCATTGTCTGGCCTATATGTGACTCCAGATCCACAATATTGTGGTGGGTCCTTTGAAATGGCTGAGCAAACCACACAGTTGAAGGGAGGGGCAAGAAATAACAGAAATAGGGGCATCAAGTCCAAAAGCAGCAGCAACCATAGAATTTACAATGCAGAAGGAGGCCATTCTGCCCATCGAGTTAGCACTGGCCCTTAGAAAGAGCACCCTACTTGAGTCCACGCCTCCATCGTAACCCAGTATCCCCACTTAACCTTTTTGGACACTAAGGCACAATTTAGCATGACCAATCCACCTAACCTGCACATCTTTGGACTGTGGGAGGAAACCGGAGCACCCGGAGGAAACCCACGCACACACGGGGAGAACGTGCAGACTCCGCACAGACAGTGACCCAAGCCGGGAATCGAACCTGGGACCCTGCAGCTGTGAAGCAACAGTGCTACCGTGCCGTACCATGCTAAACTTATACGGATCATTTCATTGGTTCCCAGAAAAGGTCAACAGGGTGAACAAATAGAGAAAGTATCCAGAATTCTGAAGATGCTGTGACTTGGCTCACAGGCAGAAGCCTGATTTGTGGGCCCCAGTTAGGAAGGCTGTGAGTTAGTCCCAATGTAACAATATCCTGAATGTTCTCTCCAATGCTCAAACGGCTGGCATACAATTACAAAACTATTATGCAAATGTCTAACGCTGATTATAAATCATTATGTCGCTCCAAGAGTGAGTGACCTTTATCTGCACGAGAAGAAGTATTTCTCAATTATTATTCTAGGAAGGTGAGCAACGTGCTGGAAAATATCAGATTATTTAGTGTTGCTGCAGTGAACTATTTTTCTTTTGTTTTTTTATTAAAGGTAAATCAAAGTATTTGTGGTTAAATTGCCAGGCACATTGGACATCACAGGGTTTGTTGCAGCTGGTGACCTCCGAACCTTCGCCATGCAGTATACAAAAGGCCAACTATTTCCAAAAATGGAACCAACTGGATGCCTTGTGTCTTTTGCAGCCAACCCCAAAATTCTACCTGACTCAAGCCTGAATCTTTGCCCCTTGGAGGGGCAGCTGTGGGGGCACCCAGTGTGTAGCCTGTTAAGGCTGAAAGAGATTCGGAGACAATTTAGGTGAACATTTAGAAATAGATTCTTAGAATTGCTGGTGAGCAAGTGTATGACAGTGAGTTAACCATAGAATCCCAAGAGTGCATAAGGAGGTCATTCGGCCCATCAGATCTGCACTGACATTCTGAAAGAACACTCTCAACCTTAACCCACACCCCCGCCCTATCCCCATAACCCCACCTAACCTTTGTACACTAAGGGGAAATTTAGCATGGCCAATCCACCTAACCTGCACATCTTTGGACACTAAGGGACAATTTATCATGGCCAATCCACCTAACCTGCACATCTTTGGACACTAAGGGACAATTTAGCATGGCCAATCCACCTAACCTGCGCATCTTTAGACACTAAGGGGCAATTTAACATGGCCAATCCACCTAACCTGTACAACTTTGGCCACTAAGGGGCAATTTAACATGGGCAATCCATCTAACCTGCACATCTTTGGACAGTAAGGGACAATTTAACATGGCCAATCCACCTAACCTACACATCTTTGGACACTAAGGGACAATTTAACATGGCCTATCCACCTAACCTGCACATCTTTGGACACCAAGGGACAATTTAACATGGCTAATCCACCTAACCTGCACATCTTTGGACACTCAGGGACAATTGATCATGGCCAATCCACCTAACCCGCACATCTTTGGACTGTGGGTGGAAACCAGAGCACCCAGAGGAAACCCACGCAGACTCTGCACAGGCAGTGACCCAAGGCTGGAATTGAACCTGGGTTCCTGGCGCTGTGGGGCAGCTGTGCTAACCACTGTGCCACCATGCCGCCCAAAGGCCAAATGACACGATGCACCTGTCATTTGACCTGAAGATCGCCAGCACAATGTAACCTCAATCTTAGCTCCCGTCAATTCACAATATAGCATTACAGGGGACCCGGGGATAGATTACCACTGTCCATTTTATGTGCCTTTTGTTTTTGGTTCGGGCTTGGGTGAGCGGGATAGTGTTGAAAAGTATCCAACACAACAAGGAAACAAAGCTTTGAAAGTTTTCATTCAAAAATTGTACTTGCCAGCAGAGGGCGTAGTTGATTGCATCGATGCACCTGAAGGGAAAACTCGATAACCACAGGCGAAAATAAGAGCCTTTCGTCATCCAATTAGATCAAGGCTGATCATTTACCTCAACACCACCTTCCCACACTACCCTTGATGTCATTAGTATCCAGAAATCTGCTGATTTCTGTCTTGAACATGCTCAATGATTGGGTTTCCACAGCCCTCTTGGGTAGAGAAGTCACCAACAAGTCACTGACAGTGAGGTTGGCCTACGTCACAGTGATGAGAATCCACTGTGGAGACTCCACTGCCCCTTCTTCCACATGACCTGTCTCAAGTGAGTTGGTGATGTCCCACAAAATTATCCTTCCCTTTCACTGACCACATGTCCAATATCTCGCAGGATTCCCATCTGATGACGTTAGGCCAACCGGACTTGTAACCCCCTCCCCTCCCCCCACCACCCAAGACAACACCTCTGAGGGGAGCTCCGAGGAGACCACCATCGAGGCGTCACATCTATGGCCCGCACTTTCCACCAGGGCAGAGACACGCACCTTGATGAGTGACATTAGTGGACAGGCTTCAGGGGCACCACACAGTTGCTGATGCACGCCAGGCGGAGGGAGGCAGGAACATTCAAGGGAGTCAGAAGTTGGAGGTCTGTTGGATCCCAGGAATCGCCTGGGTCCCAGTTAGATGTCGAGCCTCTGGCCAAGGTTCTCCCAGAGCTGATGCAGATGATAGGCCACATCCGTGAGATTCAGGAGGAGGTGTCGGCGACACTCCAGCGACTGCAAGGCCGACTGGAGGATTAACAAAGCCTTCAGGCGCAGAAGACGGTGCCGTTATTGCGTGGGCAGCACGGCGAGGGTGGTGACCGCAGTGGAAAACATGGCGCATGACACCTTGAGTGCTGGTGTCCAAGGGGTTGCTCAGACTGTGACAACCATGGCTCAGGGACACGACTCTTAAAAAAGCCCTCTGAAATGGCCGAGCAAGCCACTCAGTAGGGATGGGCAATAAGTGCTGGCCTCGCCAGCCGCACCCACATCCCATGAATGATTTTCATTAAAAATTGAGCTGTTTCTGTCTTGTACAGTCCATGTAACACCACAATACAACATGAAAGGCCTACACTGTCGCTGAGTCAAAATTCTGGATCAGCCTCCCTAACAGTACCTGCGCCACACGGACTGCAGTGGTTCAAGAAAGAGGCTCACCGCCACCTTCTCAAGGGGCAATAAGGGATGGGCAACAAATCCTGGCCTACCCAGCGATGCGCCATCATAAGACCAAACAGGAAAAATAAATTTCCCACTTCAAGGAGAAGGTCCCCTTCTCCATTGCAGAACGCCACAGCTCATTCCTGTTCAGTTAGACGCTGAACTTTCACAATTCAAGATTCAAGACAGAGATAGACAGGTTCTTGATTAATAAGGGGATCAGGGGTTATGGGGCGAAGGCAGGAGAATGGGGATGAGAAAAATATCAGCCATGATTGAATGGCGGAGCAGACTCGATATGCCGAGTGGCCTAATTCTGCTCCTGTGTCTTATGGGCCTAAGATATGGGCCTGCAAAGGCCCATCTGTAAATCGGCCATTGATGAACAGTGCAAGAACTTTGCGAGAATAATGACAAGCGGCTCGAGCATTGCGAGAAGGAAGCAGGTCTAGGGTCAAGTATAAACCCATTCATAACATTCTCCTGATTTTACTGTCAATAGCACATCCCTTCTAGGGTCTGTAATTTAATACGTAGGCCAAAATTTTCTGTCCCTTCCTGCCAGTGGGATCTTCCAGTCCCGCCAATGGTGACCGCCTCCATGGTGCATTCTCTTGGCGATGGAGGATGCAGGGCACGCACGACCCACGCGGAACTTTTTCAGCCATTCCGGATGGTGGGATATTCCAGTTCCGCCTGTGGCAACCACCCCGTCACCGGGAATGCGAAGAATAGGACAATACGTTGACAGTGTCATTCCACAGTTAGATCTCTGTTTCATAGCTCCAAAAAGAGTAAATGTAACAGGAACTAGAATATCTGTAAGCTCCGAGTGGCCTTGCCAAGCCCAATGAGCCAATCCAGGGAATCCTGAATCATTAAATGGTTTCAAGAAAGAGATAGATATATTTTTGATTTAAAAAAACGGGTTAAAGGGATAAGGGCAACGGGTGGGGAGGTGGATCTGAGACCATGAAGAGATCAGCCATGATCTGATTGAATGGCTCGAAGGGCTGAATTGCCGACTTCTGCTCCTAATTCTTATGTTAACCCCTCACCTAGTGTTTACTGAAGAGCATTGGGCAATTGTGGCCATAAATGGCCATAGCTTCACTTTATTGGCAGAACAACACATGATGTACACAGAACAATACAGCACAGGAACGGGCCCTTCGGCCCTCCAAGCCTGTACCGGTCATGATGCCACGCTTTGCCAAAACCCTCAGCACTTCCTTGTGCCGTATCGCTCTATACCCATCCTGTCCATGTGTTTGTCAAGATGCCTTTTGAACGCCGTTAATGTATCTGCTTCCACAACCTCCCCTGGCAACGCGTTCCAGGCACTCACCACCCTCTGTGTAAAAAACCTGCCTCGCACACCTCCTCTAAACTTTGCCCCACGGACCTTAAACCTATGCCCCCTGGTGACTGACCCCTCCACCCTGGGAAAGAGTGCCTGCCCATCCACTCTATCCATGCCCCTCATAATCTTGTAGACCTCTATCAGGTCACCCCTTAACGTCCGTCTTTCTAATGAAAACAGTCCGAGTCTATTCAGCCTCTCCACATAGCTAACAACCTCCAGACCAGGCAACATCCTGGTAAACCTCCTCTGCACCCTCTTCAAAGCCTCCACATCCTGCTGGTAGTGTGGCGAGTGTAGCTTCTGACTTAGCATGAGCAACGCCATTGGAGATAGTTTGAGTTTCCACAGCGAGCGAATGCCTAAATTAATCCATTTACCCACCACAACAGTCTATTTCAGTCAGTAATTTATTTGTTTGGACCTCTTTGCTCATTTTAATAAAAGCAGCTTAGTTACGGGAGAATTAATAGGATTCGATAAATATTAAAAAGGAAATTATGAATAATCTGATGCTCAGCCTTCAGACTGCACCATCAGTAATGTCCAATTTATCATAATTTTGTCAGTCAGACTAATTATGTATCGAAGAGGCAATGATTTAGCCCAGTTAGCTGAAAGTTGAATAAAGTCCGTTTGACAATCAGTTAATTCCATCAGTACTTCCGCACAGGAGAATAAAAGAGCGACCTTGCACATTCTATAGCTACCAAGGCTCGAGCATAATTAATCATCGGGGGATCCTTTATCAAGGTTAACTCAAACTCTGATTCAGATGCTGACTTTTTCACAGAAATGCCTTCAAACATGACTCGCCCCGAACTGTGCTGCTACAGCTGGGCTGGCCAGGGCTGTGTTCCAACATGTTACCACCTCCAAGTGTGCGAGAAACTGATAATTGCCTGAATCTGGTGTATCCCTTGGGACACAGCAAAAGGAAAATGGTAATTGTGTTATGCTTATGAGCTATAAGCACACTGATGACTAGATAATAGGTAAGGTTATGCCCAATTGTCTTGGACCCTTGCTAGGCATGTGAGGGTGAACAGAGCAGGAGCAGGCCATTTAGCCCATTGAGCCTGCTATACTTGTAAAAGTCCTTCTTGTTTATTTCCTTTGTTCCCATTTCTTTTATGTTATTTTATTATTTTTGGTCCATCGATCCATAATCGGGATGTGTCTTGAAGCAGAAGACTCAAAGTTGAAACAGCCTGCTTGCCAGGACACTGTGTTCCCAGGTTGTGTATTTTGGAGAGGAGAAGCCAGACTCCTCGGCACTGAGTGGATCTTAGGAAGTGGTTTTGAAGGGAGTCCGTTCGATTGGTGAGCTGGCAACCGGTGGATTGGCCAGGAACAGTGTTCTGCCTGACAGCAGTCACTGATTGCTTCCTGCGTGATGCTTGCTGAAAGAACTGGACAGAAGCGTCCCAGAGAAAACCATCTGCAGCCCAGAAGGAAGAAGTACCAAAACGAAAGCCTGAACTTCAGAGAGACATTGACTGGAAGCCATCCCGGTGCATCAGAAATCCTTCTCTTTTAATTTTTATTAATATGTTCTTTCCCTTTTCACCACCCTTTCACCCCGGTGTTGTTTGTGTGTGTGTGTGTGTGTGTAGAGAGTGGGGGTAGTTGCAAGGGGGGTTGGGAAAGGGCTATAAGATAGTCAGTTACATTTTCTGTCCGTTTAATTCTAATACTGTACATAATAAAAGGTTACTTGTGTTTTAAAGTTACAAAGCTGGTGACTGTAGTTTATTGGCTCAACCAAGGACCTTGGGTATTTGAAATAAAATCTGGTCACACCTGGTCAAGTGGGGCTGGAATTGACTGTGTACTAGCCCAGGGGGTTGTGGCAACCAGTCAATAAGATCACAGTTGGTCTCCACCGTAACCCCACTTCCCTTCCTCACCTCCCCGATCCCCTAATTCCATCAGTGTTCAAAACTCTTATTGATTAGTATTAACGAGAGGCAGCACGGTTTTGTGAAGGGGAGGGCGTGTCTCACTAACTTGATAGAGTTTTTCGAGGAGGTCACTAAGATGATTGATGCAGGTAAGGCAGTGGATGTTGTCTATATGGACTTCAGTAAGGCGTTTGACAAGGTCCCTCATGGCAGACTGGTACAAAAGGTGAAGTCACACGGGATCAGGGGTGAGCTGGCAAGGTTGATACAGAACTGGCTAGGTCATAGAAGGCAGAGAGTAGCAATGGAAGGGTGCTTTTCTGATTGGAGGGCTGTGACTAGTGGTGTTTCACAGGGATCAGTGCTGGGACCTTTGCTGTTTGAAGTATATATAAATGATATGGAGGAAAATGTAACTGGTCTGATTAGTGAGTTTGCAGACGACACAAAGCATCACGCAGGAAGCAATCAGTGACTGCTGTCAGGCAGAACACTGTTCCTGGCCAACCCACCGATTGCCAGCTCACCAATCGAACTGACTCCCTTCAAAACCACTTCCTAAGATCCACTTGCCAATTCTTATACTCAATGCCACGGCCAATGAAGGCAAGCATGCCGTATGCCTTCTTGACTACCTTCTCCACCTGTGTTGCCCCTTTCAGTGACCTGTGGACCTGTACACCTAGATCTCTCTGACTGTCAATACTCTTGAGGGTTCTACCATTCACTGTATATTTCCTACCTGCATTAGACCTTCCAAAATGCATTACCTCACATTTGTCCGGATTAAACTCCATCTGCCATCTTTCCAAACGATCTAAATCCTGCTGTATCCTCTGACTGTCCTCATCGCTATCCGCAATTCCACCAACCTTTGTGTCATGTTTCAGCTGTATAGAATCTTAGTTAGGCCACACTTGGAGCATAGTGTTCAATTCTGGTCGCCACACTACCAGAAGGATGTGGAGGCTTTAGAGAGGGTGCAGAAGAGATTTACCAGAATGTTGCCTGGTATGGAGGACATTAGCTATGAGGAGCGGTTGAATAAACTCGGTTTGTTCTCACTGGAACGACGGAGGTTGAGGGGTGACCTGATAGAGCTGTACAAAATTATGAGGGGCATCGACAGAGTGGATAGTCAGAGGCTTTTCCCCAGGGTGGAGGGGTCAATTACTAGGGGGCATAGGTTTAAGGTGCGAGGGGCAAGGTTTAGAGTAGATGTACGAGGTAAGTTTTTTTACACAGAGGGTAGTGGGTGCCTGGAACTCGCTACCGGAGGAGGTGGTGGAAGCAGGGACGATAGGGACATTTAAGGGGCATCTTGACAAATACATGAATAGGATGGGAATAGAGGGATACGGACCCAGGAAGTGTAGAAGATTTTAGTTTAGACGGGCAGCATGGTCGGCACAGGCTTGGAGGGCCGAAGGGCCCGTTCCTGTGCTGTATTTTTCTTGGTTCTTGGTTCTTTGTTCTTTGATCTCCACCTTAAACATGTTCAATGATGGAGCATCTGTAGCCTGCTGGGCTGGAGAATTTCAAAGATTCTCAGCCCTCTGGGTGAATAACTTTCTCCTCATCTCACTCCTTAATGGTCCACTCCTTCTCCTGAGACTGACCCTGTGGTTCTAGGCTCTCGAGCAAGGGGGAAACAGCCTCCAAGTATAACCCCACAGGTGCTGGCTGTTCACCTGGATGGTGAAGGTTATTCAAACATGAGTGGACTGCTGGCTCAGCAAATAAAGGTCCTACCTTGTGTAATAAAAAAACCTTTTACTGGCACCTGTGGCACCCCACACCAGTGAGAAACCCTGGTAAGTTTCAGGGTTTTCCAGAGGGAAGAGGAAGAAATTGGGGCAAATAAAGTGAGGTGAGGTGGGGGTTAAGGTTACGTAACGGCCAAACTTAGCCATTCGTTGACCTCATTTTAGGAAGGATGTGGAAGCTCTGGAAAAGGTGCAAAGAAGATTTACCAGGATGTTGCCTGGAATGGAGAGTAGGTCTTACGAGGAAAGGTTGAGGGTGCTAGGCCTTTTCTCATTAGAAAGGAGAAGGATGAGGGGCGACTTGATAGAGGTTTATAAGATGATCAGGGGAATAGATAGAGTAGACAGTCAGAGACTTTTTCCCCGGGTGGAACAAACCATTACAAAGGGGACATAAATTTAAGGTGAAAGGTGGAAGATATAGGAGGGATATCAGAGGTAGGTTCTTTACCCAGAGAGTAGTGGGGGCATGGAATGCACTGCCTGTGGAAGTAGTTGAGTCGGAAACATTAGGGACCTTCAAGCAGCTATTGGATAGGTACATGGATTACGGTAAAATGATATAGTGTAGATTTATTTGTTCTTAAGGGCAGCACGGTAGCATTGTGGACAGCACAATTGCTTCACAGCTCCAGGGTCCCAGGTTCGATTCCGGCTTGGGTCACTGTCTGTGCGGAGTCTGCACATCCTCCCCGTGTCTGCGTGGGTTTCCTCCGGGTGCTCCGGTTTCCTCCCACAGTCCAAAGATGTGCCAGTTAGGTGGACTGGCCATGATAAATTGCCCTTAGAGTCCAAAATTGCCCTTAGTGTTGGGTGGAGGTGTTGACCTTGGGTAGGGTGCTCTTTCCAAGAGCCCGTGCAGACTCAAAGGGCCGAATTGCCTCCTTCTGCACAGTAAATTCAATGATAATCTATGATTAATCTAGGACAAAGGTTCGGCACAACATCGTGGGCCGAAGGGCCTGTTCTGTGCTGTATTTTTCCATGTTCTATGTTCTATGTTGATCATTGCGCCCAATTTACATATGGAAGCCAATTGCTGTAGCACTCCCATGTATTGCCCAATGGGCTCACCATTTCCCTGGGATATCTGGTGCAATGTATAGAATTCGATCCTTTGGCTTGTAGTGTGTTTTGGGAGCATTTTCTACCATATCAAATGTAGACATTTCTTCTGTGAGCTGCTCACACATCTGCTGGCCTTCTGCTCCGAGGTAATGTCTGAGTACCTTTCTCAACCATCCTCAGTGCTAATTTGCAGCATATTTTATTTTGCTCGGAGTAATGCAGAGATGACACTAGTTTCGAAGTGTGCAGCAACTTTATTTCCAGGGTTTCACACAATGCTTTAAAATGTCTACAACGAGCTTCAGCTCAGCTTCTATGGTGCCTGTTTACTTCTCTAAGTCAACACCCAAGCTTAATGAAACAAGCATAGTGAGCATGGGGCAGTTACCAGACTCACATAATCAAACAATTCAACAAAACACTCACTTTTGCCACTAGGCATTCGACCCTTAATTAACACATGCAAGGGGGCTAGACCTGCACAGGAATGCCTCATAAAATGGACCCAATGAGTTTAGCAGTGGATCACTTACATACCCAGATTAGGTGCAAGTTAGTTCCACCCGGTAAATTGGTCAGAATTACGTACAGTTACCGCCTGAAAAACCGATGTAAAGCACGTCAATTTCTACCCCTGAATTCTTTTACCCTCCTCCACACCACTTGTGCCACAAGCAAGATGTGTCTAAATCATGGATATATACCAAAAACAAGTGTAGTCCAAACCTAGGATGGGACTTTAACTCAGAGTTTCTGGCTCAGAGGCTGGGCTGCTAACCACAGCACCACAAGAGCACATGTAGAGACCATCAATATAAGGTGGTTCCCAAGAAATCCAATCGGGAATTCAGGAGAAGCTTTGTTACCCAGGGAATGTGGAACTCACTATCACAGCGAGTGGTTGAATAGTAGAATAGTTGAGATGGATTGGAGTGGAAACTAGACAGAGATATGAGGGTTACGGTGATTTTGATTGGGAAAAATGGAAGCAAGCTTGAGTGGAGCAGAAACACCAGGTTGGGCTGAATGGTCTGTTTCGGTGTCGTTAAGGGCGGCACGGTGGCACTGTGGTTGGCGCTGTTGCCTCACAGCGCCAGGGACCCGGGTTCAATTCCGACCTCGGATGACTACCTGTGTGGAGTCTGCACGTTCTCCCCGTGTCTGCGTGGGTTTCCTCCGGGTGCTCCGGTTTCCTCCCACAGTCCAAAGATGTGCAGGTTAGGTGGATTGACCATGTTAAATTGTCCCTTAGTGTCCAAAGATGTGCAGGTTAGGTGGATTGACCATGTTAAATTGTCCCTTAGTGCCCAAAGATGTGCAGATTAGGTGGATTGACCATGTTAAATTGCCCCTTAGTGTCCAAAGATGTGCAGGTTAGGTGGATTGGCCATGCTAAATTGCCCCTTAGTGTCCAAAGATGTGCAGGTTAGGTGGATTGGCCATGTTAAATTGCCCCTTACTGTCCAAAGATGTGCAGGTTAGGTGGATTGGCCATGATAAATTGTCCCTTAGTGTCCAAAGATGTGCAGGTTAGGTGGATTGGTCATGATAAATTGTCCCTTAGTGTCCAAAGATGTGCAGGTTAGGTGGATTGGCCATGCTAAATTGTCCCTTAGTGTCCAAAGATGTGCAGGTTAGGTGGATTGGCCATGTTAAATTGTCCCTTAGTGCCCAAAGATGTGCAGGTTAGGTGGATTGACCATGTTAAATTGCCCCTTAGTGTCCAAAGATGTGCAGATTAGGTGGGGTTATGTGGATTGGTGGGGCGGGGGTGGTGGGAAGTGTGCCTAAGTAGCGTGCTCTTTCTGTGCAGACTTGATGGGCCAAAAGGCCTCCTTCTGCACTTTAGATATTCTATGATTCGAACTCCCCCGCTCTTCTTCAAAACAGCGAAATGGGATCTTTGACATCTCCTGTGAGGGAAGATGCAACCTCAGTGAAACATTTCATCCCACCCCCCACAACTCTCCGAGTTCTCTGTGCTCCTCAAATTATGGCCTGTGGAACATCCCCGATTTGAATTGTTCTGCCATTGGCGGCCGTGCCTTCAGCTGCCTGGGGCCCAAGCTCTGGAATTCCCTCCCTAAACCTTTCCGCCTCAAATTCCTCCCTTAAGAAGCTCTTTTAAAACTACCTCAGAAAAGAAAAAGAGTTTTGACCGGTGTTCCTATTTCCCAGTTTGTGCCGTTATCCATTTAGTCAATGCATGGCTTCAGCTGAGTGGATACTTCGCAGCATCAACTTCATCATAAATTCCAACCCTGTCTTATCTTGGGCGCTGCCTGACACTTCTAATATTTCCAAGCCACTTATTTTCAAACAAATTAACTTGTAGACGGAAGTTTCCCTCATGATCTAGTGGTTAGGATTCTGTGCTTTCACCACCGTGTCCTGGGTTCGATTCCTGGTTAGAATCATAGAAGTATGCAGTACTGAATAGACCATTTGGCCCATCAAGCCTGCACCAACAAAAAAAAGCCACTGCATTTTCCTTCTGGGACCTCCTTAGAACATTGAACATATAACCCCTCCCAACCGTTTTGGTCACTAAGGGCAATTTATCACGGCCAATCCACCTAACCTGCACGTCTTTGGACTGTGGGAGGAAACCGGAGCACCCGGAGGAAACCCACGCACACACGGGGGAGAACGTGCAGACTCCGCACAGACAGTGACCCAGTGGGGAATCAAACCTGGGATCCTGGAGCTGTGAAGCAACAGTGTTAACCACTGTGCTGCTGTGCTGCACCCTCACAAAACATTTTATCATCTGAGTCTTATGTGACTTAGTATCATATTTTGGTTTTTATAGCTCCCCTGAAGCATCTTGGGATGTTCCAATATGCTATAAGTGTAATTTAAATATAAGGCCTTATTGTTCTGAGAAAGACAAGATGGAGGTGGATACAGTGCTTGCACCATCTAGTGGACACATTTAGAACTCTCTTCTGTTACGCTCAAACTAAGTTTTGTGCCTCAGAAAGCAACATAGATCATCCGCTTAATGCAAGAGCCACACCAGTTTGTAATGCTCGGTGTTAAAACAGCTCTTTGATGCTGTAATTCACGGCATCAACCAACAATTCAGCAGCGTTACGACATTCCAGTCAAATCTATAAGGACACAACCTGAAACTGCTCCCCCCCCCCCCCCCCAACAAAATTGTGAAATGGGTTAGTTCTGTCCCAGTCTCTTGTGCACTGGAAGAAATTAAAAGTCCCACGTTTTAAACCCGAAATTTGTGCTTTGGAGTCAGGTTTTAACTTTCAAAATGTGGACACCTGTCAGATCCCACAAGCTGTCCACACAACTTTCAATACATGTTTTATCAATAACATTGTGCCTCATCATTCAATTTGCAAGCCAACCTGCCAAATTGTATGACATAAATGTTCATACGTATATTAGATGTAGATAGACATTAGAACCGTTCTATGCATTGGATGTTCTCCAAACACTTCAAATGACACTACCCGGGGACTGCCTGTAAATACTGACGCACTACCCTGGGACCCACTCGTAAATACTGACACACTCCCCGGGGACCCCCCCTGTAAATACTGACACACTCCCCGGGGTCCCCCTGTAAATACTGACACACTCCCCGGGGACCCCCCCTGTAAATACTGACACACTCCCCGGGGACCCCCCCTGTAAATACTGACACACTCCCTGGGGACCCCCCTGTAAATACTGACACACTCCCCGGGGTCCCCCTGTAAATACTGACACACTCCCCGGGGACCCCCCCTGTAAATACTGACACACTCCCCGGGGACCCCCCTGTAAATACTGACACACTCCCTGGGGGACCCCCTGTAAATACTGACGCACACCCCGGGGACCCCCTGTAAATACTGACATACTCCCCGGGGACCTTCCTGTAAATACTGACACACTCCCTGGGGGACCCCCTGTAAATACTGACACACTCCTCGGGGACCCCCTGTAAATACTGACATACTCCCCGGGGACCTTCCTGTAAATACTGACACACTCCCTGGGGGACCCCCTGTAAATACTGACACACTCCCCGGGGACCCCCTGTAAATACTGACACAATCCCCGGGGACCCCCCTGTAAATACTGACACACTCCCTGGGGGACCCCCTGTAAATACTGACACACTCCTCGGGGACCCCCTGTAAATACTGACACACTCCCCGGGGACCCACTCGTAAATACTGACACACTCCCCGGGGGGACCCCCTGTAAATACTGACACAATCCCCGGGGACCCCCCTGTAAATACTGACACACTCCCCGGGGACTCCCAGTAAATACTGACACACTCCCCGGGGACTCCCTGTAAATACTGACACTCTCCCCGGGGACCCCCGGTAAATACTGACACACTCCCTGCGGACCCTCCTGTAAATACCGACACACTCCCCAGGGACCCCCTGTAAATACTGACACACTCCCCGGGGACCCCCCCTGTAAATACTGACACACTCCCCGGGGACCCCCTGTAAATACTGACACACTCCGCGGGGACCCCCCCTGTAAATACTGACACAATCCCCGGGGACCGCCTGTAAATACTGACAGACTCCCCGGGGAACCCCTGTAAATACTGACACCCACCCCGGAGACCCCCCCTGTAAATACTGACACACTCCCTGACAACCTCCTGTAAATACTGACACACTCCCCCCGGGGACCCTCCTGTAAATACTGACACACTCCCCGGTGACCCGCGGTAAATACTGACACTCCCCGGGGACCCCCTGTAAATACTGACACTCCCCGGGGACCCGCTGTAAATACTGACACACTCCCCGGGGACCCCCTGTAAATACTGACACACTCCCCGGGAAGCCCCTGTAAATACTGACACACTCCCCGGGGACTCCCCTGTAAATACTGACACACTCCCCGGGGACTCCCCTGTAAATACTGACACACTCCCCGGGGACCCCCTGTAAATACTGTCACAATCCCCGGGGACCCCCTGTAAATACTGACACACTCCCCGGGGACCCCCTGTAAATACTGTCACAATCCCCGGGGACCCCCTGTAAATGCTGACACACTCCCCTGGGCCCCCTGTAAATACTGACACACTCCCCAGGGCCCCCCCTGTAAATACTGACATATTCCCCGGGGGGGCCCCCTGTAAATACTGACACACTCCCCAAGGACTGCCTGCAAATACTGACACACTCCCTGGGGACTCCCCTGTAAATGCTGACACTTAATAATGGGGGATGAGGAAATGGCTGAGGAACTGAACAGGTTTTTTGGGCGGGCTTCACAGTGGAAGGCACAAATAACATGCCAGTGACTGATGGAAATGAGGCTATGACAGGTGAGGACCTTGAGAGGATTGTTATCACTAAGGAGGTAGTGATCGCAAGCTAATGGGGCTAAAGGTAGACAAGTCTCCTGGCCCTGATGGAATGCATCCCAGAGTGCTAAAAGAGATGGCTAGGGAAATTGCAAATGCACTAGTGATAATTTCCCAAAATTCACTAGACTCTGGGGTGGTCCCGACGGATTGGAAATTAGCAAACGTGACACCACTGTTTAAAAAAGGAGGTAGGCAGGAAGCGGGTAATTATAGGCCAGTGAGCTTAATTTAGGTAGTAGGGAAGATGCTGGGATCTATCATCAAGGAAGAAATAGTGAGGCATCTGGATGGAAATTGTCCCATTGGGCAGACGCAGCAGGGGTTCATAAAGGGCAGGTCGTGCCTAACTAATTTAGTGGAATATTTTGAGGACATTACCAGTGCGGTAGATAACGGGGAGCCAATGGATGTGGTATATCTGGATTTCCAGAAAGCCTTTGACAAGGTGCCACACAAAAGGTTGCTGCATAAGATAAAGATGCATGGCATTAAGGGGAAAGTAGTAGCATGGATAGAGGATTGGTTAATTAATAGAAAGCAAAGAGTGGGGATTAATGGGTGTTTCTCTGGTTGGCAATCAGTAGCTAGTGGTGTCCCTCAGGGATCAGTGTTGGGCCCACAACTGTTCACAATTTACATGGATGATTTGGAGTTGGGGACCAAGGGCAATGTGTCCAAGTTTGCAGATGACACGAAGATGAGTGGTAAAGCAAAATGTGCAGAGGATACTGGAAGTCTGCAGAGGGATTTGGATAGGCTAAGTGAATGGGCTAGGGTCTGGCAGATGGAATACCATGTTGACAAATGTGAGGTTATCCATTTTGGTAGGAATAACAGCAAAAGGGATTATTATTTAAATGATAAAATATTAAAACATGCTGCTGTGCAGAGAGACCTGGGTGTGCTAGTGCATGAGTCGCAAAAAGTTGGTTTACAGGTGCAACAGGTGATTAAGAAGGCAAATGGAATTTTGTCCTTCATTGCTAGAGGGATGGAGTTTAAGACTAGGGAGGTTCTGCTGCAATTGTAGAAGGTGTTAGTGAGGCCACACCTGGAGTATTGTGTTCAGTTTTGGTCTCCTTACCTGAGAAAGGACGTACTGGCACTGGAGGGTGTGCAGAGGAGATTCACAAGGCTAATCCCAGAGCTGAAGGGGTTGGATTACGAGGAGAGGTTGAGTAGACTGGGACTGTACTCGTTGGAATTTAGAAGGATGAGGGGGGTTCTTATAGAAACATATAAAATTATGAAGGGAATAGATGCGGGCAGGTTGTTTCCACTGGCGGGTGAAAGCAGAACGAGGGGGCATAGCCTCAAAATAAGGGGAAGTAGATTTAGGACTGAGTTTAGGAGGAACTTCTTCACCCAAAGGGTTGTGAATCTATGGAATTCCTTGCCCAGTGAAGCAATCGAGGCTCCTTCATTAAATGTTTTTAAGATAAAGATAGGTAGTTTTTTGAAGAACAAAGGGATTAAGGGTTATGGTGTTCGGGCCGGAAAGTGGAGCTGAGTCCACAAAAGATCAGCCATGATCTCATTGAATGGCGGAGCAGGCTCGAGGGGCCAGATGGCCGACTCCTGCTCCTAGTTCTTATGTTCTTATGTACCCAGGGAACCCCTGTAAATTCTGCCACACTCCCCGGGGACTCCCAGTAAATACTGACACACTCCCCGGGGACTCCCAGTAAATACTGACACACTCCCCGGGGACTCCCAGTAAATACTGACACACTACCCGGGGACTCCCTGTAAATACTGACCCCCCCCCCCCCCCCGGGGAACCCCTGTAAATACTGACACACTCCCCGGGGACCCCCTATAAATACTGACACACTCCCCGGGGACTCCCAGTAAATACTGACACACTCCCCGGGGACTCCCTGTAAATACTGACCCCCCCCCCCCCCGGGGAACCCCTGTAAATACTGACACACTCCCCGGGGACCCCCTGAAAATACTGACACACTACCCGGGGACACGCTGTAAATACTGACACACTCCCTGGGGATCCCCTGTCAATACTGACACACTCCCCGGGAAACCCCTGCAAATACTGACACACTCCCCGGGGACCCCCTGTAAATACTGACACACTTCACGGGGACCCCCTGTAAATACTGACACACTCCCCGGGGATCCCCTGTAAATACTGACACACTCCCCGGGGACTCTCCTGTAAATACTGACAGACTCCCCGGGGACCCCCTGTAAATACTGACACACTCCCCGGGGACCCCCTGTAAATACTGATACACTCCCCGGGGACCCCCTGTAAATACTGACACACTCCCCGGGGACCCCTGTAAATACTGACACACTCCGCGGGGACCTTCCTGTAAATACTGACACACTCCCCGGGGACCCCATGTAAATACTGACACAGTCCGCGGGGACCCCCTGTAAATACTGACATACTCCCCGGGGGCTCTCCTGTAAATACTGACATACTCCCCGGGGTTCCCCTGTAAATACCGACACACTCCCCGGGGACCCCATGTAAATACTGACACACTCCCCGGGGACCCCCTGTAAATACTGACATACTCCCCGGGGGCTCTCCTGTAAATACTGACACACTCCCCGGGGACCCCCTGTAAATACTGACACACTTCCCGGGGACCCCCTGTAAATACTGACATACTCCCCGGGGGCTCTCCTGTAAATACTGACACACTCCCCGGGGACCCCCTGTAAATACTGACACACTCCCCGGGGACCCCCTGTAAATACTGACACACTTCCCGGGGACCCCCTGTAAATACTGACACACTCCACCGGGATCCCCTGTAAATACTGACACACTCCCCGGGGACCCCTTGTAAATACTGACACACTCCCCGGGACCCTCTGTAAATACTGACACACTCCCCGGGGATCCCCTGTAAATACTGACACACTCCCTGGGGACCCCCTGTAAATACTGACACACTCCCCAGTGACCCCTTGTAAATACTGACACACTCCCCGGGGACCCCCTGTAAATACTGACTCACTCCCCGGGGACACCCTGTAAATACTGACACACTCCCCGGGGACCCCCTGTAAACACTGACACACTCCCCGGGGAACCCCTGTAAATACTGACACACTCCCTGGAGAACCGCTGTAAATACTGACACAGTCCCTGGGGACCCCCTGTAAATACTGACACACTCCCCGGGGACCCCCTGTAAATACTGACACACTCCCCGGGGACCCCCTGTAAATACTGACACACTCCCCGGGGACCCCCTGTAAATACTGACACACTCCCCGAGGACCCCTTGTAAATACTGACACACTCCCCGGGGACCCCCTGTAAATACTGACACACTCCCCGGGGACCCCTTGTAAATACTGACACACTCCTTGGAGAACCGCTGTAAGTACTGACACACTCCCCGGGGACCCCCTGTAAATACTGACACACTCTTCGGGGACCCCCTGTAAATACTGACACACTCCTCGGGGACTCCCTGTAAATCCTGACACACTCCCCGGGGACCCCCTGTAAATACTGACACACTCCCCGGGGACTTGCCTGTAAATACTGACACACTCCCCGGGTACTCCCAGTAAATACTGACACACTTCACGGGGACCCCCTGTAAATACTGACACACTCCCCGGGGACCCCCTGTAAATACTGACACACTCCCCGGGGACCTTCCTGTAAATACTGACACACTCCCCGGGGACCCCCCTGTAAATACTGACACACTCCCCGGGGACCCCCTGTAAATACTGACACACTCCCTGGAGAACCGCTGTAAATACTGACACACTACCCGGGGACCCCCTGTAAATACTGACACACTCTTCGGGGACCCCCTGTAAATACTGACACACTCCCCGGGGACCCCCTGTAAACAGTGACACACTCCCCTGGGACCCACTGTAAATACTGACACACTCCCCGGGGACCCCCTGTAAATACTGACACACTCCCCGGGGACCCCCCTGTAAATACTGACACACTCACCGGGGACTCCCCTGTAAATACTGACACACTCACCGGGGACCCCCTGTAAATACTGACACACTCACCGGGGACCCCCCTGTAAATACTGACATACTCCCCGGGGAACCCCCTGTAAATACTGACTCACATCCCGGGGACACCCTGTAAATACTGACACACTCTCCGGGGACCCCCCTGTAAATACTGACACACTCACCGGGGACCCCCCTGTAAATACTGACATACTCCCCGGGGAACCCCCTGTAAATACTGACTCACATCCCGGGGAACCCCCTGTAAATACTGACTCACATCCCGGGGAACCCCCTGTAAATACTGACTCACATCCCGGGGACACCCTGTAAATACTGACACACTCTCCGGGGACCCCCTGTAAATACTGACATACTCCCCGGGGAACCCCCTGTAAATACTGACTCACATCCCGGGGAACCCCCTGTAAATACTGACTCACATCCCGGGGACACCCTGTAAATACTGACACACTCTCCGGGGACACCCTGTAAATACTGACGCACTCCCCGGGGACTCCCCTGTAAATACTGACGCACTCCCCGGGGACTCCCCTGTAAATACTGACTCACATCCCGGGGAACCCCCTGTAAATACTGACTCACATCCCGGGGACACCCTGTAAATACTGACACACTCTCCGGGGACACCCTGTAAATACTGACGCACTCCCCGGGGACTCCCCTGTAAATACTGACACACTCACCGGGGACTCCCCTGTAAATACTGACACACTCCCCGGGGACCCCCT